>NC_000077.6:111271620-111576620 GCF_000001635.26 Mus musculus | reverse complement strand
GGGGCTAGTGATGGTGGTGGCAAGATGACTGAGGCTAGAGAGTAGCAGGCAATAACGTGAGCATCCCTTTGTTGCTCCAGTTCTCTTCACAGACTTTTATAAAGTCTAACATGGCAAGACACTGGGCATCTCTAGGTAGGCTCTATGCCTTTATGAGAAAGAAATATCTGCATTTATGAATTCAAAGTCATTGTGGTTGTCTGTACAAGACCTGCACATGATCAACCTAGTCAATACTCTACCATGTAGTAGGTGGCTTGGTCATGGGCTCCCACCTCTAACAAATGACAGTTGATGGCTTTTGGGGGGAGCAAGGTCAGGTTTCTTAAAAGTGTGCAGCTGTTGATAAATTGACCATGCTCCAGTTAGTTGCCTCACAGCTATGACTATATAGGCAGCACATTAGATTCTGTGAATTACATTAAAAAAGGGGGAGGGGCATGAGGTTGTGAGAATTGTGGGAGTTGAAATGAATCTGCAAAGATAGGAAGAGGAACATAATCAAAGCACATTGTATATCAATACGGAATTCTCAGAGTCTATAAAATAGTTCCTGTTGAACAACAGGCAGGATGCCTGCAGAACTTATCTTTCTGTTCTCCTAAATCAAACCTTCCAGTCAGATAACCAGCTCTGCAGCAGAATGCCTTTGGCAGCCATCCCTGCTGCCACCCTGCCCTGCTCCCATATCCCACAGATTCCACAGATCTTTCTCCATCTAACCTTCTTCTTCCCACTTGCTGCTTTGTCCCAGACCCTAACCCCAGAAGCCACTCCCTGTTAAAACAAGGGTCTCTCACACAGGGGCATGTAGGCTAACATAGGACCCACACTTCCTATAGTGCTACTGAGATCTAACACACACACACACACACACACACACACACACACACACAGCATTTCATTCCAATCTCTGTAGCAGGAAATCTGCTATGTTTTCCTTTTCCTCTCAGACATGATCCTCAAGGGATCACAAACACTGTCTTTCCAACCTTGATTCCTGCAATACATCTCAGTGTCCCCAACTTCTATACCAGCAGGCATCCCCTGCAAACACAGCAACTCATTAGGCCAGGGAAAGAAGCAACACTCAGCCATCACACTCTCTAAAAAACTAGGGAGGACTGGTGCTTACCCACAGGATGAGTCTCAAATAGGGCTGGTTTTTGTCTGGCCATTCCTTCAGTCTCTGCTGCATTCCTTGTCTCTACATTTCTTGTAAACAGGATAAATTTTGGGTAAAAAGTTTTGTGGGTTGGTTGGTGTCCCTATCACTCTACTGGCATGCTTACCTGGCTATAGGAGATGGTCTCTTTAGGTTCCATATCCCCAATGCTGTGTGTCATAGCTAAGGTCACCCACATTGGTTTTTGGGCCCTCCCTTATCCCAGGTCTCTATCTTATCCTGGAGCTGCCTCTCTTCTCCACTCCCATAGGTTGCAGATTTCCATTCAGGTAAGCATGCCAGTAGAGTGAAATATTTATGAATTTGAACATGTACAACACAAACATGGCAGAAAGAATCCCAGGCATTGGAGACAATAGAAGAGATGAATATATCAGTCAAAGAAAATATTAAACCTAAAGACTCCAGACCAAAAAAAAATTTCTAAAAAATCTGGGACACTATAAAAAGAACAAACATAATAATCATAGGCATAGAGGAGAGAGAAGAAACCCAACACAAAGAACCATAAAATATTTTCAACAAAATCATAGAAAAAATTTCCTAACCTTAAGAAGAGAGGGCCAGTAACTTGGTACAAGAAGCGTTCAGAGCACTAAATAGATAGGGCTAGGAAAGAAAGTCCACTCACCACGTAACCATCAAAACATTAAACACACAGAACGAAGAAAAAATGTTCAAAGCTTCAAGAGGAAAAGATCAAGTAATATGCAGTAGCAGATGTGTTAGAATCACACCTGGCTTTCCAGGGAAGAATCTAATATCCAGAAGGGACTGGACAGATGTGCTGCAGACTCAAAGAGATCCCAGAGCAGACTACTATACCCAACAAAACTTTCAATCATCCTAGAGAAAATGAGATAGTCCATGATAAAGTCAAATTTAAATAATATCTGTCTACAAATCTAGCCCTATAGAAGATGCTAGAAAGAAAACTTCAACCTAAGGATGTCAATTATACACATAAAAACAAAAATAATACATAATTCCCACAAGCAAAAGTCAGAAGAATGGAAACAGCACACACACATACATAGTCACAGACCTACTCACATCCATCCCCCTATACATACACATACATAATATGAAAGTTCATACCAGTAAGTGTCGACATAAAAACCAAAAAGTAGTCACACTGAGTATAGGGCAAGAAATAATCAAACTGAGAGCTGAAATAAATAAAATAGGAACATAAAGAGCAATACATAGAATCAATGAATCAAAGAGTTGTTTCTTTGGGAAAATCAACAAGATAGACCAACCCTTATGCAAACTAACTAAAAGGCAGAGCGAGGATATCCAAATTAATAAAATCAGAAACAGAAAGTGGGACATAACAACAGTCACCAAGGAAGTCCAGAGAATCATTAAGGACATACTTTAGAAACGTGTACTCTACCAAGTTGAAAAAAATCTAAGAGAGATAGAAACAGTCATTAAAATCTTCCAATCCATAAATAAATAAATAAATAAATAAATAAATAAATAAATAAATAACAATGGCCAAGTGGTTTTAGTGCAGCATTCTGCTTGCCAGCCAAAGAATAGTTAATGTTAATCCTACTTAAATTATTTCACAAAGAGGAATTGCTCAATTGATTTTATGAGGCCATAGTTATCCCAATACCCAAACCACATAAAAACTCAAGATGGAAAGAGAATTACACACCAATTTCCCTTATGAACATAGATGCAAAAATATTCAATGAACATGAAAAAGTGTGATGCTGTGCCTACATAGAGTCTTCACCCCTATGGCCTAGTCTCTGAGGTGCTTAAAGATAATCTGAAAGCTACTGAAAGAGATGTGTGTTCACTAACCCAGCCACAAAATATTTGACATACAATCTGTCCTGTCTAAAAAAAATATTCTAGGGCAATGCTGACACAGAACCTGTGGGAATAGCCAACAGATGTCTGGTTTCATTTAAGGCCCAATCCATGAGAAGGAACCTGGCCCCACACTTCTAGGATAACCAAATACAAGAGATGAGATAACCCAAACACATATGGTTAAAATCAAACGCTACAGATACCACTCTACTTATAGATCCAGTCATCATCAGAGAGGAGCAGATAGTGGCAGATGCAGGCACCCACAAACAGACATTTCATGGAGAGAGTCAAAATTGGAGCTCTTCATCAAATCCCTCACTCTAGAGATCAGGGAATCTCTAGGAGATTGTAAGACCCAGAGGGGATTGAGGGCACTAGGAGAACATACAAGGTCACAGAGCAGCAATAAGCAGCAAGCACATGGGTCGCCAACAGGCCCTCTGTGTACATATTAGCGCTATTGGCTTACTATTTTATGGGACCCCTGACTGTGAGAATGAACTGGTCTCTGACTCTTGTGCCTCCTCTTGGGACCCTTTTCTTCTTATTTGATTACTATGTCCATCTTTGACATGATAGTTTGTGCTTCATTGTATTGCATTTATTTTGTCATGCTTGCTTGCTATCTCTTAGACGGAATTTTCATTTCTAATGAGAGCCAGAAAGAGGAGTGAACCCAGAGGGGAGGTGAGATGGGGAGGTACTAGGAGGACTAAAGGGAGGAAAAAATTAAAATCATGATATATTGTATGAGAAAAAAGCTATCTTCAAAAAAATTTTTTAAAGTATGTTTTTTAAAAGAATGAAAGTTCTTTCTTACAATAATACAAGATTTCGATGTTTGGCAAGAAGTGAAGGACAAGAGAAATGACAATCTGATCATCATATTTCCTCCTTGCTCCTTATACCTGAATAAACACACTCGTTCCTTGTGTGCAATTAAAGAAGGAAGAATGCCCTAATCTCCTTGTTAGTATCAGGCCATCAAAATAATTTTCAATTACAAAATGTCAGAGTGTCTTCTGCTCCCTGGGGCCTCTCTCAGATGACCAGCATATGATCTTCCCCTGGTACTAGTCAACACATTAAGAAACATGAGGAGGAAGTATATCCTGCAGCATTTTCTAATATAATCAAAATCCTAATTCCTTTACCAAAAAAAAAAAAAAAGGCATCCAAGGGCTGGGAGAATGGATCAGTGGTTAAGAACACTGGTTATTTTTCTAGAGGACCTGAATTCAATTCTGGGGACCCACATGGCAGCCCACAACCATCTGTAATTCCAATGCCAGGGCATTATACAACCTCCTCTGATCTCAGAGAGATCTGTATTCATGTGGTTCATGGATGCATATACAGGCAAATGCTCTTCATATACAATAAAAATAAAGGCTTATCTTAGAGAAAAATAAGAAACAAGTAAACATTAAAAATCCAGTCATTCAAATTGTATGACAAAAATATTGCTATCCAAAGAAAACATATTTTCAGTTCTTTCCAACATATAGAATATATTCACAAGTTACTATCTCAAGAGAACCAATGTTTGATTATCTCTGATCATTGAGCTAGTTAACTTCTTACATTAGAATCTAAGTAGCACTCAATTATTTTAGATGCTTTAGTTATTAAACTGTTCTCAAGAATGTGAAAAGGAAACACTGATTTTCATACTTGTGCGAGTAATTGTGTTCATTCAAAACTATCTACTGAGACTCAGCTAAGACATATACACATGGTAGCAACTGGAATGCAGCCTGGGTGTGACATCCATTTTCATGTGATTCATACTCTGTTAGAGAGCTTCCACTCTGCATTTATTCTGCTGTTCACTTGAGTTCTATACTAAGGAGTATTTGCATATATGAAAGCTAAATGATATTTTTCCCAGGAATGAAATATTTTGTCGGGAATTTTGCACCAAAGAACATGTTGATTGAATTACATCTTTTGTTAGTCATCATAAACTAAAATATTTCAAGTATGTCACTTATATGAAAAAATAATTTTCTCATTTTAACAGTCCATGTTATAACATTAAAAATTACAACTAATTCTTGGGGAACAGATAAAAAATAATTAATGCCAAGGAAACCATTTGCTAAGTGCCATTTCTGTGATTCCAAAAAAGAAGTTCTTTTGAGGTGAGGATCAGGAGGTAAACTTGGAATGTGAAGAGTAACTCTTTGCAAAACGTGGTTCTTAGGACCTGTAAGATCAGATCTAGCAGAAGGCAAGGAGTGTGGCATCCAGTGAAGGGGAAATTATTGGCACTATAGCAAAATGCAGGACCAGTGCTCCTTCATGAAGGATAATTAACTGCAATTCAACAAGAACCAGGCTTCTGAGAGGGAAGCCTTGGCAGGACAGGATTTAGCAATGCGTGTTAGTGAGTCTGAGACTGGTGTAGAAGCTGCCACAGGCACAGTAGCAATCAAGTGTCAGGACGTCCCAAGTAATACTTAGCCCTGCACTTGTGCTTCCCTACAAGGCTAAATGAAAGTGCTGAAACTGAAAAAAATATAGCTATAAATCTGAAGCGGTTTATGTACTTCTCTAAGACAGAGATGGAAACTCCACCTTTCCTAGCTACAATAATAGTATCTTATTTGATTTTTTTTTTCTGTTGCTCTGAAAAAAATACCATGACTGAGGAAACCTAGAGGAGAAAATGTTTATTTGAACTTGGGGTTCTATAGGGCTAAGAGTCTATCATGGTAGGCAGGGGGTGTGGCACCAAGTGGCAGGCATGGAGGTGTGAGCAGGAAATTGAGAGCTCACATCCTCAGTCCCAAATACAAAGCAGAGCACCCTGGAAGTGGCTGGAGGATTTAAGCTTTAAAAGCTCACCTCCAGGGATGTGTATCTTCCAGCAAGGTTGCCTCACCCACACCTCCCCAAATAGTACTCAGAAACACAGACTTGGTGTTCTGATCAAATACTGGAGCTTACAGAGGACATTGTTCCCTTAGACCACCAAACATAGAATTAATATAATGATTCTATTGTGAGCAATGATAAAATTACCTAATCTCATCTTCGTTTTCTGATTACTCTATCATCCTCATGAGATTCTATGAGTGGAACAAGTTAAAAAATAGAAGAAAACTCAATATCCTTAGGAGTCTTAATATTTTATTTTCCTTTACATGGTTTCAGTCTTTGTAATGTGGGTTTCAATCACTAAAGTTAATCAGAGAAATAGAAAATTCCTGGGGTTAAAACAAGTCTCTGTGCTACTTTTGTGCTAAGTTTCCCTTTAGCATGAGATCCTCAATCCAGCTGTATAAGAGTATTCAGTCAGCAAAGCAGAACCTCGCACTGGTAAGGAATGACTTGATCCACTGAAGCCAGTAGGAGTCTCTAACCTTGGATTATGGCAGAACAATAGCAAAACGGGAATAACTTCAGAAAACCAAGGTAACTGTTGCTGTATTATCAGACTGTGGTAGGGGATTGAGGAAAGAGCTTGGTTAGCAAGATCTTTGTCTGGAAATCTTCAAGAACAGTGTGATATCTGCACAAGCTACCTGACAAAACTGGGTGTGAGAGTATGCTCTTTTAATTTCAGGTGTGGAGAAGTACAGACAGGAGGACTTCTGAGGCTCCCTGTACAGCCAACAGCCAGCCTACCCTGCTTGGTGAGTTTTAAACCAGTGAGAGATCTTGTCTCCTAAAAGTAAGAAGAAGAAGAACAACAACAATAATAATAATAGTATTAGTAGTAGTAATAAAAAGGAGGAGGGGGAGGAGGAGGGGGAAGAAGAGGAGGAGGGGTGGTGGATGGTCCTGGATGAATGACGATATCTCCCCAGGCTGCTACAATGCTACATGAAAGAACACATATATGCTTACACCTGAACACATGTATGTATCTCTTCAAATATGAAAATTCATATACATACATAAACATATACATAAACATATATACACACACACACACACACAAAATGCACACAACTAGTAAATAAAAATGCACTGATGAAATGTGACCATAAGTACAGCTCATATTCATAAATTTAAAACCTGATAGCATACATCTAGCCATCGAGAAGAAACGCATAAAGAACAGTCTCTCAGTAGTACAGCCCTGGCAGGCACAAGGTCCTGGGTTCAGTTCTCAGTGCTGAACAATTACAACCAAACAGTGGTGGCATTAACTTTAGAGCTATCGTGTGATCATATATATCAAGCACAAGGAGTGCAGGATGTGTTGTCCTTCATCCAACACATCCCCCTGAGTGCAAACGATTAACTTCCGACCTCTCAAGACACGATCAAGGAGGCCGGCAGACTACCCGGAAGAGGACGACACTCAGATGGAACAGAAGTAAGGACAAAGTAAGGACAGAATGAACGTCATGAAGAAAACCCGCGAAGCAGTGTTATTCTGGCCATTGGGTGAGGAGGAATAAGTTCATTTGTACAATTAAATGTGAGGAAAGGGGCCGCAAAGCCTTGGTGGTCTGGTTGAGCCTGATGTGTCTGGTATCCATTAAGATCCAACATTTACTCGAACCTGTGGATTAATTGTCCTGCAGGAACTGAAGCAAACCAAGAGCAGTTGAAAGCCAATCAAGCCGTGATCTCTCCCAGTCCTAGTAATCACAGCCAGCTGTGAGTGCAAACCTTTTGCACTGAGGTTCCCTGGGGCGGTTCTACGGGAGCCCTGGAGTGAGCACCCTCAACTCTGGGAGGGCAAGAACGAAGTTAATAAAATAAAACTTAATTCCTTCAATCGAGGGCCTGAAGGATAGGCTTGGGATGGTCCCCGACCTGTTCTACGTTAATCTCTTCCCTCTCTCTCTCCCAGCTGCCTGGCCCCAGAAGGCATGCGGTGTCTCCTGAAGGTTTCCTGGAATCCTTTCTTTTAAAATGCAATACAATCGAGGAAAGTTCATGTCTGTTTGTTGGTTTGTTCCTCACTTTCCAATGAAAATTCTCTACTGATCTCCCGAGAAGATGTTATTTATGGGAATTTCTCCTAACTTCTACCGATAGTAGTTTGGAGATTTTGTAGTGAGTGTCATACAAAATTAAGATGAACACATTTCATCTGAGTTCAAGCCAGTTTAAAAAAAAATCTATATTCTTCTACCTGTCCATGAGCCAATTCAAGTACTAATCTTTAATTAAATCTTCATTAATAACCCCTACAGTCTGCAAAGGAGTTTTTCCTTTGGCTGGTCATCTTTGTAATTTTCTTTGTAGCTTATTAAGGCCAAGCAGTCCCAGGGAGCATGGAAGGGTTGTGTATCCTTCCTTCATAATGCTCTGTCTATGTAAGTCCTGGTACTGATAGCTCCTTTATTCAGATCCAGTTCTCTCTCCATGGGGCCGATCTTTCCTGGCACACAGATCTGTGCATTGGCTCCCGTCGACGTTATTCTGGAACCTCTTCGACTCTCATTTCCCATTCTCCGGTTTCTGTCTGTTGCACTTCCATGATTCTTTCACTCAGAGCTACTCCTGGCCACTTTTGACATACTTTTGAATTAGGACTCTCTGGTGAAGACAGCTAAATATGATATTACTCATTTTCTGTTTCTCTAAACTCAAGATGCCTTGATTTATGTACGAACCCAGAATTCTCCCATCATTAAAAATACATTTATCTCCCTAGAATCAACTCTATTTATGTTAAATTTAAAAAAGAAAAAGAAAAAAAAAAGATTTAGCTTTGGTTTTGCCTTTTCTGCCCTAACCATTTGGCTCACATTTAACGAACATTTCCAGCTCTCCTCTAAAAAGTGGCATGTGTCAAAGTAAAGTGTCCTCAGATAGCTGGGCTCACCGAAACTCCAACAATATAATATCCCAGAATCCACCAAAAGCATTGCACATGGGGAAAATAGAGCTATCTATAAGCTAGGCTGTGATTGAGGGTCAAACAGTATCACAGTGACCATGCTTCTGTGGAGCCCAATTATAGAGTAGATAGCATGTTATTAATTATGTGAAAGATCTGACCTGTGTGAAGTGGGCATCGGGGTCCATGATTTAACTCACAATCAATCTCAGAGTCCTCGGAGTACACAAAGAACCGACTCAGGAGCATTTGTATCTGGTTAAGAAATAAGAGGATGCTGTCATCCAAGTATAGAAATCTCAAAAAGAAAATTACATCACCGCATACACATAAAAAGGATAGATCGGGGAAGCCATAATTTATAGCATGTACGGAAGCTGATTAAATTGAAATTACATGGGAGATAGAAGTGCAACAGAACCACATCAAAACCTCCTATCTTACAACTGCAGAGCTGTGGGGATCATGCCGGGATGTGGGACCCTTGGTCAGCCACAATTTTAGATTCTTGCCCATGACTTGGCATGTTCTTCAGCACCAGAGAATTAAAAGTAAGGGAAAGATCCAACAAACAGTCATACTTCTGCTTTTTATTTGATGCCGGCAGAAATGGGAGGCAAGGCCAGAGCTTGGCTGCACCTGTTCTTAATCAAAGATGCTGGGCTGAAAGATAATGAGGGCATGGCCCCCAAAGATCTTTGATCACACACAAACACAGACAGATGGATGGACACACACACACACACACACACACCCCTAACCCTCTCTTATACTTGGCAAGTGGAGATACATGCCGATAATTGCACCAAATACAATCAAATGTGTAGAAAAAAAACATTGGTAGCAGCACTTTCAAGTATGTATTTATCTCCTTTTCTTCTTCAAATGCCACTGAAATGGTAATAAGTTAATGCTGGTAGAGTAAGAGTGCTGTTGATGCTTCAGGCATCTGAAAAAAAAAATGTCTCAAACCACAAGTTTGATGTATAAGCTGCACATGTCGGGTGAGGAGGGAATTCCAAAGCTCTGTGGATGAAATGGTCTCCAAAGCTCCCAAGAGCCTGGTCCCAAGACAAGCTCTCGTTAGCTAAGAGAATTTGGGGGTGCCAAGAAGCAGCAAGAATTAGTGTAACTATGTGACTTCTCTTCTGAGAAAGTGAAGCAGATGACTGAGCCTATGAGTCTCAAGCAGAGTCCAGAGAACTGTTTTCCATGAGAAGGATATTTTGGGTAAATATAATGGTCACAGATCAAGGAACAGAACTTGGATATATCTGAAAAACGATGCCATTGCTCCAATAATACTGAGTAAATGCTCTTCACTGGGTCCTGGGGGGGAACTGGCTTGTTTCTCCATGAGTACACACCATAAATAAAAACAGGGAGCAGAAGAAACTCCACTGTATTCTGGAGCAGTGGCTGGGAGGTTTTGGTATTGATCTTTATGCTTCAATTTCCAGCTCTGAGTGACAAACTTCATTTGGACAAGCACTCACCCTCTCATAAGTAGCATCTATAACTTCTGGGCAAAACACAATGCCAGTCACCTCCAGGCACTGGCTAGCGGCGTAAGACAGGATTAAGTAGAGTTGATATCAGAAAGAAGGAAATGATGTAATTAACATTAAATAACAATGGCACTGTAGTATTATTCTAAAGGATTACAGAAGAGTGCACTATTTACATGCTAGAGTTAAATTCAACATGCTTTGAACTTCCTTGAAATGAGTAGAGAAGCTATCATGCTATGTGAACGTTATCAGATGGAATCATGTTGGTGATGTGAAATAGAAACTAGGCTATGTTGCAGTTACGTTACCCAACACAACGTAGTTTACAAAAGTCATTCGCATGATTTAATTTACTTACTGTGGTGGTTTGAATGAGAAATGTCCCACACAGACTCGGGTATTAGAACACTTGGTTGTTGGTGCCATTTGGGGGATGTTATGGAACCTTAAGGAGGCGCTACCTTGTTGAAAGAAATGCATCACTCACTGGAGGATTTGAGAGCTGATAGACTCACCCCATTTCTGGTTCAAGCTCTCTGCACCCATGTGGCAGTCCACACCCATACTCCAGGTCCAAGGTGTGTGATACCCTTTAGCCTGTCCAGGCACCAGGTACATAGGTATTGCACAGATATGCATCAGACAAAATATATAAGATTTAAAAATAATGAAGTAAAATAAGAAATAAAAGAGTAAAAGTCAATTTATCCTGTCCTCTGCATATAAAAACATTCTCAAACAAATCACGGTTGGGTTATGGGGAAATTGTTAGATGGCTCAGTGGGTAAGGGTACTTACCACCAAGCTTGACAACCTGAGTCTGATCCACATGGTGGGGGAGAAAAGAATGGACTTCCCCAAGGTGATCTCTGACATCTCTGCGCTGTGACATGTCTGCCCACACTCAGCCATATTTACCCACATGAAATAAGTAGACGAAATAAAATGTTTAAAGAGAGCTGTGTTATCAGGAATGAATCATGACCTCATTGGAAATCATTTAATGGGCTATTTTTTAACCAAAACCTCTTTCCCTTGGATACTTAATGGATGTTTAGTAAAGGGAAAGCTGTAAGCTGCTTCCCCAGGCGTAAAAGCCAGGCTGCCCATTTGGCTTTTCTCCTCTGCTCTCCATGTGAACGTTTGAAGACTGTAGTACTAGAG
This sequence comes from Mus musculus, assembly GCF_000001635.26. Lineage (NCBI taxonomy): Eukaryota > Metazoa > Chordata > Mammalia > Rodentia > Muridae > Mus > Mus musculus. The sequence continues at coordinate 111,565,114 of NC_000077.6, read as the reverse complement.
ATGTGTTATGCCTTGACCCATGCAGAGTCTTTAGTGTGCTCAGCTGCCTCCTTCTGATGCTACCAGAACCAAGACAGAGTTGAAAATACTATAGATGTATGCATCAGGTCTACTAAGTCCTAAAGATCGCTGTGGCATAATGATTACTATCCCAGGGATCTTCAAGGCAAGATCCCAGCAAAGATGCCAAGCCTGGCCCAATACCGAGGGAGGAAGCCTGCCTGCTTCTGCAGCTGATAGGTCAGGGTTTTCTATAGTCTTTGCCTCTTTCGGTTTGCAGTGATCCTGCAGGATCTGATCTTAGAAAGCACTTCATTCTGGCTTTTGAAGGTTTTTGCTAGCTTGGTCGCTAGTTTTGTTGTTAATGTTAAAAAGCTACATGGTAACCAGAATGCTAGTTCAATAATTGTTTGCAAGTATTGTATTTCACAATTATAACATTTTTTTGCTTTGTAATGATAATCATACTGTAATTATTTTTAGTGTCCCTGTTTTGTGGTTGAACTCAAGTCCCCTCGCTAATCAGTCTTTCTGATTAACCATAACAAGATACACAAAACTGAGAATTGAGTCTATGAGTTCAAATGTGTGTATGTTTAATTGAAAACTATACACCCATACTTTTTGATAGTAAGGCTTCACCTTTCCAGATACTTCTATTCTGGGGCGCTTTACTCTTGAGTCACATGATTCTTGCAGCTTAGAAAAGATAGGATGGGGCGGGGGGATTCTGTAAGACATTATACAAATTGATATTAAAGTCCAAATACATCCTTAAATTTTTTCCTGATCTGGAAACTATTCAGGCTAAACTATATACACAACTCCATAAGGCTTAGTGCAGTGGCATAGAGATACTACAAAGTGTATAGATCTCAATTGCAGGCACACAAAAATGCAACTTCCCCAGAACATGCTTCAACAGTCAGTATTTTGTGGACATGACCTAAATTTTGTATGATGATGGTTATTTCAAATATATAGGAAGGTTTTTTTTTTAACTAAATGAAAAAATCAAAACATACCCTACATTTAGAGAGTGTAATGCAATTTGAAGTGTTGGAAGAACTAAGGCATTTTGGAAGCTAAATGAAAGCATCCGATGGCTCCGTGTCTCCTAAACACGTTGCATTTAACCATCCCTGTTCTCCTTGGCACCGCTAAGAATGGATCCGATTTTCTGGTTATATTCTGTACTACAGTCATTTATACAGAACCCAGTCACATCAGTGATGATAACCACTTTGCAAATGAATGATCTGTATAAACTGTGGGGAATAAATGAATTATATAAGCAACTCATAGATGTCCTCAAGACCTAAGAGAATTATGCTCTCGTTACAGTGTATCTATGTGTAAGTCAGTGGTGTCTATACTTCTACAATGATAAAATATGCCTTAAATTTCATTGAAAATGCTCTTTTTCTTCAAAATAAGAAAGGAAATCTGCTTCCATTTATTCCAGGCAAAGGAAAGACAATGGACCAGCAGGAAAAGTTTAACTCAGGCATGGTAGTGTCTTAAGCTAATCGTTTTTCACCAAACACACTCACACAGCAGTGAGACATCCTTAAAATGTAAAACATCTTGCTTTTTTAATAACCCCTTGTGGTATGTTTTTACTTTAGCAATAATTGTATTTTCTTTTTTGCACATTTTATTTAACAACATTGCAGTGCAGGATAATCGGTTCCATGTGTTCAGGGCACCAGCAAAATGCCTAACGGAGAAACAATTAACTTTATTGGGCTCCTGTTATTGGCAGACACAGCCTTACACCCTTACTTGTTCATGGTGTGGAGTCACATACGAGCTGCAAGAGTTTGGTGTCCTGAGAAATCACACAGCAACCCGAATGTAGAGCCAAATTGTTGTTAAAATGTTCAGGATCCTGAACTCGAAACAGAAGTTAAAGTCCATGACAAGATTGAGAGATAAAGTGCACTTAAGTAACAAAATGTGCTATGATTAGACCAGGGCAGGAAGCCAATGGATGCTAAACAAGTCTGTCGGTTTCTTTCTCTTTTCATTTCTTTCTTTCATTTTTCCTTTCTTTTCTTCTTCCTTCCTTCCTTCCTTCCTTCCTTCCTTCCTTCCTTCCTTTCTTCCTTCCTTCTTTCCTTCCTTCCTTTCCCCTTTCTTTCTTTCTTCCTTCCTTTCTTCCTTCCTTCCTTTTCTTTCTTTCTTTCTTTCTTTCTTTCTTTCTTTCTTTCTTTCTTTCTTTCTTTCCTTCCTTCCTTCCTTCCTTCCTTCCTTCCTTCCTTCTTTCTTTCTTTCTTTCTTTCTTTTTCCTTTTTCCTTCCTTTCTTCCTTTCTTTGTTTCTTTCTTTTTCTTTCTTTTTGAGGCTAGTAGGAGCTCGGAGACCGTGTTGTAAGCCTGGTCCTTTGGGTAGGAAGCATTGCAACAATACTTAAATGCAGTTAAGCACAAGAAGTAATGTAGTTAGCTTTTATCAAACATTAACACTTGTACTGGAGAGTCCATAAAATTCCAATTGGCCTCTTCTGCAGAAAGCAGCCCCATGAGGTTCTTTATGCACAGAGCAGCTCTGACTCATGCCAAGACTGTTATGAGAACATAAACTCTTCTAGCATGGCTAAAATAGACTGGAGAAGGCGACTAGGTTCTGGCCACCTCCGTGAAAGGATAAATTGGTTGCATAGTAGGATAAGCACATCTACATGAACTCATCCCAAAGTTCTGAGTGGCTGTAGGAATTTGACCTAGGCAAATTATTTTTTCCTCTAAGGGATGAGAGTGGGAGACATAGCTTGTGTGAGAATACCTTTTACTGCTGTGTTTTTTAATGGAATGTCCACCATAGTTCTAGGCATTTGAATATTTGGTCCTCTCTTGGTGGTGCTATTTGGGGAGGATTAGCAGCAGGGTCTTGTTGGTGAAAAGATGTCACTGGGGTGGGTTTTGAGAGTTTAAAGACTCAAAGTCATTTCTAATTTGGTCTTTCTGCTTTAAGCCTGTGATTCAAGATGTGAGGTCTCATCTCTCTGATCTGGCTAGCATGCTTGCACCCTGCTTACTCTTCCTGTGGGGAGCAGAAGGAGACAAGTGATTGTAGTCTTGGGTAAATGCCTATTGTTCACACGGGCACAGCCATTTCTAGGACTCCAGGCCTCAGGTCTAGAATCATCGTGGCAAAATCTTTTCAGGATGAGGTTCAAGAGGAATGGCGAAACTTTTCTCAATAGTCCAAATGTGAGTGAGTTACCACTGTATGCAAAGAAAAGCAGCTGCAGCTCCCTGCTCCCAGACATTTGCAGCCTGAGACTGCTTGCCTATAGTGACCTCTAACAAGACTAGCTGGTGAAAGTTCTTCTTGCCTTTCCTCTTAGCAAGCACAGTCCCATTGAATCCCAGATTTCTTATGTGTGTCTGTCCTTTCTTCTTTCCTTGCTGTAATCTGTTAGGTATGGATCATGACCAAAGTCACAACTTTAGGTTTTGGGTTTTTTGGGAGGGGGGTGTTTTGTTGTTGCTGTTGTTCTTGTTGTTGTTAGGAACTCTCCCTCTTCATAGACTCTAGCATCCTGGAACCATAGTCCAATAAACTCGTTCTTCTATATGTTGCCTTGGTCTTGGTATTTGATCATAGCAGTAGAAAAGTAAATAATGCACTTGAGATCATGGAATATCCTAAATAAATCAGAGACATGGATTTTTTTTTTCTCAATGAACCATGCAAAACATTCTGTTGGACTCAGAGTACATGCATCCTGCCTTACACACACACACACACACACACACATGCATATATCCATGCATGTGTGCATGCGCATATCTGTGAATGCTGGTATGGATATGCCCTGGTGTGAGTCTAAAGAAAAATGTACTGTTTTGATTCTCATCTTCTTTCTCATCTATTCTTAGATCAATGGTAGAGATGGGGGTAGCCATTTCTTTCCTCATTTTAAGATGTATACAATAAACGTGTTTTTCCACGGGTCTTGGCAAAGAAAAAGAGCACTAGTGATGAATACTAAGTGCACAAGTAGAGTCCAAATGAAAAAATATTTGTAGAAGGACTCAGTGACCCGAACATTTCTTTCTCTGGTGATGATTTCACAGGAATAGCACAAAGCATGGGGCATCAGGGTCTTTGCATAGGCTAATGAATACTGCCACGTGAAGCTAAAGCATTGAGGTAGCAATGACACATGGCTTCTTTCTGCATTTGAGCTGGAATTTTCCTGTTGGTGAGAACAATCAACAGGCTACCATTTACATAATAACCTATTTCATATTTAATTGACTATCTTGCTTTTAGGAATTAGTCCTGTCAACTGTATTATCATTTCTGAATGTATTACCAAGCTGAGCCCTAATAACCTTGGATGTGAGATGAGAGCTCCTATTGTCCGAACTAAAACTAACAGTCTCCTCCCATGTTATAAAAATGGTGTACAGGTGAAATATTTCCATTCTAACCTGCCCTCATCAACTAACCTTACAGGAGCATCGTGTATGTATTCAGTACATTTTATTTTTAGTGGAACATGCTAGAACCAGTTGTGTGGAATGATTACACACACACACACACACACACACAGAGAGAGAGAGAGAGAGAGAGAGAGAGAGAGAGAGAGAGAGAGAGAGAGAGAGAGAGGGAGGAGAGAGAGGCAGAGACAGAGAGAGACAGAGACACAGAGAGATTTCTCATTTTTTACTATGCCCACATTCCATGGGATTCTCAAATGGGTTGCCAAGCTCTTTCACAAAAGGGAGTATGGTGTTCAGATGTCTTGTCAACAGGCAGTCTGTTGAGCAGAACACTGGGGAAGATAGCTTCAAGCTACCACACCTTGGGCTGCTTTGGCCCTGAGCATGGTGGGGTGCAGACATATATGGATCAGGGCGGTCCTTTCCAGTGTAAGCCTCTTCTTGCCTCTGGATTTTCCCATTATCCTGGTGGAGATTTTCTCCCAGTTACACTAGAATAGGAGTTCTTTCTACTCTAGACATCCTTCCCTCACTGGCTACATGGATATCCTGTCCACATCTCTCGAATCCTGCTCTCCCCATTAAGTCTTCACTAATAGATCTTATTCATTTGTAATTCCACGTTGGGTTTTCCCTTCCCTTAGTTGAGTTCTACTGTTATTCTTCTACTCAAGTAGTTTGTGTCCTTTATCTACAACAAATTAAATGAGGGATGGCGTGGGCTGGGAGTTTAGCTCAGCAGCACAGCAATTACTGGCCATGTCCATGGTCAACGATTGACTCTCCTGTACTGCCCCTCCCCCCAAAGAGGAAAGAAATTAAAACAAGATACTATCTTCATTATTAAACAATTTATCACTTGAAAAGATGGAAGAGAAATGCCATAGATGATTTTGGGTAAGTACAGACTAGCTGTGGCTTATGAAGAAAATCTGTTAGAAATAAAAAGGTACTCACATATTAGTATAGGAAAGTATCCTTATTTATAAGAAATATACATATGGATAAACATACAAGCATGCACCCACACACATATATATGAGACTATACACACACACACACACACACACATATATCAAACTACACAAACACACATATATGAAACTATTACACACACATACAGTCACATATACTCACAAACATTCACACACATGTACACAAACATACATACACACATATACAAACATATATACACACATTATATATAATACATAGTATTGTAATCATATATATAAAATGTATGTATGTATGTATGTATGTATGTATGTATGTATGTACGGGACTGTTCACTAGTCTCAGCTTTGTTAGCCATCGACCCTGCAGTTGTGCACATGCTTAGAAACAACCCTAAGTGTTTGGACCAGGTCCTAGCTTGCAGCTTAATCCCCCCTTGCTTTAGCCTCTAACACAATTTCTTTTCTGAAAGTAGACTTCATCAAGTGTAACTCCTTTCTCTCAGGCTACTTCACACTCTATCTGGAAAAACAATCTCACCCAGGCCTCCTGTGATTCTTTAAACAGACAGAATATGTGCTAACCCTGTCTCAAAATGAAGTGCCTGAAGTAATTAATCTAAAAATATTCTTGAATTCTCTCAGTCTCCCTTTCTAGCCCCCGGAAGGCCTTTGGGCTTTTGTCAGACTTGGAAAAACAAAAAGCATTTCTATACAGACGTTGATATGAAAAGGGAAATTGATCTCTGATTATATTTAGTGCTTCATTGACTTGACTCCCCATTGAGCGACACTGTTCTGACTAAACAAAAGACATCACTTTTATGGACTGCCTATAACTCTATGTCTTTGTCGGACTATGGAAACGTCTGCCAGTGTGGATCATTGAGATTCAGAGTGCTTAGCGAGGCTTGCCCAGAGCAAGCCAGCCCACTAAATCATATCTGACAGGCTTTTGTTAAAGAACCTTCTCACAGTGTCTCCTTGGACTAGTCCCAGCATCTCACCCCTACACCATGAAAACAGCTTTTGGAGCAGTGTTTCTATTTACACATGTCGGTTTTAGGGGTCCTACCAGTGCCAGATGACTGAATAGTTACATGGATGGTGATGGATTTCAATCTTTGCGAGGAAGAGAGAGAGAGAAAGTTGCTTTGGAGTGACGGTTCCACTGTGACTGCTTTGGCCATTTTCTTGAGGCATTCAGTGCATGGAGGAAGACAGTCATGAGCAACCTTGCTTTCCAAGCATAGACCAAAATGATTCAGAAATGAGATATATGCTCCTGTGCTAGGAAGCCATTTTCCCCAATGGCATGCCCATAAATTTCAGTGGCTAGAGATTCTCAATGACTCAAGGCAACATACCAGCAATCATTTAAAATGCACAACCAAGTGAGAAACTGTCTCCTTGAGTAATGACGTTTTCAAAAATTCAGGAAATGTCTTACCTCTACCAAAGATGTATGTGGAGGGTTGGTGGTTGTTATGTGATTCATGTCTTTCTCTTAGTGCCATCCCGTGTGTGTGTGTGTGTGTGAAAGTGAGAGGTTAAAATGAAATTTTTTCTATCACTTTTTACCTTTGTTGTAATCATCATCGTCATCATCATGGTTGTTGTTGATCTAGTTGCTGATGACATACGTTCTCTCATTAAGATTGAAACTCACCAATTTGCTAGACTGTCTGGCCAGTGAGTCTCATGATTCCACTCTCTTTGGCTCCATAGCACTGTAGATACAGGCACAAATAGTCATTCGGGTTTTTAAAGTAGGTGCCAGCGATCCATCTGAGCTTGGATCTTTATGTTAAGAGGCAAGAGCTTTACCCACTGAGCCTCCTCACCAGCCCCACCAATCCTCACTCTTTGACAGCTGTTTGCAAAGGAGAACAGCTGCCCGTGTCTTACCCGTTGCTTTTTCATGTTATACATGAGTAATACTGTCTAGTAATAGCCATCTTTGTGTGTGAGGACCTATCCCCACAGCCTGCATGTTAAACAGGATCATAGCTCTGGATACTTACATAGTCATTCATCACAAAAACCTAACTAAATGCCCGAGAGTGTCAGATTTTATGCACACGTACAGCTTCCAAATAGTTTAACGTGGTTTTCCTCTTAAAAGAACCATTTAAGAGGGGAAAAAAAATAATCACGGAGTGGAAACTATAAACCCTATGATCATAGACCAGTATGGCCAAGAGATTTTAGACAGTTTGTCCAAATCAGTTTGTTCTTGTTGAAGAAAAAAATATTCCATGTTTTAGAAGTTAGGAGGAAATACTGTGAGGCGATTCGTTCTTTGGCCAAAGGGGAAGATCTGAGAATGATGGTCTGAAACCATAGTTTAGCATCTAGACCACAATATAGAGTGTTATAGTTTATCTCTCCTTTAGGTTTTTACTTAATAAATGTGTAGCTGTTAAAGCTATACAGAAGCAAGATGTATCTAGAGTATTGTGGTGATTCCAGTTGCCAAACCAAGAATTGATGTAAAGACTCACCTACGATTCGAGGACTCCTGAATAGAACGGTATTAAAGAGTTCTCCCCATGGGGGAAGGTGAAGGAAATCCTTGAGAAAATTACCTTCATAATTCAGGCAGAGAGATGCAATTATTAACTAAAAAACCGAGTCTTTTAGGTGTGTTTCTGCTTTTTTCATAAATTATCCAGTCTTGCTGTCTCTACAAATTGAGAAACCATGTTTACTTTCTATTTCACTTCTCATGGTAATTGCCTATCAAGGGCCAAATTAGGACCATTTCGATGCAATCAAAATCACCGACAAAAATCAGGTCCAAATGCCCTAGTTTGGTGTCTAATGGAAAGTGTAAAATCCTGATTTTTACCCTTCTCAATTATGACATCAAGGAAAGCTCTGAAATTACACTGGAGCTACACAGGGCCAGAGCATCACACTTGACCTTCACAGGTTATGAAGTCTTTACTGAAATGCTGAAGCAAGTCTAAGGCAGCGAGTCGTATCAGCTACCGTTTGTGTCTCTCACCTGTCATATTTGTGTTGATTCGCTTTGGATTTCTCTGTAATAAGTCACTCTTAAACCACAGCCATTACCTTCCAGCACTACTAATAATTCGCAGTTTTACTAACCGAAAGGGAATAACAGCCTTTAAGTAAATGGATGTTTATTATGTTATTTGATGTAAAGGAATCTGGAGACCAAATGCTTCCTGCTGTTGATATTTGTAAATACAACTTTATTTCACTAGAGTTAGACCTTTTCGCTGTGGCTGCTTTCAAATTATGAGAAGAGCTCAGAAGCTTCAACTGAAACCATATGGTCTGCACACTAAGAGTGTGCACTGTCTGACTCAATACAGAAAATGCTGGTCAACTCTTGGTTTAAGGAGACAACATGGGAATGGAGGTACCTCACAGGAAATGTCCTTAACACCTATCAACTGTGAAGATCTGCAACTTACAAGTCTTGTTAAAGCTATTGGTGCCTGAGGTAAGAATATGTGGCGTTACACACACACACACACACACACACACACACACACACACACACACTCACTCACACATACCTACACACATATGCATACACATACACACAAACACACATACATAAATATACACAATCAAACACACAATCACACACACACATCCACGCATACACTTATACATACACATACACACAAAACACATATATTCACATATACATGTGTACACACAATCATACACACAGACACGCACACACATGCACACACATACCAGCTTCTAGCATTGGCCATCAGTCTCAGCTACGTTTCCGCACATTTGCCTGAACATGTGAACATAGACTGAAATTTGGTTCCATTCAATCACTTAAAATACCTGACACCCAGCCAGAGTGAGTCCATGGTGATTCTGAAAGCGGAGCCTGCTTCACAAGTGAGACCAATTGCAGCTGTCATCTGCTGTCAGTTGGGTTTAATTATTAAAATAAAGACAATTGAGTTTGAGCACACAGAACATGGGAGTCTTGAAGATCGCTGTTACCGAAGAACTCTGCCCTGAAAACTAGTGACAGTACATGACTTTGATTGTGCTCCTTTCATAGCAAAAAATCTGTCAAGCCCTCTTTCAGTAGGAATGCAAAATACTAGGACTTTTGCCTGGGTCTTTGAGTTGGTAAACTTGGAAGAAAGAAGCAAGCATGTCCCTTGCAAAGGAGATGCTGGATACATTGTATATATCTAGTAGCAAAAAGTATTTCACTTTTTCTTTAAGGGACAAAAATTCACCACATCAAGGGGGGGGGGCATTTTTATAGAAGTAGAATGTTGCAGAGCTGTATCTGTATTGAAGAAAAGGACTCTTGGCTTTCTGGGCTCAGCCCAGACTTTCATCTGCATCCCATCTCATCTGAACATTGGGCTTTCTTGGCAGGAGGTATTCTGTCTCAACTGCCTATTCTTCTTCTTCTGGGCCAAATTCCAGAGACACAAATGGAGAGAGAGGGGAGGGGGAGGGGGAGGGGGAGGGGGAGGGGGAGGGAGAGGGAGAAGGGAGAAGGGAGAAGGGAGAAGGGAGAAGGGAGAAGGGAGAAGGGAGAAGGGAGAAGGGAGAAGGGAGAAGGGAGAAGGGAGAAGGGAGAAGGGAGAAGGGAGAGGGAGAGGGAGAGGAAGGGGAGAAAGGGAGAGAAAATATGAAGAAACCTGAACTCCAGTTTATCAGCAGGCCCTCATCTGCATACTGTTTATTTCCCTACACTCCCACATATGCAGAGCAACAAATCTCAAAGCTGTGAGAGGATCCTCTTTTTTTCCCTTTTCTTTCTTTCTTTCTTTCTTTCTTTCTTTCTTTCTTTCTTTCTTTCTTTCTTTCTCTCTCTCTCTCCTTCCTTCCTTCTCTCTCTCTCTCTCTTTCTTTCTTAATCTCTCTCTCTCTTTCTCTCTCCCTTCCTCCCTCCCTCCCTCTCTCCCTCCCTCCCTCCCTCCCTCCCTCCCTTCCTTTCCTCCTCCTCCTCCACCTGCTCCACCTCCTCCTCCTCCTACTTCTTCTTCTTCTTCTTCTTCTTCTTCTTCTTCTTCTTCTTCTTCTTCTTCTTCTTCTTCTTCTTCAGAATTTATACTTTATGGAAATAAGCTTGTAAAAGTGGAACAAAAGACAAAACACTTGCAAATGCTTTCTGTACTTATTGTTTTGTGTAGATGTTGGAAATCCAAAATCAATATTCCACTTCCTTTGATATGGTTTTTAAATTAAATTATTTTATTTACATTCCAAAACTGAGTTCTTCACCCCATTCTACCTCCCACCACTGAGAGTGCACTCTCCAATCTTCCCACCTCAGCCCCCCACCCCACCATCCCTCTTCCCTGGGGCATCATCAAGTGTCCACTGTTTTAAATGCATTCTCTCTGACTGAGCTGGTACAAGGGGTCCTCTGCCATATATATGCCTAGGACTGGAAACCAACTGATGTAGTTTCCTTGGGTTTTAGTTTAATCTGTGGGAGCTCTGAGGGGTTTGGATTAGTTAACACTGTTGTTCTTCCTGTGGGGTTGCAATTCCCTTCAGCTCCTTCAGTCCTTTCTCTAACTCTTCCGTATTGGTCTTGGACTTCAATCCAATGGTTGGCTAAAAGTATCTGCATTTGTCTCAGTCAGTTGCTGGTAGAGCATCTCTGAGGACAGCCATGCTAGGCCATTGTCTGCACACACAATACGGTCTCACTAATACTGTCAGGGTTTGGTGCCTGTGCATGGGATAAATCCCAAGTTGGGCAGGTCACTGGATAGCCTTCCTTTCAATCTGCTCCATTTTTGTCCCTGCATCTCCTTTAGACAGAAGTAACTCTGGGTCAAAATTTTTGAAGATGGGCATGTGGCCTCATCCCTCAGTTGGGGACCATATCTATCTACTGGAGGTGGTTTCTTTAGGTTCCATCTCCGTTAGCATTTTGGCTAACGTCATCCCCATCGTAGCCTCTCACATCCGAGGTTTTTGTTTGTTTGTTTGTTTGTTTGTTTGTTTGTATGTTTTTTGAGGCTCCTCCTGGCCTGTCTGCTGATGCAAACTTTGATTCAGTCTCCAGCCCTCTGTGAAACTCCATTTAAAATATAATGCAATGTAAATCTTGCTGCGTATAGATCACTTCTGTGTCCCATAGTTCATGGTATTAAAGACTCATTTACAAAATTCTGTTTTGGTATAGTTACCTTTTAGTAAATACTGAAAATATTCCAATTTCTTTTTCTAGCAAACAAAATTGTATATCTCTTCCCCTCATATTCTCTCTCTCTCTCTCTCTCTCTCTCTCTCTCTCTCTCTCTCCCTCCCTCCCTCTCCTCTCATTGTTTGTCTCTTATCTCCTCATCTCCTCAGTGTAGAAATTTGTGTTTTGATACATTCAATTTTATAACCATTTTGTTTTTATCATGATCTCCTCTCTCTATTTTTCATGACAAGCCTTTTTTTTTCCCCCTAGAATGAAGGCTCAATGCTATGATTTCAGGACAAAGGCAGCTATGCTGGCTAGTTTAATGTCAACTTGGCACAGCAAGAGTCGTCTGAGAAGAGAGAACTACAATTGAGAAAATGTCTCCATAACATTGGCCTGCAGGCAAGCCTGTAGTGCATTTTCTTAATTAGTGATGTGAAGGAGTCCCACCCATTGTGGATGGCGCCATCTCTGCTCAGGTGTTCCTGGGAGCTTGAAAGAAGAAAGAATATGCCACGAGGAACAAGCCAGTAAGCAGCTGTCCTCCATGGAGTTTGCATCAGCTCTGCTGGCTTGTGGTTCCAGCCCTGTTGGCGGTGTTTCCCTGACTTCCTATAACGAAGAACAATCATACAGAAATGTGAACGAAGTAAAACTTTTCCTCGCCAGGCTGCTTATTATCATGATGTTTCGTCATAGCAGTAGGGACCCTAAGAGAGACAGAAGTTTCGAGTAATATGCAAATGAGCTTGGTTGCTGTATTACAATAAAGCTTTACACAGCACTACTCATACTCAGTCCCGAGAAGGCCCCCACTCAACTCAGGGAAGGTCTTCACTCAAACCATCGAAGGCAGTGAGGCCATAGAAGTCAATCAGTGGACAGGTGGTGGAAGGAGAGAACTGATGTCACAAGCTGTCCTCAGATCTCCACATGTGCTCTGTATCACGCATGCTCTGCTTCACCAGCCAATAGTCATATAAATGCAGTAGATTTTTAAGTTAATCACATACAGCCTAAAGGAAGTGGGGCAAAACTGCCAGTAAATTAACATCATCATCATAAAAATAAACGCTACCCAGACTGGAATACAAGGGAAGATTTAATTAAAATATGCACAATTTTTGCTGTTTATTGTTTGTCACTTAGAATATTTTTGTGTAGTTTTATATGCTCAGATTGCAATATTTCAGTTTAAACTACTCTCCTCGGCTTCCCAATAAAAACACAAATTGAAGGAAAGTCATTTGGGATTCATTAATAAGTTCTATCTGCCCACTTGCAGCCTTGGTGCCTCCAGCTGTCATGTTGTTTTCCTAACAACTTCCTGAGCGTATTCTCTTTCTTTACAAACCTCAACACTCATTAAAACAGAGCCATCACGGAGAACTTCTGAATTACAAGAGAATGCTGATGTGTGTCTTCAAAAGGATGAGTCGGACATTACTTAAACAAATGCGAAAGAGAACGTGTATTGGCACATGCGTGGTTATCATCACTTTCTGAATACTTGCAGTCTTTGGATGGAAGCCCGGAAGATACAGGATAGAGCGGTAGTTAACAATAATTATCTGGAGCATACTATATAAGATGAACTAGCGTTATATGTTTACAGGGAAGGCAAGCTACAAATCAACAAAAAATGCCAACTTTGAGAATGAAAGTCTCAAGAAGTAAGCTTAGCTCTCTCCTGACTCTTTTGCAGGGTTGATGGATGAATCTATTTAAACGTCAAGGACTGCAGAGAAGATTAAATTATACAGGTCCGGAGGCTAATTCCAATTCATATTGGGTTAACTTTAGCCCACTAAGTAGCCATCCTTGGCCCACCTCTGTTTTTAACAGTGTTGGAACAATGGAGTTACTGGACCAAGATTACCTAGCTAGCATCAGCACAATCTCTCTCTCTCTCTCTCTCTCTCTCTCTCTCTCTCTCTCTCTCTCTCTCTCTGACAATTTTTAAAATTTTTATTATTTCTATGTTTTTATAGTTCAGTCATTGCCTCCCTCATGGTCTGCCATCCCAGAGTTCCCCATCCCATTCCCCCTCCCCCCTGTCTCCAAGAGGATGTCTTCCCCACACACAGGACTCCCCACTCCATGGGGCCTCAAAATCTCTGGATACTTAGGCACATCTTCTCCCACTGAGGCCAGACCAGTCAGTCCCTCAGAGCAGCTAGTGTATGCTGCCTGGTTGGTGGCTCAGTGTCTGAGAGATCTCAGAGGTCCAGGTTAGTTGAGACTGCTGGTCTTCCTAGAGAGTTACCCTCTTCCTCAGCTTCTTTCAGCCTTTCCTTAATTCAACCACTGGGGTTCCCAACTTTAGTCCAATGGTTGGGTGTAAGTATCTGCATCTGTCTCAGTCAGCTGCTTGTTGGACCTCTCAGAGGGCAGCCATGCTAGGCTCCTGTCTGTAAGCACATCATAGCATCAGTGATAGTGTCAGGCCTTGGAGTTTCCCCTTGATATGGATCTCAAGTTGGACCACCTTTCCCTCAGTCTCTTCTCCATTTTTGTCCCAGCAATTCTTTTAGACAGGAATATTTCCGGGATTGAGTTTTTGACTGTGGGATGGAAACCCTATCCCTCCACTTTCTACTGGAGGTAGACTCTATGAGTTCCCTCTTGCCACTGTTGGGCATTTCATCTATGCCCCCCCCCCGAGTTCTGAGAGTCTTTCACCTCCCAGGTCTCTGGTACATTCTGGAGGGTCCCCCACCACCTACCTCCCTGAGGTTGCATATTTCCATTCATTCTGCTGGCCTTGAGGGCTTCTCTCCTGCCTACCTCCCATACCTGACCATGTTCCCCTTTTCGCCTCCCCTCTTCCTCCCTCCCTCTGTCTTTGAGGTAATAGTTTTGATTTTATTTCAATAACTTATATATAACACTAGCCTAGCAAATATCAAAACTCACAGGGCTAACACACATTTATCAATGGATATATTAGCCTTTTAAAGGTTTGACTGAAAATTATGTCCATTGTGAAATGATCTGAGGGAAAGGGTATTTTATAAGAATGGGTATGGGAGTTCCCTGGGCTTCATAAAACCAATAATCTATTTAAAATGTCAGACTTTAACACTAAACAATATACTATTTACTCCTTACAGCCCCTGTTGTTACTCATAGGAAATGTCTCAAATATATGTCTCATCATTTATGATTTTTTCAAACAAAGTCTTTGTTTTTATTGGAGATACAATTTATTAAATGATAATATCCATGTTTCTAGGATGTCTGAACATACACTGTGATAGCTCACAGTGAAATCTCATATTCTAGACTTCAGTTATTTATGTTTAGAGACAAATACAGTTTTATAATATTAGCAAAATAATAAAAACTATAAATGCTTATTAATGAATGGAGATAGTAGAGGTCAATGGTAGATATTATCTCTCAGGGGCCATCTCTCTTGATTTGGTTCTCATTGGCTTTTCTGACCTAGGTAGAGATCATCACAAATCCATGGGAACAGACATAAATATTTAAAAGACAGTTTGATGACCTGATTATCTACTAAAGCAGCACCAGTTGGGAGCTTCCTAAGCCTATAAATCTCCCCCATCATGGGCTGTTAACCAAGTTTACCAGATGGAGAATCCCTAGAGCAGGCCACACATCCATTCAACAAGCAGTTGCTTCATCATGATAACCACTAAGCACACTGCACAAGTAGACACAACTTGCTTCATAGGTCCGTCACAGCATCCAAACATCCTATCATGGCACTAACATCTTTCCTTGCCCAGTAGCTGGCATAGCACCATCTGCTTCTGTGAAATCTGCTAGTGTGAAATCTATCCAGAATAGATAACGTATTGCGATAAATCTCCAACCCAAATATGCCCTGGCAATGAAAATACAACTCAACTAATATGAATACATGCTGTGTGCCTAGATTGGGCAGATCTACTGCTACACTAACATCTTCCACATCTATGAGACCCCTTAGAACTTGCAGATTCTCCACGCCATGTGCTTCTGTTCAGCTTTTCTTCTTCTTCCTCCTCCTCTGTGTCCTCTCTCTCTCCCATTTTCTTCTTCTTCTCTCTCTCAACTTTCCGCTCCACCTTCCCTTTTCCTGTCTAATCATCAGCTCTCCTTTATTTTAAAAATTAAGGTGGGAAGATGATTTTATAGGAAATCACCTGAGTGCTGACTCATTCTTTGTTCACAACGCCTCACAGGAGAACAGAATTAACATCAAATATAATTAGCCGCAGGGCTAGCCACAACAATAAAATTTCCTGATATTTTCATGTGTTAAATTGTATCAGCAATACTAGTATACCCTATTTCTGAATTCATTCTTTAAACAATTCTCAAAATTGTATTGCAAAACAGATATTCGCCTTAGTCCTGACTTTACTGCAGCATGTAGAAGAATTTGTTCACCTTTTGTATAGATGAGTGAATTGAGTGTGTTGTAAATGAGTAGTAGCTCTTGTGATTGTGAACACGATACATATTTTTGTCTACACTAATTATGGTCATGGTTTCTCTTTTAATACCCACCAATTATAGCACAAATTTAGATAGCCCATGTTTATGATATATGTGCAGAGACAGAAAGTTGTTGAAGCATGTGTTTTATTAACAGATGTGTGCCATCTTGTGAGCCTTCTGTATAGCAGATAGATGGATGAGTAAGAAAATTTAAGCGATGTGTTTTGATCTGTACAGAAATACAAGGATGTGCAGAAATGGGGTGCTCTATCCAGCTTAAGGACAGAAAGGATGCTGAGGATGATGCAGTAAAAGCAGCTCCATTTTGTAGCACATAGAGACCATTAGGGGAAGCTAAGACTTGTAAAAATACAGAGACCAAAGACTGTAGGATTCCCAGGCCCCATTCATACATCTACAATACAACCCCTGCTTGCACTTAATACTTGGGGAACATTGTAAAAGTGGGGGTAGAATAATTATAAGAGCAAACAGTCTGCTGAAAGATTATGTTCCCTATACATTGCAGGAAAGCTGTACTTATGAATGCAATAATGTGGTTGCATAAAGAAGACCTGCACAATGACTATACCAAGTTATGTGCAAATTTGAGTAGACAAAAATCTCACGAAGACCTTATATACCTATGTGACTATCTCTAGGGAGTTCACTATGTATGAGAAAGGAAAGTCAATGTTTCTCAGATGTGATCCCAGCGATTGTTTGCCTAATATCAAGTGCTCAGTCCAATACATGTGCACACTAGCAACACTTCCTGGACTCTGCTGGCTATATTTATATATTTATTCTTATATATTTATATATTTATTCTTATATATGTATATATATACATATACACACATATATACATATATATATACATATACACATATACACACATATACACATATATGTATATGTGTATATATGTATATATATATATATATATATATATATATATATATATAATAGCTCAAGAAAAAGGGGCTATGAGTTTGAAAGGAGTTGGGGGATCAGCAGATTAGTTGGTGGGAGGAGAGGGATAAGAGACATGATAGAAGCACAGTGCACATAAATGACACTAAAAAACAATACTTTTAAAAATTAAAGGTAAAACAATAATTAAAAAAAAAAGTATGGCGCATATTTCTAGTCCAGGGGAAGAGAAGACAGGTGATCCCTACCACTTGTTGAACAGCAACCCAGCCTAATTGACAATTATCAGGGTCAGTAATGGACTCATCCTCAATAGAACAACTGATGACCCCTGAAGAAGACAACCAAAATTTGTGGCTTGGACTCCAATACACATGCACATAGACATGTGTACATACATAAATGCACACACACCTACACACACACACACACACAGAGAGAGAGAGAGAGAGAGAGAGAGAGAGAGAGAGAGAGATACAGAGAGACAGAGACAGAAAGACGGAGAGACAGAGAGATAGGGAGACAGAGAGAGGCAGGTAGAGACGTTGACACAGAGACACAGAGGCAAAGACTGAGAGCACGAGAGAGAGAGAGAGAGAGAGAGAGAGAGAGAGAGAGAGAGACAGAACACAGAGAGAACACAGAGAGAACAGAGAGAACACAGAGAGAGAATGGTCTGTATATGACACAAAAGCAAAGAGGAATGATGCATCTCAGAAATAAGCTTATTCCCGAAACAAGCTGCTTGGACCTACTTAGCATGTGAGCGAATCAAGTGACCACAAAGTATAATGCAATAGAGGATTTTGTTGATGCATAGACCAACCAACAATATAGACCTGTAACAAAACCAAAGCAACAAAACAGTCTCTTCATTAAAACTACCATCCCATCACTGGCTTGTGGAAGAGAGGGTTATCTTTTTATTTTGTGACCATTTTAGAGAGGTTTGTATGTTGCTAATATCGGTTGGTTGCCTTATGCATGTAAAATAAAAATAGCATCCGTTGTTTCAAGACCTGGGAAGATAAAATTCGTGCCAGATTCAAAGCATAAGCAAAGATACATGGACAGGACCAGATATGTTGCAGAACTAAAGAGTGTAAAGACAAACAAAAGAAATATAGAAGGGAAGACAACTTGAAAGGGAAGGGTGTACCACCTGCTTCAAACACATCACATGCGAGGGAGGCTGAGTTGAGCCAAGCTGTTGAGAAGCAGGGGTTTCACAAAGGCCAGATGTCCCCTCTTTTTCTGCCTAAAGTGGAGCATGAATTTACTCTTGTAATTGTAACAAGCTTATATTTAAAGCCCTCGTAATTGGGGAGGGAGGTCAACGCTGACCCCGGGAGATTATCTATCAGTGGAGAATTCACCGATGCCCTGCCATCTGATAAGGACCTGCACACTACCACCGCTAATTTCCACCTCTCTGGGTATTTACACCCTCACATTTTGCCCCCTCTTCTTCATTCTCCACAATTTATAGCCCTTAACCAAGATGGTATAAGGGCCCTAAAGGTGAGTCACCGCTTCCTGTGCATAGACATAACTTACTGGCTCATTGTTCCTGTTGTTAATCTGTCATTTGTGAGTTTAAATCATAGCTCCATAGCTTCTGTGTATTGGAGGAAAGATTTACTCCTTTGGATAAAGGCAAGACCACTGAAAAGATTATACATGCCCAGATAAGGGATGAATAATGAGTCCAAACATCAAATAAAAGGCCGGTCCTAAAGCTGAATCTATGCCCAAAAGTGAGGCCCATCCTTCTTCCTTTCAGCCTCTTGTTTGTTCCCTACAAGTTAGGTATGCTCTATACACTTCAAAATGTAGAAGGACAGAATTGGAAGGCAAATGACCATGAAGACACTCTATATCTACTTGTCTTGTTATCGACTTGTTTTTATTTCCTACAGATTTTGCTGACTGTCACATTTTTTAAAAAGTTAAATCCTAGTGCACATGACATCAATGTTTCTAAAGCAACAGAGTTGTAGACATGGTTTTCAGTCTTATTAAAGAGTTCTTCTATTCGAGTAGCAAAGAGAAATTTCTAAATAATTTTTTTTTGCGTGTTATGTGTGTTCATGAGGATGTTCACCTTTGTGTGGGTAAAAAGAAAGGCCGGAGATGTCGTTAAGATTTCTGGAACTGGAGTTAGGGACTGTTGGATTTAGGGACGGTTGTGGGAAACTCAAAATGGGGAATGGTAAGAGAACTCAGATTCTCTGCAATAGCTACAAGTACCCATATGCACACACTGTGTCTGCAGCGGAGCACACTGTGTCTGCAGCCTCCTCAAGGGCGAGCTTCCTAACCTCACCGTGATCTCAAAATGGTTATTTTCAAGTTATGCCCAGGAATGAAAAGGCGCCTTATGGTCTTCAGAATTGAAACCTCAAGCACTAGTCTTAATTATATAAGTCCATCAATTGGGTAAATCAGTACCGAGCAAAACTGACCCTTAAGCTTCAGTTGTGGTTAATTTAAGCTTCAGTTGTGGTTAATATAATTGCTGGCAGGTCTAGGCAACCGTTTTTGCGATTCACAGATTTTTCTGTTCAATATTCATTGTAGAGATTCTCTCTTACTTGCACTTCTATTATTATGGTAAAATGCTGTGACGAAATAACTTGGCAGAGGAAGAATTTTTGTCAGCTTACAAATCTCTGGTCAGACTTTATGGTCACTGAGGGACATTGCAAAAGGAACCTGGAAGGAAAAAGCTGAAGCAAAAGCCAAGGAGTCAACCTAGTCACTGATTTTCTCCATGTAGTTTTGCTCAGTTTGCTTTCTCACACGTTCCATAATCAACTTCCCAGAGATTCCCTCTTACTATCAAAAAATAACACTAGAAATTATGTCTATGTAGTATTGATTGTTGTCTTAGTCAGGGGTTCTATTCCTTCACAAACATCATGACCACAAAGCAGTTGGGGAGGAAAGGGTTTATTCGGCTTACACTTCCACCCTGCTGTTCATCACCAAAGGAACTCAGGACAGGAACTCAAGCAGGTCAGAAAGCAGGAGCTGATGCAGAGACCATGGAGGGATGTTCTTTACTGGCTTGCTTCTCCTGGCTTGCTCAGCCTGCTCTCTTATAGAACCAAGACTACCGGCCCAGAGATGGTCCCACCCACAAGGGGCCTTTCCCCCTAGATCACTAATTGAGAAAATGCCTTACAGCTGGATCTCATGGAGGCACTTCCTCAACTGAAGCTCCTTTCTCTGTGATAACTCCAGCTGTGTTAGGTTGACACAAAACTAGCCAGTACAATTGTCTACTTATCATTGGCCAGAAATTGAGCTAAGCATATATAATGCATGTACAATGCATGTTCTGCAATTCTCTGTAATAAAAGTAGTCATACAGTAATGCTTTAAGGAAAGTAAGAAAAAATATAAGACAAATAACTTTAGATTTAAATTGAGTAAATCGTTCCATTTGAAGCTCACCGATAACACCTAAGTCTTGGGATTCATTTACACTACTTATCTCTCATAATGGGAAGTTTATTGTAATGATCATATGGAAATAGCCTGTCCTCGGATAAGAGTGGAAACAGTTGTCCAAAGTATACAGCTTCATATCATCTAGTGGGAATATTGAAAGCTTTGTTTAGAAGTCCTGTGTTAGAAAAGAAGTCATGAATCCTGATGATCAGTGATAGGGTTCATTTAATGTGAAGTGGGCCAGATTTATGAAATGAAATAGTGCCCGTGTGTGTGTGTGTGTGTGTGTGTGTGTGTGTGTGAGAGAGAGAGAGAGAGAGAGGGGGGGGGAGAGGGAGAGGGACAGGGAGAGGGAGAGGGAGACAGAGGGACAGACAGACTGACAGACTCACAAGACAGACAGAGAACATTAGAACATGCTGGGCAGCAAGCCTCCTCTCTCTCTCTCTCTTTCTCTCTCTCTTTCTCTCTCTCTCTCTCTCTCTCTCTCTCTCTCTCTCTCTCTCTCTCTCTCTCTCTCTCCTCTCTCTTTCTCTCTCTCTCTCTCTCTCTCTCTCTCTTTTTCTCTCTCTCTCTCTCTTCTTCTCTCTCTCTCTCTCTCTCTCTCCTCTCTCTCTTTCTCCTCTCTCTTTCTCCTCTTTCTCTCTCTCCTCTCTCTCTCTCTCCTCTTTCTCCTCTTTCCCCTCTTTCTCCCCTCTCCCCTTCTCTCTCTCTCCCCCTCCCCTTCTCCACATCTCCTCTCTCTCTCTCTCTCTCTCTCTCTCTCTCTCTCTCTCTCTCTCTCTCTCTCTTCTTTTCTTCCTTTCTTCCAATCAAGGGATTGATGCCAATCCTATTTGCAAAGTTCAAATCTAGGGTCATGGCAATTCTTCAGCATATAACTGACAGTTTTATGTTCCTGAGATTCAAAAAGCTTTTTCTCCACCTGGGCCTTTCTGTACTGCCATGTATCTTAACATCCCTTTGTATTGAGACTCAACTACTGTTAAGAACCATATAGCAGTATATGCACACATGTAGCTAGGGATTTAGCAATCATTTGGGTTACATCCTAAATACACAGATGACAATATTTCATGAGGTTTTTCTTCCCTGTGAGTCTTTTCAGACAGTTCTATTAATCTCCATTTGACCTAGTATGTCTTTGGAAACAGAAACGTAGCAGATTTGGAAGCCCTTAGCTCTTCTGTGGATTTCTTCCCATTAGGCAAGGAAAGGAATTAGTGAAGAATAAAGGACACATCTCTCTTAGAAGCTTTGATGCTAGTTCCTATTAAGAGAGTTCATCATTGAGACTGAAAAATTTTTAAAGAGTAAACTAACAAATCGACTTCTATCGAATGGATACTTGGCAAGGGATAATGATGTAGAAAACGTCTTTTCTAAGAAAAGGTCAAAAGCAGACCTGGTTGCAATTTCTGGCTCTGGCTATTTTGTACTTTCAGATAATTAATGACTTCAGGGCATCTCCTAGCTTTCAGTAGTATAAATAAACAAGTAGGGGGAAACGAAAACATACACAAACCAGTTGGCTCCGGTTTTAGATTGTTCGTTTTTGAAACGTACTTAGAAAGTTTCCCCAATTAAAATAAAATAAATTCGGGTGAATATCTTCAGGTACTGAACAACAACAACAAAAAAAATCTAGTTATCCAAGAATGGATCTGAATTGCAATGAAAAGTAGTTAACCCTGGCCCTGACTCAGACTTGCATCGGGTTGTGGGAATCCATGCCTAACAGAATAGAGAACACATATTCATTTTAAGGAGATACTCCTAAATGTTCCTCAGATAAAAAGAAGTAGTCCATGCTGGTTGATTTTATCTTAAACACATTTTTTTTTTTTAACAATGAAGTTTTAAAAGAGAACAATTTTAGCAATAGAAACTGCAAACCACTATTAGGATGAGTGAAGAGACTGGTGGTGAACCTCCCAGCATTATTTTATGTTGCTGGGAGGTTTGGGCTCTGTGTGCATGGGTTTTGTTTTCATTAATTTTAGTTTCTAATCCACTATAATTTTCAGAAAATAAATGGTTGTAATTGTATTTGCTTAGTGATTGGGTAGACTTGCTAATTCAGTCTCTCAATGCCCTACTGACTAAAGAAACTCTTCTTTGCAGTGTAAATTCTTGGAGCTGGGTATATATCTCATTGTAGGAACTCTTTCTCACCTTGCACGAAGCCCCTGGGTTTGACCCTAGCCAGAAAAAGAAACAAAACTAGCTCCAATCCACATTTCTAGGAGAAAGATCCAAAGTTCTCACAACTCAAGTTAAGAAATAAAATTCAATAACAAAAGCCAGGGCTGGAGAGATAGCTCATTGGTTAAGAACCCTTGCTGCTCTTGGTGAAGACCTGGCTTCAGTTCCCAGTACCCTCACCTGGCATCTCACATCTGCCTGTGACTTCTGCTCCAGAAAACCTGATGTCTTCTTCTGGCTTCCCAAAGAATCAATACCCATGTGAGCATATATACACATGTAATAAAAATAAATCCATCTTAAAAAAATAACAAAAAGTCAGAGTGAAATTCTTTAGAGCCTTTGCGTAAATACTTCTGTCTGCCGAAGAAGGGCTGCTGGGGGAAACAGAGTTGCGTCCCGTGAATAGACCTGTTTTTTGCTTTTGGTTGTTTTCATGGACCAAATAAGGCAGGTGCCTGTTTGTCTTTTTCTCATTTCTCTTCTATTACACAGAACAGAACTAAATAAATGAATACAGAAGGACAGAAGGGTCCTTCTCGCTGCCTTGTACAGCACGGAGCACTTCAACTGGCCTTTATGAGGTAATAAATTATTGTTCCTGTCCTAGCAAGTTGCTGTTTTTTTGGAAGGCTAACATCCGGTCCTTGGGGGGCACCAGCTTTTATTATACATTTCACATTGGACCAGAGGTCAAATTAATTGACCTTATCTATGTGAAAAACCAGCTGTCTGCACAGCGAAATAAAATCTTTTACAGAGAATTCGGGGACATATAAACAACAGGAAAACTCAATCCCATGGCGCCTGGAACTTCCAATTAGAAACAGAAAAACGTGTAGCATTTCCATTTTTGAATAGTCAGTTGAGGATCTATAGTAATTATTTTTCTCTAAGGCACAGTAGTGCCTGTGAGATTCCAGATGCTATATAACTCTTCCTACATGTTTTTTTTAATTGTATATATTCATCTGTCTGTATATATTACTCGTGTGTAGATGAATCCACCCATGTGGGAGATAGGAGACCAGAAAAGGACATGAGCTGTCCTGGCTCCTCATCCTCCTCATGTGCCCTTGAAATTAATGAGCCTGCAGCTTGGAGGTTCACAGCTAACCTGGCTGTCTAGTGAACCCTAGATTTCCTCCTCTATCCATCCCACCCTCCAATACTGGGGTTATAGGCACCTGAGAGGTCCCATTTGGCTTCTATTTTTTAATATGGGGGCTTGTAATCCTAACTCAAATTTCCATGTTTATAAAGCACACGGTCTTGCCTGTTTATCCATCTCCCTTGCCCTCCAAATATCCTTTATACTGTCACAGCTTACAAATGTGAGAAGGGAGTATATGTTTTTCATATACTCATACATTCTATATTTGAGCGAGCAATGATGAAAACGGTTTTGGACTACGTAAGGGTGACTGTAACCAGGATCTTTAAGGGAACAACTAAACCATCTAGATTTCCCCAAAAAGTCGCTGTACCTTTGAAAGATTAAAATCAGGGCTCAGGCCTTTCAAGTTCAAGATGCTGCCCCTTCCCTCCTGAATTCTCTGTCACCAAAACTTCAGAACGATTGGGATATTTAGCGTCCCCTAGCATATGGGAGGGGGAAGGCTCATTTCTTCTACCAAAAGACTGGCTTCTCCACTTCCTCATCTGTTAAGTGGGATAATAACTCTGTCATCTCAGAGTTGTTTGTAAAAAGCCAAATCCACCATTTTAAATAAACATCTTGGGATGTAAGTTCTGGCCATAAGTAACAGAAAGCTCACCATTACATATTATATCCAAACTAAAGGCAAATTAAGGATTAGGATTCTCAAAAATGAGAAGTATAATTACTGGTCTGCTTCTGTTCTAAGACAACAGGGGTAGATGAATAGGACCTCAGCTTATGCTGCCAATTTCTTACTTTGAAACTTCACATTTTAACAATATGTGTAAAGCATTTAAAAATTTTTGATGAGAATTATTTTGAGGGACAAAGACAGATGATACTCGAAAAGGTATCTGACCCTCCTGAAAATCCGTGAAAAATAGATGGACATTTGACCTGACTGTGTGAAGTCAAACAATGGAATGGTATCTATCATTCATAAAACTTACTTGAGTTGAAACCACCAGAAATAATTTTAATTGCTGTGCAGCTCTTATTCCTATCCATTTGTGGAACCTGTGATTTTTTTTGAGAGTGGCCAATGAGGTTTGATGAATGGGGTTTTTCACACTGTAGCACAAGCCCACATCAGGTGGAGGTCCTCTGTAGCATCAATCTGGAAAAGATTAAGCCACAGAGCGCACATCTGCTCGGAGGAATGTTGAAGAAACCAATGGCTGTGCACGCGGATTTCAACCTCTAGCTGGGGTCAGAAGGAAGGTGATTTAGTGACTTCAGCAAACAGACTTGCAGGGGAGTCAAATACGTTTGGTTTCACTTTGCACAGTATATAGAGGGTATCAATAAAGAGCTCGCTGCTCAAAGATGAGGTTAAGGACAGCTTAGATGGTGAACTGCTTGCACGATCCAGTCCTTAGCTATATTAAGTGGATCTTTCTGTTGATGATTACAGCTTTTCCATTCTAAATAATGAATGGGGAAGTTTTAGAGACTATAGATAAAATGATGCTGTCAATGTATGTTTAATTGAAGGATGAAGAAATGGCTCTCTACTCCTAAATGTCGAGCACAAAAGAAGTTGAGCTCCTGACTCAGAAACACATAGGACAGGCTTTTCTGACTTCCTGAAATGCACTGCCAAATGGAAGTAGACCCTCCCCACACCAGTAGACAAGGTTGCTTAGACCATGCAGAAAATGGTTGTGAAGGCTGTTTTAAATTCATGACTTTTGCTTGTTGGATAGAACTTAAGGTCCACACAAATTCCAGGAAAAGAAGAGCATGAAATGCCAGATATCACGTGTACAGATATGTGATTAGGTTTAAAACTCAGAAAGAGGAAAAGAGGGAGTTGAGTTCAAACTAGCCAGCCTTGAAAGAAGCATTCTCTACATTTCCAATGATGTGATAATAAAATGTTGTTTATTTAGTATAAATATCTGGTGGTTCATCTCTAGCAGTCCCTACACAGATGAAGTAATACAATAATCTCTGTTGGGAATACCCTGCTCTATCTTGGCCCAGAGGGTGGATCTGGTAGCTGGTCATATTTGATGGACCATTCTGAAATAGCCATAGCTGCTGATATTTCAAAAGCATGCAAATTCCTTATGAATTTTGGAGAAGATCAAATGCAATGGCTTTGGAGGCATAAAGAGACCGATTTGGAAACTTGGGACAGATCCGATTCCTTGTGCCTCCCTGTCTCCATGTGTACCCATGCAAAGCAGGAACGTGCGGTGCGTGGCTTTCACCGGAGTACCCCAGGAACCATCAGTGAACCTGAAAGCCCCCACATCTGGCTATAGCTTAGTCTTGTTTGCTTTAAGATCTGCACACAGACGACGACCACCCTGGCTGTGAATTCAGGGATGGCCCAGCCTTCTTTATTCATGGCCAGTGGAGGTGAAGGGTCTCTGCTCTCACCTGGTCGGAGGGTGAGGTCCAGTACATTTTCAGCTCACTGATGTTTTTGTTAGTGTTACCCCTTTTGAAAGAGACTGATGCAGAGGCAGACACACATTTATCACCCTCTCTTTTGCTCACTCTTTGTCCAGCAGGCATAGAGGACGTCTCAGTAAGGGAAAGGCTCGATCTTAACACTGATGCCCGAATACATATCGATCCAGCACAGAGCCTTCTGGCTTAGATATCTTGAATAACTGTTTGCTCTCCAGACATTTTTTGTTGAGATTTATGACAGTTGCTCCAAGAAATGACCTTTCCCGGGAGTGTGTACTATGTGGCAGAACATACTATGGAGGAATCTTAAATGGTGAATAAACAGAACATTGTACTGAATAAATCAATGAATAAAAATAATGGAAATGTAGTGGGAGGGACAACTAAACAGCAAACAGTTTAAAACAAAGATGTTCTTCCAAACCTGTTCGGTTTTTGTTAAGAAGGTTGTCTCTGAAGCCCATGGGTTTTAGCTGTTTTAAGAACCTGTGTGTACAGAATTAATATCTCAGTTGAGCAATGGTCCTTTGCAAGAATGAAACAAAAACAAGCAAACAAGCAAACAAAAGCACATAGCAATGCAAGATCTATCCTTTTCATTTTCTTCAAGTGAAATATGACTTTTGTGGAAAGTTCTGGTATTCCAGAAACAGCCTCAAACAACCACCTTAAAAGGTTGATGTTGCGTTATTTTAGTATATTTGCCTGTATTTAAACAAATTTAATGTACTTTTAAAATTAGATGACAGACTGCAATGTTGTTGAATCGTGTGTTTGATACCTGTCTTTAAGGAAAGCTAAAGTATTCCCATGCAGTCAGAAAATCAAAACAAAACTTGAACATGGAGAACAACAGGAACAACCACAAAGATGGGCACTGTCTCCCTTTAAAAGTATCAGAAGACATTGGAGAAGGAGGATTTGTGGAGGAATCATAGAATTGCCAACTCCCGCCACCAGCATCTTCTTCTCCCTATGGTATAGCTTCATGAGGCTGTGTGTCTTTCTCCTTTTCAGCCACAGTTCTGTAGAAGTCTACTGGACTGCCACCTGCTGGTAACATGTTGCCTTGCACAATATTTTCCTTTCCTGATCTAAAACGTCCAAAGTGTCTGTTGACGTAAGTTTAATGGTCTCTAGCCTGGCAAGCAATAATTGATGACCAAATATATTCATTATGACTGATAAATAAAAAAGCAGAGGCAATGTCCTTCTGGCCAAAGAAGAATGGCTTAGAAGGATCAGTACCAGGGTTAAAGTATTTTCTAGCTACACACCTGAGCCTGGCAAGTTGTGAATCTTGGGAACGGCACTTGCCTGAATTCTTCTGTCAAGGACAAAGACTGAGGTTAAATATGTAAGAACAGGAGAATAAATAAAGGGCATATCACTATTCTTCCCTAAGGAAGAAGTGAAATGAAACATGAGATATGTATGGCCAGGCATAGTGTCAGTTAGAAAACAGAGAGTAGGGCATGATTGTTATCCACCCACCAACAGCAGAAGACATGCCAGTACATCAATAAAAGCAAGAAGGCTCTTTTGAAGAATCCTTTACGCTACATGGCTTGACAGTTTTTCAGCTGTGAACATTACAGTTTGGGGGCTGTTCTGTACAGATGTTGATGGGTTTTCTCTGGTAAAGACTACTTAAAAATTTCTAGCTCTGGGGAGTATATTTTGCTTCAGTTAGCTCAGAGATTAATTTCTTGGCTCTCTCAGATCTTTATACTAGGGCAGCAGACAGATGTGAACTTCTGACTTGAACCGTTTCTCAAGATTGGCTAAGGACTATCTAGTTAATATTCATTTATTTCATTCAGTACTGTCAGTCGTTACATAATTTATTTATATTAATTAGCTTTCACTTTCTACTCATCTTTCCAAAACAACCTGGTTTTCACTAACTTGAGTCAGTCTTTGGGTTATAAAGAGAACTGGTGATTTGATGAACTCCATCCTCAAAACGTCGCAAGGGCTTTTACTGATCAAGCTAACAGATGACGTTGAAGACTAGAGGCTCCAAAAAGCAAGCCTATGCCAACTTATTGACTTCTGATCTGAGTATTCTCTAACTCCTCCCTTGCTTTGTAATTTGCCTCTCTGTCTGTCTGCTGTGTCTGCTGAGACTGCAAAGGACCCTTCATATTCTGCATCATGGAACGTGCCATCAGGAAAAGACCTATCAGCGGCAGCACTTGATGTAAATGGTTTGTTTGTATGAGGAGTATCACCCGCACTAAAGCCCGGCCCCCGCACACGGAACCATTCAACTCTCCATGCCTTGGTAGCTCTAGACATTGCACGCCACACTTATGTCTCGGGAAAGATAGATGTCCGCTGTTTCCCAGATGTGTTTGCTATCAGTGCAAATGCATTTATAGCCGTGTCTGGAAATGTTTAAATAACTGACCAGTTTTCTCTCTCTCTCTCTCTCTCTCTCTCTCTCTCTCTCTCTCTCTCTCTCTCCTTTTATTTTTGGCTACTTTAGTATCTTCCAGCCCTGATTCCAGCCAGTTTATACCTCTCTTAATCTTCATCGCGACGTTGGGAATTCTTCCTCCTACTCTCTGAACACTTAACTCATAGCCTAACAAGAGTCAGTTGTTTCCAATGGATAACTTTTAGCCTCTAGAGGAACAAATTTTAATTGGTGTGTGCATGCTGCCATCTGGCGGTAGACAACGGAGAGTACACCTTTTCTTGTTTTCAGTTCAATCGGCAAATACATCTTGATAGTTTCCCATGTGTTACACACAACGAACCAAACATAATGAAGAAAATAATGTGACAGTAGAATTTATCAGTGAGACAATCAGTTGGAGGAAACTGTTGAAATGGTCCTGAGGAGAAAAGAGCAAGCCTAAATATACAAGGTCATCCCTGAAATCCAGGTGGATGAGATCTCACGTCATAAAATAGTTCTCTGACTTCTTCATTGTGCATCAGGGCATGTGCACGCCTGCTCACACACAACAGTACTCTAATAATAGCAGTAGTAGAAAACTCCTAGGAATCTGAATGGATGACCCTAGCTAAGACTTGTAGTAATCGAGGATATGGAGCCAGAATTGACCATCTCCTGTAACCAGGAAAGATTTCCAGAGGAGCGATTGGGACATCAATACATCCACAAAACCTACAATTTGTC
This sequence comes from Mus musculus, assembly GCF_000001635.26. Lineage (NCBI taxonomy): Eukaryota > Metazoa > Chordata > Mammalia > Rodentia > Muridae > Mus > Mus musculus. The sequence continues at coordinate 111,535,747 of NC_000077.6, read as the reverse complement.
CCCCTGCAAGGTGTGCTGGGACACAGACAGCACAGAAATTGTGAGAGTGGCTGACAAATGACTGGTCCAGCTTGGGATCCATGCCACAAGAGGAAGCCAACCCTGACATTGCTTGGATGACCAGGAGCCAGAGGTTGGATAGCCCAGAGACCTAGGATAGAACCAAAATCCCTAATGATATTCTGCTATACTCATAGATATGATCGCAGTATGATGGTCATCAGAGAGAATCGATCTAGTATCTGATGGAAACAGATGCAGAAAGCTACAGCCAGACATTAGTCAGAGGAGGGTGAGTTTTATAGAGGGAAAAGAAAGATTGCAGGACACCACAAAAACAAAACAAAACAAAACAAAACAAAACAAAACAAAACAAAAAATACAGCGTCAACTAACCTGGCTTCACACAGGCTTACAGAGACTGAATTGCCAACCACAGAGCCTGACCTCGGCCCTCTGCGTATGTCATGGTTATGTAGTTTCCTTTTCTTGGGGGACTCCTAATAGTGGGAACAGGGGCTGTCAAAAATGCTTCTCCTTGCTTTGGGACCCTTTTTCTTCTACTGGGTTGCCTCATTTAGCCTTGATATGAGGCAAGGGGCCTAGTATTACTCTAATTTGATGTGCCATGTTGGTTGTCCTGAAAGGCCTGCTCTTTTCTGAAGGAAAATGTAGGCATGAATAGGATATAGCAGAGAGGGGAGGGGAAACTGCAGGTGGGATGAAATATATGAGAGGATAAATAAAAAATTAAAAAAATAGTAGTAGAAAATTTAAAGTTAATTAATTGGAAAACTAATATTCTTATTAAAATATATGTTAACACTTTTCTAAATCTTATGTTTTTAAGAAATAACTATTTCTACTGGAAAATCATTCATGAAAAAAAAAAAACCCGAAGAGACAATGTAGTTGGTTTGTTCTTTTATTAGCTATTTGTTTGTTTGTTTGTTTGTTTGTTTATAAAGATCATGAAATTGAGTCTGGTATAGTACTAATTATTTTTTAAATAACTTCCGGTGTTATTTGCCTTTTGCCGATAATGGTTGCCGCTGTGTTTGTTTGCTCTCTAGTGGGATTCAACCCCCATTAGCACCCCGAATTTCATTCTGCATCTCCTTACTTCTGTTTTACTCATTGCAGTGAACTAATTACTGTACCCTTCTATATTTGTTATGTTGACACCTGTAAAATAACAATGAGATCAAACAAAAGAAACTGAACACAGTTGCTGCCCCGTGCTCTGGATTGCACCGACCTACCTGCCCTTGGGGGTTGGAGCTGAGGTGGCACACAGCACGGACTCCACAGATTCTAGGAACAGGTGAGAAATGCCACAGCAAGCTTGTGTGAACGCTGTTGCAAGTTCCTTTAATACCCTTCAACCGTGCTCCACTGGTCCCAAGAAAGCGTCTCTTCTAAACAGCTGTTCCCGATTGGCTGGCAGTGTCTGCATCAGCACTCCTTAGTCTCTTCAACTAGGTCCTCCTGAAGGAGATGCCTTTGCCTCTGCACCGGGGCGGCATTCACTTAGAGGTAGCCTCCGCCTCCGTCCCTCCTACACACACAGGGCACAGTATATTCTCTGGTACAGTTAAACAATAAAACCCTTATGATATGGTTTTAATATTTATATGTAATATGTTTAGCTTTTTTTTCTACCTCTTGGCACTAGAATCACCTAAAAAGGGAATCATACCTAACTGTCTTCATCAGGTGAGTCTCTGGGCATGTTTGTGAGGGTTTTTCTTGATTATTAATTGAGATAGGAGAGCCCAGCCCAAAGTGGGTGGTACTATTTCCTAGGCAAGTTGTAGTGGTCTTATATGGCTGCTAGCTAAGTGTGAGTCTGAGTGAACCAGGTGCACTTTTCCTCCGAGCGTCTTCATCTCTGCCATCTGTCTCCTGGACCTGAGTATCTCTCATGCTTCCTTTACATTTTACATTTAAGGCTAATTTACCATGGTCCTTTTCATTTCAGAACTCGATAGCCATACTGATACATTTTTTTTTTACCATTTACTTAGTTTTAATTATTATTTTTTTACTCTTGAGAATTTCATACATGTATACAATGGCATGTGAGCATATAAAAATCCCGTTTCTCCCTCCAAATTATTGCATATTTACCTCATGTCTTCTTTCTTTCTTTCTTTTTTTTTTTTTTTTGAGATAGGATCTCACTGTGTTTCCCTGACTGACCCAAAACACCCAGAGATCCTCCTGCTTCTGCCTCCTGAGTACCAGGATTAAAGGCAGAATCCAGAAGGCATTGTTTGATCATGACGGAGTCCAACTAGTGTTGTTGCTATGCTGTGTGAGATGGGAGGACATCCCCCAAAGCATGGCTGCTTTCCTGCTCAATGCCAAGTCTTTTTACATCAGCACAATCCACAGGCCCCTCCTTGTTAGGCTCCTGCTCATCCAGAGCTTCTTTACTTGGGAAACACAATGTATCCTAAGACGGAACAATCATTACATTGTCTATGGTGGTAGAGGTAGGATGGACTTAGCAGAACACTGAGCAGAGCCGTGGTGAATCCATCAAGAATTAAGTTAAAGTCTGCTCTTCATCTCGACTCATGATGTATCCCTTTTCCTGGTCCATTTCCGTTGTCCCATTTCCCCCAATTTTAACGTGTCTGGCTCATTTCCACCATTTAAGGGTCTGTTCTGGTTTTCTTACTTTTTTTTTTTTCTCCAACTTCTTTCTGATCAGCCCAGGATGTCCACAGCATTCTTCAATCACAGCTCCTTCTTAAATGGTAGCAGTAACACCTTAAGCTACACCACGAAGAGAAACACATTCTCTTGTTAACACAGGGGCTTCCATGACTTCACAATGTCTAATACTCAGTGGGAGGTGAGAAATAGCAGGCCCCTTTCATCATCAACCGTGTCATCACCTTATAATTATTTGCCAAGAAAAAAAAAGAGGAAATAGTAACAATTCTTATTTGTGTGATTGGAACTAATTTGTTTGATTTATTTTGGGTTTGTGTATATATACACGATAGATTCACAGCATTAGAATAAAATTTAAACATGGCTAAATAACATGTCCGTCAAGTTCCATGTGACCACTAGATGGCAGAGTAGTGTTGTGTGTGATGCCTGCAAGTTTTACCCCTAAATTATTTGCCCGTACGTGTGTATATACAAATGCATGTGCATATGTATATATGTATATGTAAAATATTTGAATATACATTATGCTTCATGTTCTTTCCTAAAAATAGGTATCAATTAGTGTGAAAGATAACAGTGGCAAATGTACTCAGTAGCAAAAAATGTTAGCTAAGGAAAATTCTCCGGAGGTATAGCACTAACGTTGATCTATCTGTTTGCCTTGCTGGAACATCAGTAGCTATGATTCCATGCAAAGTTTTAATCACATAGGTAGATGCACATATTTGAAATTATGGGGAAACTATACCCAGGAAATACTAATCTAATATTACCTGCTAAATTTCAAAATTAAAAGCTACCCTTTAGCATGTGTGTGTGTGTATGTGTGTGTGTGTGTGTGTGTACATGTTTGTGCATCTCTATTACATTCATGTTTATGTGTGCTATATGTCTATGTGGTGGTTTGAATAAGCTTAGGCCAGGGAGTGACACTATTAGGAAGTGTGGTCTTGTTAGTGTAGGTGTGGCCTTGTTGGGGACAGTGTGTCACTATAAGGGAGGATGCGCTTTGAGACCCTCCTCCTGGCTACCTGGAAGACAGTCTTTGCTGATTGCAGAACTCTCAGCTCCTTCTCCAGCATTATGTCTGCCTGCATGCTGCCATGCTTCCTGCTATGATGATAATGGAGTAAATCTCTGAGACTGTAAGCCAGCCCCAATTCAATGTTTGCTTTTATAAGAGTTGCTCTGGTTCTGGCATCTCTTCACAATAATGGAAACCTTAAGACAGTGTATGTGTGAGCATGTGCATGAATGATGGGGGCATATGTGTATATGTGTGTACATGTGTGTGCATGCATATGTGTGTGCATGTATGTATGTGTGAGCATGTGCATGAATGATGAGGGCATATGGGTATATGTGTGTACATGTGTGGTATGTGCATGCATATGTGTGTGCATGTATGTGTATGTGAGCATATGCACAAGTGACAGGGACAGTCGTTTATATGTGGGTACATATATGTGTACATGTGTGTGTATGCGTATGTGTGTGCATGTATGTGTGTGTGAATATATGCATGACATATGCATGAGTGACAGGGACATTTGTGTAGGTACATCTACACACATGTACCTTATATGCAGGTACATGTGTGTAGATGTGTGTACATGTATGTGCATGTGTATATGTATGCATGTAAGTGTGTGAGCATGCACATGAATGTGAGGCATTTGTTTGTGAATGTACATGTGTGTGTGTGTGCTTATTTCATTATGGTCCTATCTTTCTGCCGTTGCTTGTTTCTGAAGGACAAACTTATCCAATCAGTAGGTTCTATCCTCCAAACAAATTTTAAATTGGCCTTTCTCTCGTAGTTCCAGTACCAAGCTCCTTATGTTCCTCAGCTTCACCAGTGACTCCCTGAAGCTTGACAGACAGGCAGGATGCTTATGTAGTCACTAGCTGAGAACTCTGATGTCAGAACACAGAAGATCAGCCAAGCATGGAACATGATCCCATTTACAGCTGTCCTCAGAATCTGGGGAAAATTCTTACAAGTAAATATGGGAGGGAGAAGCTTGGCTTGTGTGGAATCTCCTGCCCCTCCCTCTGAGTGCTGGGAAGGAGCATACCCGACAAAGATACTCCTTACACTTAAAATACTAAACGTTCTAGAACTTTCTGGTGCCCCTCTTCAGTAAAATAATTAATTACAAGATTTAGCATTAATATAAAAAAAGAATTTTAATTACCTCTGAGCATTGTTCCCTGCTGTCGTTATGTAATAATTGTATAGTGGAAGTTTAAGCAGAGTGAGGATGGGCAGATGGCTCAAACTTAAGAGCTAGTTGCTCTTCAAGAAGACCTGAGTTCTATTCTCAGCATCCATGTTGAATGGCTCCCTACTGTTGGTGTTGGTCCGGTACTGCTATATATTCAAATACTAAATACTGGCCCTCAAGATCTGGTTGCCCCCAACGAGGAGATCCTCATGTACACCAATTGACACTATGCAAAGCTTGCTCTCCATGTTAATTGGTCAATAAAGCCTAACGCCTGCGATTTGAGCAGTAGAAAGAGAAAGGTAGGACTTGGGAATCTATTGAGGGGGTCTCAGGAGAGACTAAGGTAGAAAGAGGCAAGGAAAGAGGAGATGCCTCAGGAGCACATGGCCAGGAGAAACAGCAAGTAACAAGGGGCATGTGTCTGGGATGTAAGTTAGAATAGCTCCAAAGCCTGCCGAGTCTAGGCTTCCAGATTGTAAATAAAATGGCAGGATTGTGTGCCTTTTCTATGGGTAGCTAGAAATTATGTAATTCCTTTTGCACCTGGGTACCTGGTCCTCCAGCTCTAGAGGATGTAGCTTCCTCTTCTGACTTCTGCAAGCATCTGCTCTCATGTGCACATGCCCTCATATACCCCCCCCCCCCCCTCTCTCTCTCTCTCTCACACACACACACATTAATTAAAATAATCCTTTAAAATTCAGCTGGAGTAGCCCTTTCAGGAAAAGAAAAATAGATAATGTTTAAAAAAAAAGTGAAGCTCCAGATGACAGTGCATGTAAGAGGCAGAGGCAGGGGAATTGTGAGTTTAAGACCAGTGTAGGCTACAGGGCGGGGGGGGGGGGGAGAGAGAGAGAGAGAGAGAGAGAGAGAGAGAGAGAGAGAGAGAGAGAGAGAGAGAGGACCCTTTGTCAATCCACCCTTACCCAAACGAATAAACAGATGTAAGAAAGGCAACAACATGGAATTTTCAGCTCCACGTAGACAAACAGCCTGCCTGCCGCGTGAGTTTGAGATGTCACCCTCCCACATTTGACTATGAGTCACTGGAGGTTCACTGTGGAGGTGGAGAGATACAGAGAGAAACGTCCTGCTCTGTCCCTTCTTCCGAGATACTCGTGGTCCAATAGTGTACTGCAGTAAAGCTGGAATGCCTACCTGTCTGTGTGCAGATGCAACGTTCATCTGGTATTCTCTAAAGCTTTCTGGTTGACATGCGATGTACCTTGACCTTGTCCCAAGAAAATATCCCTGCTTTTAAAGCTGAAGTTCACCTCAAAGAAAAGTTCAAGTAGGGGAAGGATGAGAGCCATTTCTCAGACACTGAGCTCTTCTTTGCCGGTTATTAATGTTAATAAATCTGCTCCATGTAGCAGACTCCAGGCTAATGAGCGTCTTCCAAGCATGAGGACTTTGCTGGAGTGGTTGCTTAAATAATATAATTCTGTTGAAGGGGAAAATATAATGAAGCAATGTTTTCTTCCAAATCATTAGCATTGCAGCAAGTAAATACAAAGAGAAAATGAGACCCTAAATAACAGTGGGTGATGTCTTCTTAACTACCCTTTGTCTGGGATTAATAAAAGTAGCTACTTACTTACAGTGATGAAAACAATTTTTTTTTTCTTGAGAAACACCTCATCTAATCCATGCCGTTTTCAAAACAAAGGTGAACAAGGTCATTGGCAAAGAGGATTGCCTCCTGAGGTTCTTGGTGTGATTAAAATAATAAACAGCTTTGACAGTTTGTTTGTGAAATGAGAACAACCTTGATTGGCTTGGTAAGAACATATTCTGTCCCCTGATGACTTAGCCTTTCTCATATTAGCAGACCTCAGGGATGAAGCCATGTGTCTAGGCACACAAAGCTCTTTGATGAGGTTAGCCAGTACCACTGTTCCCAAGAATTGCTTGTGATACAAAATGCCTGAACATGTATTGGTAGAGGGACCACCAGTTTCTACCATCCCCACTTACACTCACAATTTCTGGCTTACTAAATGGCCTTTGTTCTCCAATGGCAGGCAACCATAACATTGTTAAAAGGGCGATATGTGGTATTGGTATTTAACTTTATTCTTAAACCTTCCCAATTATAAAAGTTTAAAAAAATGCAGAAAATTGGTTTATCACAAATTCTTTTATAAAGATCATCACCGTAATATACTATGCACATATTTATGTAATTATGTAGTTGCATTCACAGGGAAGAGAAACACATATAGCTTTTCTTCTCTTTCCTCTTTTCTTTTCTCTTCTTTTCTTTCCTCTTCTTTCCTTTCTCCTCTCCTCTCCTCTCCTCTCCTCTCCTCTCCTCTCCTCTCCTCTCCTCTCCTCTCCTCTCCTCTCCTCTCCTCTCCTCTCCTCTCCTCTTGTAGCCTGTATTATTAGAATTAATGGGCGGACTTTATCATAGTTAGAGTTTCTAGTGCTCATGATAAAATACTGGCTAAAAGCAATTTGGGAAGAAAAGGTTTATTTCAACTTGTAGCTTGCAGTCTATCATAAAAGGGACTCAGGGCAGCAACTGAAGACTGGACACTGGAGGCAGGAAAGGTCGTGGAGCAACATGGCTTCCTGGCTTGCTCCCCATAGCCCATTCAGTTCATTTTTAATACAATCCAGGACCACTTTCCCAGGGCTGGTACCATACACAGTGATTTGAGCCCTTCTATACAGTAATCAAGAAAATGTCCCACAGGCTTGCCTACATCCAAATCCGATGATGGGCTCTTCTGGATTAAAGTTCCCTCTTCCTAAAATAAATCTTATCTGTGTCAGATGTATACAAAGTAACTAGGACATGCTTCCTAGTAAGGGCTATTAAGTGATTTTTAATTGTTTTATGAAAATTAAAATGTGTAAGCGTTTTCCATGGCATGTCACTTTATGAAATCAGAAGGAATGAGACCAGCACCAATGAGTTTGAGGAGACTATTCTTCAGCCAGAGAAGGCAGGAGGTTGCAGCAGCATTCAGGGAGAGGTAGCACCCAGGGTCTCCAGCATTCCACGGTCCCTTAAAACACTTTCCTTAGGACTTACACCCATTGCAAAAAGTATTTTTGCCTCTAACACCTTCAGATATGCCTATAGCCATAAAACCAGCAAACAAACCAAGCGATTTTCACTAACAGGAGCAGTGTCTTTAAAATGAGGTTCTATTGTGAACAATTTGTCCTTTTGTCTGGCAGCATGGTGGATCAGGTGGATCAATGTCTATCTTCTGCCCAGTGAACAGTAGGAGACAAGAAGGGACGTTCAGGAAATTGTTCTGGCTCGGGGTGCTGGGAGTTTTTGTTTATTTCAGATCTAACTACACTTTGTTCTTCCATCAGCAGACCCAGGAAAGTGTGGGTATTTTCCTAGAACAGGGTGTAGATACGGGTAGGAGGGAGAGTTGGCCTGGAGTCAGGTAGGTCCTGGTTTAAAGACAATGAAGAGGGAAGAAATAGTTCTCCCATATGTGAAAGGTACCATGTGGTGCTGAAACCCACCAGGACAAGGAACAAGGAGGCAGCATCCAGTGAAAGAAAAGAAGTCGTCAGCATCCCACACGCAGACCTTGGCTTAAAGAGCCCACATTGGCCTTCATCTGAAGAGTGAGAGACAACCCCATAGGAGCATCATCTGATGTTTCTTCTCAGATCTGTAATTGGGCTCGTCATTCAGATTTAGACATAGCTTCAGAGATGTGCCAGGGCAAACATGATGACCCACAGTGTGTACTGGTGCTACCTCCCTCCCAGAGCAGGCCCATGCGTCTTAGTCGCCCTGAGCTTTGCTGGAATATTTCAGTAGAAACACACTTGGTATGTATCCCCACTCATTCAGGAGATCCAAGAAGGCTAATGCCCCATAAAGTGAACCTTGTAAGGATAGGGGTGGCAAGAAATTACAGGTTCCCCTTTCTCTATTATTGTAAAGCCCAGGACATAAGTCTTTTCTGCAGGTCCCAGAGGTAAGATCAGTCAGATATCTTGATATAGAGCAACTTGAAGGGAGGTGTTTATTTTGGTCATTTCTCTTGCCTTCCAAATCTCTCTTCTTGTCCTTCATTCCTGTTATCAGGTCTCGAGTCCCAGCAAATCGTGCAACTTCTACTGTCTGAGAGGCCAGGTCTAAAGCAGTCCTGCTTGAGATACAGAGGACTCTATGCCAGCACAGAGCACTTGCAGATTATCAGCTGCATCTGCTTTTAGTCACCCTTGTGATGTTCTACTTGCTACCGCTAAAGTAATAGGCACTTACCTTGCAGATAGCACGCAGAGGAAGAGGTAAATCGGGAAATGGAAAGTCCCATCCCACTTCCTGAAATGCTGTGGTTGATTCAAACAAAACAGATGGAGGAGGGGACACCATTTAAGATAAAATTCATCTAAATAAGTGAATTCTATCCAAGCCTGGAAATCCCACTTTTAACGTCAAAACTAGAGTGAAAATCTAGATGTTTTTGGAGGAAGCCTAATACTTATAAGTGGGCAGAAACACAGGACCAGCCAAGATGTTATGCTGAGTCATGGAAAGACTATGTTATAGATTCTTGCCAGAAATATAGCTCCACTGGTTCCTGTATCACTGATCTGGGTTAATCCTCAAATAGGCAGCAGGAAAAGCTGAGTCAGCAATTATCTCTAAAGCTTTGTACATCAGTTAAGAATTCATTAGCTACATCCCATTATTAGAATCATGGTGAATAAAGCCATGTATTTATTAAGGTGCAGTGTTCACCTAATTATTGTTAGCATCCATCCTCTTCTAGAGATTTGTGTTTTATCAATCATTAACCGAATAAGTGGTTAGGCACTAAGAATCATTAGGGCATTTATTTGTTAATCAAAGCAGGGCGGATCAAATTAAAACATTAGAGCTAAGGTCAGAAGACATTGGAATCCGGTTACCAGACAAATACCTTTTCATGGTCAATGTCCAATCACAAGAGATCCCTCCAGGTTAAATGTATTCCTAAATGCAAATGTCTGGAAACACTGAAAAACTCATTTAGCTCACATTTTATAATGTAAGTGGCAAATGAGATATGGAACACTCATGGAAGCGGAAGAGGGGTGTGCAATCCGCTGTATGGAGTGACTGAGGGCTTCTTCCTCCTATTCTTGGAACATCTGCAGTACCCCATGACACAAAATTCCAGTGAATTCACATTGTGTGGAAGTTTAGAGGTAGGCAATCATTTTGCATTCCCAACTTAGTTATCAGGTATTCCAAACATTATTTTTAAAGGTATTTTATTCATTTTTAAATTAAAATATAATTACTTCTTTTCCCCCTCTCCTTTCCCCCTCTCCTTTCCCCCTCTCCTATATACATATATGTATATATGTATACATATATATCTCAGAATATATATTTTTTTCAGGAATGACTACATGGGATAATTGATTGAGGGGTTCTGCAGACTTCCTCCCGGAAGACCTGAACAGGAGTATTCTCAGCATGTCTTTGTTGCCTGTAGTTCAGTGTCTAGGGTTGGAGCCCTGTGAGATTTGCCCCTCCTATGTTAGCATATGTATTGCTGGTGTCCTTGTACATGTCCAATTTAGGCAGCCATATCCATGGCTGTCACTTCTCTGTCACTTTTAGGACCTGAAATCTCACAGAAAACTTCTTGGTCTCTTTTACTCTTACAATCTCCCCCATCTTCTGCTTCAAATCCCTTGATCCTCAGTACAGGAGGTGCATTTTAGATGGGTCCTTATTCTCTGCATTTTAAACAGTTGTGATTTTCTGTAATGATCTCTTTCTTTTGGAAATGGAAGTTCCTTTGATAGGAGGTGAGGCCTACACTTACCTGTGGTCATACAGATAAGTGCCTAGAATGCAGTTAGGAATTACCTTCATTTAGTAAAGTGATACCTGTAGTTTCTTCTCTGAGACCAATGACCTCACTAGCCATGAATAGTTAGGTTTCCACTACCAGACACAATTTCTTTCTGTTGAGCAGGCTTTAAGTCTCATTAGAAAGCTGTTGGTTACCCTCGAGAAATACATACTGCTGTTGCACCCTTAGGGTTATAGTATATTGCTGGCCATTGTAGTTTATAGGTGTTATACCTGGATAGGCAAGTTAGTTGTTTTAATCCCTTGATAGTTTGAATGGAACCATCTAGTAGCATGGAGACTAGTACTGGGGAAGAGACTTAAAAGTCAGATCCAGCTCAGGACCTCTGGGTCCTGTGTTTGAAGTACATGGAGTCTTTGGCCATAAGGACTTACCTTGCATTGCTAGGATGCAACGTAGACAATAGCTTAGGTTGTGGGATGTTCAAGTAGTGCTATTCAGACTACGGGGGTGGGGAGCACTGGATATAGCACCAAGCTAGGCCTTCGAGGTTGGGAAGGCTTCAGGAATGTACAAGAAGTAGAGGGTTGGATGGATATTCCTACAGTCTTAAAGTCCAAATTTCCATTAAAGCCAGAAGTTGTTAACTAGTGCAGGAAAAAAAAATTATGACATTCTAGAAAACACAGAGGACAAACATTCATATCCCAGATTTTCTTGGGCATTTCTTTTTTCCACATATCAGATAACCAGTAATTCTGAAATCTACCACAGAGATGGAACACAATCATACTTCAGCTTCTTTTCATTCTTTCTTTTACTTAAAAAAAAACCCTTTTAACAGAATGAAAACTCTTTTAATTTTTTTATTTTACTTCTAAATAATCAATTAGAGGAGGAAATCCAGGGATTTAGAATCATGAGTGAACTGTTCTCTCACTTTGTAAATCGGCTTTGCAAAACACAGTAGATCAGAGAATTCATGATAATTATACATGGTAACTTATTAAAACTAGAATTATAGAAAATAAATGGCACCAAGCTAACAAAAGACACTGACACGTTACAAGATGCCGCTGAGCAAAAGAAAGGAAATGTTTTGTGTGCAAGTACCTGAATGTCACTTTTGGCTCTCACAAGTATGGGTTTCAATTTTCAACTTTTGTTGGGTCCCCACAAATCATGGCTCCTGCCCCAGTATTTGTTTAATAAAATTTATTATTTGTACATGAGATGAGAGTCTCTTAGAATCCACATCCCATAAGGGAGTTCCGGTAGGATAGCAGTGGCTTATTTCAGGTGGACCAGAACACCCAAAACAAATGAAAGCACGTCTAATTGGTTTGGCCAACAGGTGGCGCCATTGTGCTGGGGGGGAAAGCATGCCCTCCCTTATGGGAAGTTGTAGGCAATATTCTGGGTGTGGAGATCTCGGGGCTCAATAGACGATCGATCAATCTCCTTTTTGTCCACTTATGTAGGAGCATTAATGCAAGACGAACGACAGCACCTCCCACAGCTCTCAATTCTGTTTATTCTGTTTCCCTTTTACATGAAAGTTTGACTTTACTGGTCTTATTTCTAACCCATGTTTTGTGAATCGTGGTTCAAATTACGGTTGCTACTAATATAATGCATTTCTTCTTTCTGTGTTAAAGAGAGACCAGAGCGTCTTTATTATCATTTCTGTTTTGGCAATGCTAGACAAGCGATGGTTGACTGAAATGTCATAGACTTTGGGGAGAAATAGAAATTATGCAAAAGCATAACGCAGTGACTTTTATTCTTTGCGGTTAGTGGTCTATTTTATTGCTTCGTCCCGAAATAAAAGCCGTCCAATTAAAAATATAATTACTTTTCTGGTAGTGTGTTTAAAACGAAAGATCTGACAGGATGGTATTTAAATATGCATCCTAGCTTTTGTAGCAGACGATGAAACCAAAGACTGCTTCTCTCTGTTCATTAAAAATTCACCCTTTTTTTCCTTCAGAGCAAGTCTGTTGACTGTTATCTTCTGCCCCGTCCCTCACCCTCCCCAGGGCAGTTTAATTTCGGGATATTGCTCTTCTTTGTATTCCTCCCACGCTGTTGTGAAGTGTTGCTATGAGGCAGAGGAGCAGCTGCTATGCCTGTCCCCAGCAGTGGCTGGATTCCAACAGTGGGCACAGGCAGTTATGTAAAGATTAGCTTTCAAGGTTTCCTGGGAAACTAGTGATACTGGTCCAGTCAGATTGGACACAGAAAACGAGAAGATTAAGTTTAACTTTGGACAAACGAACTGCGAGTGGTCAGTCCTGCGGGGGTGGGGTGGGGGGGGGGTGGGGGGGGTGCGACTCTGCAAGCTCAATCCACAGTAGTCGGCTTCACCTTTATTTTGAAAGCATATAATATATTCATATTGGAGAAACATTGAAATTATCCAGGCGACAAAGATAGTCGTGTTGAAATGAAGTTTACCGCCTTATTCACTTGCCCAGGGTCGTTACCTAAAATGATTTTGTTGATTAACAAGATACTAAACTTTCCCTCACTACGCACAAAAAAGCAAAACCGAGTAGAAGCTGCAGTTGTTTGATGAATTCAACATGCAAAACACTAAGCTAGGCAAGGTCAAAGTTCACCTCGTAATTTGCTCATTCCATTTCGCTGGAGTATCGAGTAAAGTTACACTTGGTTCTGTGTCAGATTTTGAAAAAAACAGAAAAATCCATGCAGTATGTCTCATGGAAGCCCCATAGGTTAGGAAAAGAAACGAGAGACATTGAAAGCCTGATGTGGCCCGATGATCCATCCGTGGATGTCTGAAGGCCACTGGGGGACTCTTCTTTTAATTAGCACCCTCTGTGGAAAATTCTAGAATGCCTACTCTAGTAGAACAACTATTGCTAAATGCTGGAGAAAAGTCACTTGGAGTCTCAGTTTTAAAAATGCCTGTCTAGATGATACAAACAGAAACTTCTGAATGGTTGGTTGGATTGCTATATTTTGGCCAATAACTCACAGTCCAAAATGCAATTAGTTAAGACATCAGTCCAACCTGAAAGAGCTTCAGTATAAAGAAGTAGACAGACTGGTAATAAAGAAAGGAAGATCATTCTATTGCAGAAATTCACAAATATTACAAATTAGTAATTTGCTGCGGACTGACCTCAGTCGGGCTCCCCTCAATCCGTGCTCCGGAACTCGGAGTTCCAGACAGGTGGGCAATGGAGTTGGCGAGAAATGACAAACAAATACAGACCCAGAGAGAGTGTGTATCTGAATGTAATTTGTCTCAAAGTGAGCACCAGTCTTATAAGTGACTTTTTCACAAAACAGAGGAATGCATACAAAAAGCTAACATGAACCAAGTGGGATAAAAATCAATGTTAACAACTGGGATCGAAAGCAACCCCATCTAAGGTCAGCTTAATCTTAGAAGTCAGGGACAAGGGCTTCATGCCCTTGCCATAGTTCCAATTCTAGTCTATTGTATAGTCCACCTTCCCCCTAGGGCATTGTAAATTCCTGTGTAGGAGTGTAACTCAGCTATCTATAGTTCTAAGTATCTACTCTGGTTCCTCCTTAGACCACAACCTTCCTTCTTCCTAGAATTTCCATATGTAAATTCTTGCATATGGGAGTAGCTTGGCTATTATTCTAAGTGATTGTGTGTGTGGGGGGGGGGTACTTTCTACTAATAAGTAATGTAGTCTGCCATACTTGACTGTAATGAAGATTCTAAGTATACTTTGCTAAGCTTGCCCATACTGTAAGAGAGTATGCAAGACCCTCCATACTATCTCAGGGACAAATCCGAGACATTCTAGCTATGGGCATGCCAAATTTCCAGGAGACTAAGTTTCCGTGAACTTTTCGCCATGGGACAGTGGCCAGGTTTCTGGGGCCTGTCACGCATGTCACTACTGGAGTGGATATAGCAGTTACCTATTGTCATTATTACACCTTTCATAGAAGTTGTATTTCAGAAATGAGAATTTATTTATATGTTTTCTTCTAGGGACTGACAATTGCTTCAATAAATTACCCAGGTACCCCATTTAAATATTGTAGACATTGATAAGGGGGTCTTTATATTCTATTTCAGGCAACTGTGTTCTTTCTCTTTTTTAATTGACTATTTCATTTATTTACATTTCTAAATGTTGCCCTCCATCCCAGTCCCCTCTCCTAGAGTTCTTCACCCCATTCCTCCTCCCATTTCCCTCTGAAAGGGTGCTCCTCCCGCCCCCCCCGGGGTCTTTCCTTTCCCTGGGGTATAAAGTCTCTACAGTATTAGGCACAACCTCTCCCATTGAAGCCAGACAAGGCAGTCCCCTACTACATATGTGTCAGGGTCTTGGATAAGTCCTTGTATGCTCGTTGGTTGGTGTCTTAGACTCTGGGAGCTCCTAGGGGGTCCAGGTTAGTTGAGACTATTGGTCTTCCTATGAGACTGCCATCCCCTATAGCTCCTTCAATCCTTCCCCTAACTCTTCCATAGGGGTCCCATGACCTCAGTCCAATGATTGGGGCTCTAAAGTATCTGCACCTGTCTCAGTCTGGCTGGTCAAGGTTCTTAGAGGACAACCCAGCTATGCTAGGTTCCTGTTTGCAAGCCCAACATAACATTAGTAATAAAGTCAGGGTT
The DNA here is from genome assembly GCF_000001635.26 of Mus musculus. Taxonomy (NCBI): domain Eukaryota; kingdom Metazoa; phylum Chordata; class Mammalia; order Rodentia; family Muridae; genus Mus; species Mus musculus. Next base: position 111,520,400 of record NC_000077.6, on the reverse strand, counting down.
TGGTACCCATCCACGGAATAGATTCCATGTTTGGCCAGTCAGTAAATGGCCTTTACTTCAGTCTCTGCTCCATTTTTGCTCTCTCTGTGATTCCACTTTACATCAATCAGAATCAAAAACTCAAGTGACTGCACATGCTGGTAAGGATGTGGAGAAAGGAACACTCCTCCATTGCTGGTGGGATTGCAAACTGGTAAAACCACACTAGAAACCAGTCTGGCGGTTCCTCAGGAAATTGGAAACAGTTCTACTCAAAGACCCAAATATACAGCTCCAGGGCATACATCCAAAAGATGCTCCACTATACCACAAGGCCACATGCACCATTATGTTCATAGCAGCCTTATCTGTGATGGCCAGAAGCTGGAAATGCCACAGATGTCCATCAACTGAAGAATGGATACAGAATATGTGGTTCATTTACGTGATGGGGTACAATTCAGCTATTAGAAATGAGGACATCATGGGGCTTGCAGGCAAATGGATGGAACTAGAAAATATCCTGAGTGAGGTAAGCCAGACCCAAAAGGACATGCATGATATGTCCTCACTGATGAGTGGATATTAGCCAAAACGTTTAGAATACCCATAATAAAATCCATAGACTGTAAGAAGTTAAACAAGAAGGAAGGTACAACTGATAATGCTTCAATCCCACTTAGGAGAGGGAACAAAATAATGACAGAAGTCAAAGGAAAAGAGGAACCTGGGTGGGAGGGGAAAGAGGACAGGATCAGGTATAACGGGGCAACAGGAGAGAAGCCCAGAGGGCCAGGGGAATGAATGGGAATATGCAGCTTCTGAGGGTAGGGGTTAGGGGGGAACCCAGAGACCTGCAATTTGAGAAGTAGCCAGGACTCAATGGAGATGACTTTAGCTGAAATGGCCAACAGCTGAGAGATGGAACCTGAAGAGACCACCTCCAGGAGATAGATAGGACCCTCAGGAAAAAGACGGAATCACCAACCCAGCTTCAACGTTTTTGATACAGAATTCTTCCTGTCTAAAATAAGTGCAGGGGCAACTGTGTTATATCTTAACAACAAGAAGAAAAATAAAGAACTGCCCTTTTTGAATTGATTTTGGATGTAGTAGACTTTATTGATGAATTGAACAAATTTTGATTTTATTCTAATACTAACATGGATTTTTCTGGCAAAAAGCAAAGGGAGATGGCAGTACTATCTAAACCTGTTATACCTGTGTAGTGGAGCCATATCTTGTCTATTGTTTCTAAGAATTAATGGGACTCGTTTTCTTTCTTCCTCTATATTTTCCTCTTCCTGTTTCAAAATACACAATTATCCTTTAGGTATTGTCTGTCCCTCACACATAATTTATCTGTCATCAAATAACTCGGCACAGTTGTCATGACTTACCCAACAAAGCCTTCCAGATCTTTCTTCACTATCAGATATTTCTTTAGGCCAACACTCATGGCTTGCATCCAAAGGTTGTGGCCATTTTAATTGGCAGCTTTCATGAGTAGAAAATACCACTTCAAAGTAGGTCGGAAAATAGTTGGCTTTGGGTTTATCGATAATGAGTGGTCAGTTCTACTTATTGGAAAATATGACTTTATTTTCCAATGTGACTAGTATAGCTAAAACTAATTTGAGTATCTTATAGTTGTGCATTTGCCTGTGTATATTTTTATAAATGCAACATACTAGGTAAAGGCATAAAACAGTGCTCAGTTGTAAGGAACAACTTAGGAATATACAAGTTCAAAGCAAATAAAATTTCTGTATGGATGGTGGTGGATTCATAAAACCTCACCCTTATTTGAGGAACTATTGAAGGTTAATGGTATCTGCAGGAGGTATATAGTTCTTTTTCTTTAAGAGTTTGGTCATGGGTAGGTTTCTGAATCTTCTATAGATGGTCCTATGTGCATGTATACATGGGCAGAACCATTAAAACTAGCAGTCTTGAAAAGGAACATGCAAAATGATAAAGGAGATTCCATGGGAAGAATTGAGCGCGAGTCAAAGTAATCAAAACATTGTACACATGTATATAATTCTCAAACAATAGATAGGTAGGTGATAGATAAACTGATAGATGGTAGGTAGGTAAATGAATGGATAATAGGTAGATGGTGACTGACTAAAGACAGGAAGGCAAATGGACAGTCAAAAGGACAATACACAATAATAAATGTTTCAAACCAGAGCCCATTTGCAAGAATATTATTCCCAGTTGAGCAGATTACACAGTGCACACATGCATATATGTATGTACACGAGCAGAACTTTGTAGTCTTTGATTTGAAATTTATAGTTAGTGAAGAAAAGACTGTTCGGAAACTTAGAATACCCAAGATACAATTTGCAAAACACATGAAACTCAAGAAGAAGGAAGACCAAAGTGTGGATACTTTGTTCCTTCTTAGAATGGGGAACAAAATACCCAAGGAAGGAGTTACAGAGACAAAGTTCGGAGCAGAACCTGAAGGAATGACCATCCAGAGACTGCCCCACTTGGGGATCAATCCCATAAACAACCACCAAACCCATACACTAGGCAGATGCCAACAAGAGCCTGCTGACAGGAGCCTGATATAGCTGTCTCCTGTGAGGCTCTGCTAGTGCCTGGCAAATACAGAAGTGGATGTTCACAGTCATCCATTGGACAGAGCACAAGGTCCCCAATGAAGGAGCCAGAGAAATACCCAGAGAGCTGAAGGAGACTGAAGCCCCTAGGAGGAACATCAATATGAACTAACCAGTGCCCCCAGAGCTCCTTGGAACTATATCACCAATCAAAGAAAACACATGGTGGGACTTGTGGCTTTAGCTATATATGTAGCAGAGGATAGCCTAGTCGGTCATCAATGGGAGGGGAGGCCCTTGGTCCTATGAAGGGGAATGGTTCAGTATAGGGGAATGCCAGGACCAGGAGTGGGAGTGGGTGGGTTGGGAAGCAGGGGGAGGAGGGAGGGGATAGAGGATTTTTCAGAGGGGAAACAAGAAAAGGGGATAACATTTGAAATGTAAGTAAAGAAAATATCTAATAAAAAAAGAAAAAAAGAAGAAAAGAAAGCGTTAACACTAGACACAAAGTAAAAAAAGAAAAGAAAGAAAAGACTGATTGTTATTTAGTACTTTATGATGCTAATATATTTTATAGGGATAACCAAACTTAACAGATGGAGTGTGATATTTGAACTAATTGCCTTTTAGAATTTCTAGGGGCATTTGCTTTTTATTATGGATTAGAAGGTTGCTATTTAGTAGTTGTTTAGTGCCCTGACTGTTGGGCATGGTTGCAGATGTGAAGAGTGTGAAAACATGATGCCTTGGGTAAATGGTCCCTGTAGAGACTCTTCATTTATTCTCTTCTGAACCATTTCAGCATTATCCGGGACAAAACATAAGGTACTTAGAGATCACTTGTTAGTAAACATCAGGTTGATGTTGGGGTGTGTTCTTTTCCAGAATTACCATACATTTAATGAGACTAGATTAAGCTTCCAGAATAATATTCTCAGTGAATAGTTATATGAAGCTTATGTAGCTTCCATCCCCCCACCCCCTTTTTTTGGTCCCTTCATTGTTATTTCACAAAGACAAGTAACTTATCTGAACATAAATGTGAAGAAATGTTGGAATAAATGTTTTGTTCCTTGGGTTTTGTTATCCTCTCTGGATTTTAGGAGAATATGGTGATTGTAGTGAGTCCTTGCCAGGGGTGGATACTGGAAGTTTTGGAGTCTCAGGTAGAATGTGTTTTCATGATAGGGGCTGACATGAAGAAATGGGGATGAACTAGAAGGGGGCAGGTGGTGAGGGGTTTCAGAGGAAAGAGGAAAGCTGGGTCTGCCATGAATAACCATGGATTCTCCAAGGCAGTGGAGTCAGAAAGGGATTGAGAGCCTCTGCCATGCTCTCCACAAAGCTTGGGGATGAGACTGTGGCATTTGCAGTAGAGAGCAGTGAGAACCATGAAGATGGCCTCCCTGACTCTGAGGCCAGCACGGCCAGGAGGTTCCCAGGTAAAGCATGCCTGTGCCATGTACTGTGGCCAAAACAAAGACAAGTGGGTCTTTGAAAATGTGCGGACTTGACAAGTTCATGGCATTGGCAAAGAGGATAATTGGTGAATGTCCTGTCTGGAAGCCCTATCTGAACTCTTATCCACCCTATTAATTAATATATTCTTTCTTTGTTCCTGGATTGAATATTTGCTTTATTTCCTGTTTAATGAAATCAGGTCTTTAATGTAAATAAATTAGGCACTTATTTGGTAACAAACCAAATAAGGCACAGAGGTTATCCATGGCTTGAGAGTTCTTTGCCATTCTGAGAGAGGGTGTGGGGCCTAATATACACTGGGGGGAAAAAGGAGAGGAGGAGAAAGGAGAGAGGAGCAGGATGCAGAGGGGGAGAAGGTATTTGAGAGGGTGGGCTTATTGCAAGTGTCTCTCGTCTCTAGCTCTCCATGGCAGCAAAATTACAAACAAGAACAGTGGGTTCTAATCTTGATGATTGCAAAGCCAAAATGAGCATAGCTAAGAAATGAAAGAGTGGAAAAAATGATTTACCTGCAGCAGGTAAGGAAAGCTCAGAGATTATTCTAGAGCAAAGAAAGCCTGTGGTTTTCACTCAGGCTAGATTATGTATATTTCTATAGAAAAGCAGTTTAGGTGTGGCACATTCCTGAGCATGCTCAGTAAAGAATTGCATTCCTAAGCATGATCATAACCAATTTAAGGTCATAGTTCAAGAATGAAAAAGAGTGATAGGCATGTTTATAGGTACAGTCATGTCAGGCTGCACTGGGGACATACTCAACTTCAGCACAGCAAGGCACCTCTGATCATCTTCAACCTTCTCAAATAGTTCTTGGGGTAAAAGTAGATGAAAAGAATACTTGAAGGTGTGTCTATTTAGGAGTTTGCCTTGCTTAGCAGTTAACAAAAGGATCACGAAAAATTAAAAGAAAACCTTGAAACTACTTGTAACTTCCATAGTCCAGAGAAGGAAAATAATGCCCTTGGTCTTACACGGCATTAGTTTTTATTGATTAGGGAATTCTAAATAACATTTCTGTTATAAATGTACTTTACAAAATGCACGTATTCAGTTTTGCTTGGGACCTCCAAAGCTTTGACAGTTCAGGGTTGCTAAAGGAAGGAGAGTGTTTCCTTCAGAAAGTGGCCACCAGTAGCAGTTACTCAGGACTCAAGGCACGACCCCATATCCATGCATATATGGACATCACTAACTGGATTTAGTGGGTCATTTTAAGAAGTCATGAGGTTAGGAGGAGAATGTGCTAGAACACAGGCATAGAGGCATTGGGCAGGGGTAGTCTGAATTGATTGTGATTAAAATGTGTATGGGTGCCATGCTGAAATATTGAAATATTAAATAAAATGCTATCTTTTAAAAATAAAAATGATGGCAGGGAAAGGTATAGACAATTTGAAAATGTCTGTGTGTTGCATGTTCAGCTTCATTCACTGAATGAGCTACCAAAAATTAAAGCTCGGTGGACCATTGGATTAAGTCAGGGGGAAAGAAATAATTTTCAGTCCTGGTGACTGCTGAGGTCAGCTGCTTTGCTGGAAATCAATAAACTAGACTAGGATTTTTCTTGATTCTCATTGGAGATTAGTTTAAGCAGTTGGGAGCGGGGCTAGTTATCATCATTCTAAAATAACCAGTATTGCTAAGTATTTCTGCTTTAAAACAAGTAAATGGGGGCAGGGGGGCATTGACACTGAAGCTCATATCTGATTCTATGAAAAAGAAGGAGAATTCAGGGAAGAGGATTTGGGTTTGCCTGAGCAAGCATCTAGTTGCTTGTGTGCACAGCTATTTTCTAATGTTCTATTTTTTCTTTTTTTTTCCTGTTTCATTTTTTAAAAACAAAATATAGCATGGTGTTTATTAGTATTTTTAAATGTATTATTCATGCAAATCGTCTTAAGATATTATTAAGATCTAGATTATAACTCAGTACATGTGAGTTTTAAATTTTGTTTTTTTCCACATATTTTATTTATTTATTCACTTTACATCCCAATCACACCCCCTCCTTCCTCTCTGGGAGGGAAAGCCCTCACTGGGTACAACCCTACCTTGGGACATCTGGCACCAGTAGGGCTGAGCACATCCTCTTCCACTGAGGCCCAACCAGGCAGTCCAGGTAGTAGAAGGGAATCCATTACTAGAGTCTGACACTTTCCCACTGCAATAGTTAAAGGGACCATATGAAAATCAAGCTGCACATCTGCTACAAATGTGTAGGGGGCCAAGGTCCCGTCCCTGAATGTTCTTTGGTTGGTGGCTCAGTCTCTTTAAATCTCCATGAACCCAGGTTAGTTGACTCTGTAGGTCTTCTTGTGGTATCCTAGAACAAATATGTTCAGGTATATGCATTTGAAGAATATTATAGAGATGTTAGGGAGGGTTCAAAGTTGCTCTATTTCAAACTGTCCCAAGAGTTTTTGAATATCCAGGACCAACACATTAATGAAACAATTATGGTCAGAGATTCATTTAAAGAAGAAACGCAAATGGTCCATAAAGATGTGAAAAAAAAAAAAGAGCAGTGTCTTTGGTCACTATAGAAACTCGAATGACAACTTCATTGAGGCAAGCTAGGATGCCTATCATCAAGAAAACAAAAAGAGGACACATTAGTAAGGATGCGGGTGAAGGACTCTTAACATATTTGATGTACTGAGACTTTGCCTAGACAGTGTACAGATGAGTACAAAGGATCCTCACAAAATACAGAACACAAATACCATGGGGTCTAGTCAAACAAAACCTGGCTGTCTGAAGGTATCAAGCAAGATCAGATGAAAGATACCTCTCTAGCCACCTCATGAACTGAACCATGCATGGCATTACTTGACAGAATATGTCTGTTGTCTTCGGCCATTTTATTTCAATGAAGCAGTTTTAGTGCCTTCTTATACATTGCTCTCTCTGCTGTGCCTTGTCTCCACCTTCCAGCCTGGAGTGAGGCGGAGGTATGCAACTTTTCACTCGGTGCTAGCACTGTGTGCTGTGACTTCTCCAGAGCTGAAGACACATTCCTGTACTTTATAAACCAGCCAGTCTGTGATATTCTGTTCTAGCAGGAAATGGACTAAGACAATGGAAAACAAATGCTAATGGAATAAGGCCTCTTAATTGCGAAACACATGGGACCTGATTGTACACTTACTGGTTTGTTACCTCGGATGTATCGTCATATTAAACTAAGGGTTAATCTAATACTATTACTAAGAGAAATCACCAGATTATGCTGATATAGAATGTCATCCAAGAGACACATAAAGTACACACAGTTACTAATTGTCAGCCTGTTTTTCCATCTTGGAATATAAGGATCAGTTTGTAAAACAAATACTAAGGATAAAATACACAAAAGACTTTTTCAATACAAACTAGATTTAAAACTAGATTTAAAACAGTTGTGAACGAATGGGGTAAAGCTTCCATTGCGTACCTTCAATGGCATACAAAATCCTTTATTTTAGGTCAGTTTGTGGGTCTTTCACCTGTCTGTGGTATTCTACAGCAGCTGGAATCCTCCTGAGTTCTCAAGGCACTTCTATACTCTATTGTTGGACAAGCCTGGCTTTTGCCCTGGCACTTGCCCTTGATCAACCAGCTGACTTGGGGAAACAAATGAAACTCTGGTTCCAGAGATAAAAAAGATTTTGAAACAGTGTCCTATTGAGAAGCGCATTATCATTCATCTATTCATTCCCAAACAAAGTGCCTGCTATTGGCTTCCTAACGGAGGAGACAAAGCACAATAAAGCATTGTTCTCCCTTGTTGGTGTGTTGTCATCTTCATGAATCCAGAAAAGACTCTGGGACGCTATTCTAGCAAATGAGTAACTATCAAAATGTATCATGAGCTTTCACGGGGTCAGAGAGAACAGGGTATAAAAGGAATCATAACAGAAAACACACAGGAACATGCAGGCACACACTGCTGCTAGAAGGTAAGCAAGCAAGCTAAATGCGCTTGCTTTGGTCTGCATCTGTGGTAGATGTGCCCTTCTCTCGGATGCTTCTTAGTGACTTACAATGTTTATTGTTATTGTTCTGGTGTCATGCCCATACTTTATGGCCAGCATCCTGATTTACATTGGGTTTGATTATCACAAGTAAGACTTAGAAGAGTAAATAAATCCTGGCTGAAAGCTTCCCCACTCTCTCTCACTTTCTCTCTCTCTCACTTTCCCTCTCTCTCTCTCTGCAGCAATGATCACAGGAACAATGAGTTTCTTCAAAAGAAAAAAACAGGGCTCACATCACAAGGGTCTAAGGAGTTCCAGAATCGGCCTGCAATTGAACTGACTTCTTCCAAGTACTACTCCACTGAATAATGGGGAAAAGGACATTAAACACAATACAGAGACTTCATTGTGTCCTGGACGTTCTCTGAAGATAACGGGAGCAACGACCTCAGCAGTACCCAGAAAACAAATTATTGGGAAGAAAACATAGAGAACCAGAGTGAGAACCTGTGTTCACTGAGGGAATTGTATCTGCACATGAGAGGCTGAGGCAGGAGGATCATTCGTTTGAGATGAGCTTTAATTCCACAAGGAGTTAAGTGCCAGCCTGGACTACAAAGAAAGAGTCTCTGTATCAAGAAATGAGAATAATTAATGAATTCCAGTAGCACCCTTTCCATTTCTTCAAGTTGATGTTAAGGGGGCAGTGTTGTTATAATAAACTGCTTTTTGTTTTTCTTTTCCTGCCATGGGAGTAGAGACTATTTCAACTATTCTCTGAAGAATTATAAACATGGAGGTGCCAAAAACAATGGGAGGATTATATGCAAACATTAAAAAAAATGTGACCAGGTGGAAAGACTCATGAGGGGGAAGAGTTGGTATTCAAATCAAAAGCAGCCAGTTTCTGGGCAGCGGACCTTCCTATGCTGCTACTGGCCTGAGCAAAGGAGGTGTTACTTTGGAGAAATTCTGATAGGCTTGATGTATATCGGAACTTTGTAGCATAAACCTTATACATGCTAGCCATTCAGGGAATTTAGTATGATCATCTAAGGGAGAACTAACAAATCACACTTCAAGAATTGAAGCTGCATTTGTAGACTCTTTAATTGTTAGAGGCTTCAGAAAGACCTTGCACATTTCCGCTGACCCCAGAGGCAAGGTGACGAAGAATTCATAGACTCAGAACTCTGAGTGAGCAACTATATTAAAGAAATGAAAGGTACATTGTGTCACTGGAGTTAATCAAGAAAGAATGCTCAAAGCATCTATCTGCAGAGCATCTTCCAGCTCTTGTACAGAGGCTGGCATAGGGGAGACTTACTCAGCCTTGATGTTATTCTGAGTTTGGGAAAGCTTCAGCAAGCAGATAAGAGAGATTTTTAATTAGGAAACGAAGTAGTCACAATAGAGGAAAGAAATTACAGTGTCCGCCAAGCTTTCACGTCCGCGGTTTTAATTTTCTTTATGTATTCCCTTTCATAGATTATTACAAAAGTTAATTTCAGCGGATGCCTTTAGCGTGTCAAGCTTTTCAAAATGTAGAATTATCAACCTTCAGGTAAATGAAGTTTCGTTGTGTTATGTTAAATATCAACCTTTTTTTTTTTTGTACCTGAGTGGAAATAAGATCGCCATTTGCAAATTTAAAGTTCTACCATTCTGTCAGTACTTATCATTTTCTGCCCTTAGTGAAGCGTTGCTTGGCTCCAGTTTACTTTTGAGGGAAAAAAATCACGTGTTTTTATTTAAAAATAAGAGACAAGGACTGGAGAGATGGTTTAGAGGTTAAAAGCATTGGTAGTTCTTCAAGAAGTCCTGAGTTCAAATCCCAGCAACTACATGGTGTATCACAAGCATTTATCTGTGATCTGAGGCTATCTTTTGGCATGCAGGTATACATGTAGGCCCAACACTGTATACATAATTAATAAGTCTCCTGGCACATATATAGCAGAAGCCTGCCTTGTCTGGCTTCAGTGGGAGAGGATGTGCAATTCCTGTAGAGACTTGATACCCCAAGCTGGGCGATACTTTGATGCTCTCAGAGACCAAAGGGAGGAGGAATAGGGGAGAAAGAATTCTGCAAGGGGAGACCCTGAAAAGGGGCAACATTCAGGATGTAAGTAAATAATTAATTAATAAAAAAGAAAGAAAGAAAAGAAGAGAGAGGGGGAGAGAGGGAGGGAGGGAGGGAGGGAGGGAGGGAGGGAGGGAGACAGAGAGAGAGAGACAGAGAGAGAGACAGAGAGAGAGAGAAGCGAAGCGAAGCGAAGCGAAGCGAAGCGAAGCGAAGCGACGAGACGAGACGAGACGAGACGAGACGAGACGAGACGAGACGAGACGAGACGAGAAGAGACGAGAAGAGACGAGAAGAGACGAGAAGAGACGAGAAGAGAAGAGAAGAGAAGAGAAGAGAAGAGAAGAGAAGAGAAGAGAAGAGAAGAGAAGAGAGAGAGGAGAGGAGAATGGAATGCCAGTATACAGTTTTTGAAGATGGCCTGTTGCTTAGATACTATTTGACCAATGATATCTTCACCTTAAATATACATTTTTATGATTCTCAGAGGACTGAGTTATATTTTCATATGGATTATAAAGGAAACAGAAATCTGGTACATCTCTAATATAAATCATTAAGCTTTAATAAGTGAAATACAATTCTCATTTATAAAGCTAGTTTTCCCCACGCACTGGCTTCAGAAACAATTAAAAGGAGGTGGCAAGAGCCTACATTTGATCAGTAAAGTCATGTTCCACAGCCATGAGATGTGAGTTAGGAATCCCAGTAAGCTCAAAATATTAAGCACAAAAACAGGAGCCTGTAATGACAGTCCTGGGGACAGGAGGACAGGAGGACAGGAGGACAGGAGGGCAGGAGGACAGGACGGCAGGAGGACAGGAGCAGCCCTCATGCTTGCTGCCCACCTAGTCTAACTAAATCAGTAAGTTCCACATGGAGTGAGAGACCCTGTCTGAAAAAATCAAGGCAGGAAGTGATTAAGGGAAACACCCAACATTAACCTCTGACCTGCAAACACACACACACACACACACACACAAACACACACACACACACACACACACACACACACACACACACACACACACACACACAGAGAGAGAGAGAGAGAGAGAGAGAGAGAGAGAGAGAGAGAGAGAGAGAGAGCCCATACAAGGAAAACTATTAACAAATGCTTGTTGCAAAAAAACAAAAAACAAAAAACGGTAAGGTTGAAAAATGACTTGAGCATCATCAACAAACTCAAAATTAAATTTACCCTGGTTTATATCTAAATAAATACTACCTGTGACCATATGGGCACATATGAATGATAGTTTTCAGTTAAAATAAAAGTTGTAATATATACATGTAAATTAGTGTGTAGATATGGTTCTAGGTATTAGTGTGGAGATATGGTAATATATATATATATATATATAATTTTAAAAGATGTTAGAGGCCATCTAGGGTCAAACTTTGTAGCTCTGGCTGGTTTTTACCTTGCTTCTATGACCAACTTATCCAAAAATAAATCCTAAAAAAAACTTTAGTATTGTAGAAATGGAAGGGTTTGTTGATAATAAACTATATTTAAATAGATAAATTTTTACATAGAACCCAAATATTGATATCAATGATAGACTATTTATAAAGATGGCTATCTGACACTGCCTTATATATTACTTAGAGCAATTAAAGGATGGATTAGAGAATCATATGTAGTTTCTTTAGTAAAATATATTACTAAGAAACTTAATTCAAGAGAAAAATATGAGCAGATGTAACTAACACTGACCCATCCTCATTTGTTAATATTCATGTGTATATAAATATGCTAATATCTATATATGTATGTGTGTATCTTACATAGATTTAGCAACATCAACATGAATAAAGTATATTTTCATATATGCATATGTAAATTCATATGCATACGTAATATTTACTTAATAATATACATACCTACATGTTCATATGCATATACTTATATTTATGAATGTGTTAAAGTAGTCTACACTCAGAGTGAAGTGCATTTTAAAAATTATTTGCTGCATAAGTATCTTTTGAGATCATAATGTTTAATTGGTTGGAGAGTAGATTTTCTTTATCATGTTCAATTAATTGCCAGTTTGTGTTTGTTGCAAGGTTTTGTTTTGTTTTTTTTTTAATCATTTTTAAAGAGGAAAGACTCCATAATAAACCAGAGAATTGGTTTTTGGAAGTTGAAATATTATTAAATTTTGTGGTATTTAAACAAAAATGTTCCAAACAATTTGCTAATGCAACATCTGCCGTTATTCTATCAAGGCCTGGAAAATTTAAGATTGTTGATATATTCCTTTTGAATTTGTATAGATTTTTGAAGATTAGATGCTAGAAAGACAGAGTATAGGCAGATTTCTGATTTCGAGGCCAGCCTGGTCTACAAAGCGAGTTCCAGGATAGCCAGGGCTATACAGAGAAACCCTGTCTCGAAAAACCAAAAAAAAAAAAAAAAAAAAAAAAGAAAGAAAAGAAAAAAAAAAAAAAAGAAAAGAAAGACAGAGTATTTTCTACTTGGTAATGTACTTAGTTGAAATTTAATCCCTAAAATGACAGCCGAATCAGTCATTCTCCATTGCAAAACAAATCTTTTCTGGTGAGAAAGGAAAATTGCACTTGTTCTTGGTTATAATGGCAACTCCCTATAAGGCAGTTTATCTATCTACACGTAACAAAATAACATTAGTAGTTTCTCCTCTAGAGCCTACCTACTCACAGATAGCTTGACTTCAGTCATGAGGTCCCTCTTTGGAAAGGGCTCTCATTCCAATCAGAAACGTGGTTGGCCACACCCATAAAAATCATGCCACAGTGGCTCCAATTCACATACCCTGCCAGGCTGATCATTATTGTAGCTTTCATGGTCCATAGCTGAGCAAGACTGTTGATTTTCTTTTTCTCTTCCAGCCTGTATAGCACCTCCCAGCACTGTGGAAACTCACCAGTAGATTGGAAGTGTATTGACTAGATTTTTCCATGTCCTGTGACTAAAGAGTTTGATGTCTTTTATCAATAGAGTGTGAACACAGGTCCTGTTGGTAAACCAAGAGAAATGCCAATAGCTTGTATTGTTCACAGGGAGGCTTCTGGGATTTCCTATCCAACTACCCCAAGGGATTATCTTTGGCACTAGGTGTTTTGTTTGATAAACCTATGGCTTCTTAGAAGAATTGCAATGCCCTATGTAGGACAATCTCATTTAAGTTCTTTTGAATATATATTTCGGGAGTCTTAAAATTGTGTCTATGCTTTTTGTAAATCAACTATCCTTGGTGCTATCCCTTCTCCCAGATATTTCTTTGTCTTCTCCGACCAACCCCTTCCCACTAAGTGTCCCCATTATCTTCTCTTTCCAAATTCTTACCTCTCATGTTCAGCAGTAACTGGACTAGGTGGAATGTGTGTGTGTGTGTGTGTGTGTGTGTGTGTGTGTGTGTGTGTGTGTATAAATTCATGTATACACATGCCTATACATACGTATATCGAAAATGTGGGAGGGAAATATAAGGGATATAAGGAGTGTCATAATAGTTTGGAAGAGGATGATGACAGATGCATATTATCAAAGCACACTGTATACTTGTATGAAAATCACAACAATACATAAAATTGTTAAAAAAGCAAAGCAAAGTGGTGGTTACTCTAGGTTCTATACTCACATCTTAGGAGTTAGAACTGGAAACCACAGATGAGAGAGAATAATGCCTAAGTACAATCTAAATACCCACCCTGCTACCCCAGAATAAGTTTATCTCTCACCCATCATTAAAGAAACCTCTCTTTGCAGCAGACAGGGATGGATACAGAAAACCACAACCTGTGAAAATACAGGGAACCAATGATGGTAGGGTGCCCAGCCCCAACTGATGGGTTTACAATACAACCTGCAGCTAAGGCTCAGGGGACATCTCAGAAGAGGAGGAAGAGGTATTTTAAAGACCAGAGGAACAAGAAAACCATAAGATTGTGCCCCCTAGAAATGCCACGGGAACAACACCTATGATACCTCAACAATACACCTGGCCAGACAAGACCTGAAGAAGTACACGACCAACAGGCAGGTTAACATAGGAGAGGGGAATCTCATGAGGTCCCACCCATAGACAACCACAGGCAACTAACATGTCTGTTAGTGTAAGAAATAGTCTCCCTATGTAAGGAGTCTTCTAATTTCTTATACAAGGTGATCAGCTCTGAAATCATATAATATATACAGGTAACAGTAAAAGGACTGAACAGGTTGTATTAATATATCTAGGTGTGAGTGTGTGAGCCTAAAGAAAAAGGTTCATGATTTTGAGCAAGATGGAATCCAAGCGAAGGGTGAGAGGGAGGAAAAAGAACAGGGTAAATGACATGACTATATTTTTCATTTAAAAAATAAAATTAACAAAAACAAAATTAAATAAAGCAACAGAAACGCACAACAAAAGAGAGATAGATCCTGGTTTCCTACTTAAGAGGGCAACAAATCCTGTTTCAGTAAGCAAATTCATTAAAAAGAAACCATATGCTCATTAGTTAGCTGAATTTTTAATTATTCAAGTAATTTGACATGAGCCCAGATGAAATAGCATATTTTCATCGAATTGCGAGTGGGAAAATAAATGGGAAACCACCACTGCTTTCAGTCTGCCTGTAGAATGTCACTTCTCATATGAAAGAGACAGAGAGAGATTAGTGTGTTGACGTATGTTCTGTATTGTGACTGATGTGGGTACTAGTCTATCACCAAGATACTGACTTTTAAGTGCCATTCTCCAATGGCAGGACACAGATCATGGGCCATGTAGACGGTGTGTTCATGACTAGGTCATAGGAAATAGAAGGTGACAATAGAATACTTAATTATTATTATTATTATTATTATTATTATTATTATTATTATTTTGGTTTTTCGAGACAGGGTTTCTCTGTATAGCCCTGGCTGTCCCGGAACTCACTCTGTAGACCAGGCTGGCCTCGAACTCAGAAATCCGCCTGCCTCTGCCTCCCAAGTGCTGGTATTAAAGGCGTGCTCCACCACCGCCCAGTTTTTTTTAATGATTATTTTATGATCCCATAAGATGAACGACTATTGTCAGGGAGAGGAATCGGTAGGTAAAATTGCTGGCTGTCAAGCCAAATGACATGTGTGTGATCACTGGACTCTCAGAGCGGAAGGACAGAGCTCCCATGAGGTGTTCCATGAATTCCATGCAAGTTTTATGTCACACGGGTGCCCACACCCCCTACATAAAATGTCACATGTATGTAAATATTAGTGAAATATGTCAGTTCTATTTAAAGGAAGAATAACAATTCAAATGGTTAAAAATCATAGAGTTAAGATGCTAGAGCAACAAATGCAAATAATTTGCACACCAACACTATAAAATGCATATGTACTTACTTATTTTAAATATGAAATATTAATTGGAAGATATACAACTAATATAGTGAAACGTAAATATTCCAAAGTACTGTGAAATATACCAGTGTGAGGAAATCTGAAGCCACACAAGCTATTTGCATGTATTCAAGTCATTTCTCTCTGGATGTAATGTGTAATAAAGAAAGAAGAGCACATTTGTCCTAAGAAAACTGGTATCATCGTCTTGGCTTAGAAGTCCTTGGAACAACATTGGAATCAGGTGGCTACCTCATGGCATTGGTACATGACTTAATATGATTCCCAAAATTTACACAATGTCCCATTGCAGATATACTTCCCCAAATGCCTATTTTTGTTCTAAACTTGAAAAAGTATCAGTTGTAACCAAACCTAGAAAAAAATTTAGTCTGGAGCTGTCACTCATCCAACCACAGGTCATGAAAATAAAGGCAGCCTAGACAGTTGTCACTTGTTGGTGGGGACCAGAAAGTTGTAAACACCAACTTGCTTGTTTTGGCTGTCTTAGATTACTGCTAGTGGGATGAAACATCATGAGCAAAGCAATCTGAGAAGGAAATGTTTATTTGGCTTACACATCCGTATAACTCGTCACTAGAGAAGGACGTCAGGACAGGCTCTAGCAGGGCGGAATCCTGGAGGTAGGAGCTGATACAAAGGCCATGGAAGGGTGCTGCTCACTATCTTGCTCTTCAAGGCTTGCTCAGCCGGTTTTCATATAGAACCTGGAGGACCAGCCCAAAGATGACACCACCCACAAATAGCCAATCTTCTGGAAGCATTTTACCAACTGAGATTTCCTCCTCTCAGATGATGACAGCTTGTGTCAAGTTGACAATAATCTAGCCAGTACACAGGCCTTGACGGGATTATAGAAAAGAAGAAATAATCGTAAAGACAATCAAATATAAAAAAAATTAACTGAAAACAGTTACTTTCCTGGTTTTTGTTTTGTTTTCAATGATTATTCCATGGGAATGTCCCAATTTTGGCAAATGGGAGCAATGAAGAGAAATAAACCTCTTGGTTAACTTTGAAATTTTTCTCTATGATGCTAGTTACATTGAAAGACCTTACTAAAATGTAGTTTGAAACCATTTTGGTTTGTTTTCCTATGTTCTCTTTTGCATCTGTGTAGACAAATCCGATGTCAATGTGGACAGACTCTCAGATGAAAGCTCTAATTCAAGGCAGCAGTGACATAAACAGGTCCTCTGACTTTGGTCAACTTCATGTTGAAGTGGTGAGAAAACCTGTTCTGCCTATATAAGTTCATAAATGAAATACTAAAATATCAAAAGCCTCTCTTTTATACTACACTCACTGGAAAAATAACAGAATGTTAAAATACATTTTTCTTTGACCTCTTGATTTTTTCCATCATTTACTTTGCCTTCTGCCAATTTGGGTGGCCTCTAGGAAAAAGGATATTGGAGAACATAATATATTCATGGAGAAAATTTTCACAGGAGAGTTAGTTTGGCCATTTCTAACACCATGTAAATTCTCCTGAGCATCATTATAAGGCAAACCTATAAGGTACATCTAGGATGGTCAGCAAATTAATTTCCATTGAGAGTAGAAGTTGGACCTACCTGGATTGCCCACCAGTGGTCCTTGCTGGATAGACCTGTGAGAATCTTTTGCAAGTCACATGATTACGGCTAACAAGGTTTGTGAGCTATTTATGCAGAGCAACTTTTAGAACATGGGAATGGGAAGAGGGAGCTGAAGAGAGGGTTTCTTGGCTCTGTGAGTCTTCATTTCCGTAATGGAATAATAATATGTGTTCTATCCCCCTGAGGATGATGGGAATGAGCAAATTTGTGATTATAAAATATCCCACAGTTTGAGAGTGGTGTTTTGTTTTTAGTGTCTTACTGGCAAGTATAGTGCTTGAAGTAGAATCAGCTGAGATGGTTTTTTTCTTCTTCTTTCATTCTAGGATATGTGTGAAAGAATGAAATGAAATGAATACAGAAAATGTGCAAATGAGAACAAGGAAGATGTATGAAACTGGGAATATACTTGCTCAAGCACAAGAATGCTAATACCGCTCTTGAAAATAGAGGTTAAACATGAATAGCAGAAGCTGACAGTCTGTCTGCAGGTGGAGAGAAGGCTGGAAAATGGCAGGAGTTTTGCCTGCGGTGGAAATGGAATATGTATGCAAATAGGCCCATCTATGAAAACATGTTTATGTCTGAGGCAAAGATACGGAGAGAATGAGGGGGCAGCTCATCAGAGATACACAGCCACTAAGGTTTAACATTCCAAAATGAGAAAAAAACAGAATAAAAACGATCCACTTAGAATTATCAAAATAATACACTTTTAATTATGAGTCCAGTCACACTTATGCGACATTCTAACCCATATCACGTTTTAAAAGTGTGGACATTATGTAATGGGATGCCTGTTTTCTTATTAATCATTACACTTATTATAGGAAAAAGATATACATGTACATGAGAGTCCAATGCCTGGGGTGAGTCAGACGCATACATGTTCATGATAGTAAAATGATTGGGATGAGTCAGTTGTCATCAAGTAGGTGGAGAAATACAGGCATAAAGAACAACTATTAAATTTTGGTAGTGAGCAAAACAACAACAGCAACAAAAATAAAAACCAAACCAAAACAAGAAAACAACAAAACAAAAACAAAACAACCACTAGTAGGCTCCAAATAGACTCAAGTTCATCAAAAGGCTTGAGGAATTGGGAAGTGCTTTAGTGGTCTCAGAGGCATGAATGTTCAGTTGGCAATATCTGTAAGGGTTTTGAAACTACTTCCTGAAGTAGAAGCTGGCTTTTTTATTAAAGAAACGGCATTTTATCTATTAATTTTTCTTAGAAAACTTGGTTTAAGAATCTTCTTTTCAGAAAGAAATGTTCTTAGGTAATGCATTAGGGTTATATGTGTATCAGTATTCTTATTAGGGAGATTTATTTTAATCATATTTTTGGTTAATTTTACAGTGCCATATATACATATATATATACATATGTATATGTATACATATATTATATATATATATTATAATTACATCATGTTCTATTTTTTATCCTCTTGCCAGTCTACATTTCCCCCTGCTTCCTCTCAGATTTATGCTTCTTTTTAATTATTTTTATTACAGACACACACCCATGCACACACACATGCATACACACATACACACATATACACAGGGACACAGACAGACACATACATATATGCACACACACACACACACACGTATATGTACACACTTACACCCATCAGCTGACTCCAAGGAGTATTTCTCATGTGTATATGTTTTTAGGGCTGCATACTTAGTTTATATAACCAACTAGGGGTCTAATCCCTGGGGAAGTTAGATTCTCCTCTTTCAGCAGTTACTAATTTCTTGTAGCTCTTCATACAGGGTGAAATTCTCTCTATCAGACATACATGCAAGCAAAACACTCACACACATAAAATTATTTTAAAATTAAAAGTCATCACATTATAGCTGTATAATGTATATTTATATCTTAGTGTATATGTTATCATTAAGAAGATCTTAATGGGTTAAAGCCAAACTTTACTGTTAGAAACCACAGTCAAGAGTCACCGAGAAAAAAAAAATAGGAAGGGGAGAAATAACAAACACAGAATCATAAATGATGTTATTAGGAATGAAATATTAGGATGCAGAGTGTAAGGTAGGAATTTAAAGTCAGAGGTGAAGGTATCGTTATGCGAGAATAGCTATCGGCAAAGAGTAGCTTGGGACCTCTTGCAACCTGCTCCCTGCTCAGGATGTGATGCAGAAAGAGGTGCCTCAAAAGCAGCGCAGGGAAATGATGCTCATCGCAGGATCCTGCATCCATCCAAATACGGACGACTCCAGGCGCTCAGACAGGAACAGCTGCTAGCTGTTCACCCAAGGCGGAGGTGCCTTGTGGCTGTATACTCCCCCGAATCAAGTCAATCAAGGAAAACGAAGACATGAGATCAAAGGAGGAGAGGACTCTCCTCGAGGGGGAGAGACAGGCAGCTGGGGTGAAGATGAGTCTGGAGTGAGGAATCTGACCCCCAAAGTGCACCTGGTGCAGATAGCAGGAGGAATTTAGAGGGCTTCAGAAAGACATCTTCAGGAAGACTCATTGACCAAGTAGGATATCTGACAGAAGGTAGAATTAGTTGTTAGAGTTAAGGAAAAAACTAGAGAATAGCTCGGCAGGGTCTGGTTGGTTGAAATTTTTGCTCTTTCTATGGGGTTGCAAACCTCTTCAGATCCTTCAGTCCTTTCTCTAACTCCTCCATTTGGGACCCCATGCTCAGTCCAATGGTTAGCTGTGAGCCTCTGCCTCTGTATTTGCCAGGCTCTGGCAGAGCCACTCAGAAGACAACTATATCAGGCTCGTGATAGCAAGCACTTGGCATCCACAATAGTGTCTGGGTTTGGTGACTGTATATGGGATGAATCCACAGGTGGAGCAGTCTCTGGGTGGTCTTTCTTTCTATCTCTGCTCCACACTTTTGTCTCTGTCTTTCCTCCCGTGAGTATGTTGTTTCTCCTAATAAGGACTGAAGCATCATTCTTAAGCACCAGTTCTATGATTTGTCAAAAAGGGCTTGTGTCTGCTGGAGTCTGGTCATTTGTCTTTGAAGAAATAATGATGCATGGTGGAGATTTTTAGCTTGAAGGAGAGACATAAATAAGAGGCTAGCATAGATGCCAGATTCGGGGGACAAAAATGTCGATTACCATTCCAAGAAGACAGAAGAAAACAAGCCACCTCATGAAAGGATAGGAGAGACTACAATGCTTACTGCAGTTATTCCATGTCCCATAAAGCCTATCATGAAGACAGGGGGAACCATCTAAGGCATCCATACTCTGCTAAGAAAACCCTTCCAGCCAGGATTCAGGGAGATCAGTAGGACTATAAGTCCAGTTGCTAGAAGAGCACAGTGCACAGAGCATCCTGTGCTACAATATATCCTTATCTGACACATGGAGGAGAGGCATTTTGCCAGATGATCTGCTTATGTGGTGCACGTTCAAACATTATCTGGACTACAGCAATGCATCTCAACTCCAAGCCAAGCTGCAATCCTACCCTGGGTCCTCTTAATCTTTGTTTGATCCCTCATTGCTCCTCCTTGAAGGCTTCTAAGTGCAGGCTTCTTAGCTTGGCACAGTTGGGGTTTGGTGGGGGCTGTAAGAATTGTTCCCTAATGGAAAATTGCTGGGTCCATGTCGATGAAGGGTGGAGCAGAAATGCATTTACTTCATTGCTATTTCCAGGCCACCTTGGGCTGAGCAGTTTCTCCTGTCCGTTGCTCCCATGTGATGCCTTTCACACCACAGGCTCCAGGGCAATAGATACGATTGGAAATAGACTGAATTTTCCAAAACTGGGAGCCAAAACAAACAGCTTTTCTGTTTAAGTTTAATTCTCTTGGGTATCTGTTATACTAACAGGACTATGACTAACAATCTCATGGATATTCTGTGCCCTTCCACTGATAGAACCTAGTGGGGAAACCCCCACTCAATTCCCAATTCAGTGGGCACCCAAAGAAACAGGAAGGACCATCTTGATGTAATTACATGAGGTCGTTTAATGACGGAGCTCCAGACCGACATGCATCTTACACAGGAGATAAGGGATGTCGGCCACGAGGCTTGGAAGCTAGGGGTTTTTATGGGGTAAGGGGCTTAGGGGTGTGGAATTCAGCATTGCCACACACTATTGGCTTATTCAAACATCAGCAGAAAGATTACATGTACGTGCAGGGTGTCAGAGCTCTGTGAGTTGTTGACTCAGTTTAGATAGCCCTGTTATGTCCTCACATTCTTCTTTATCTTTAAGGTTAAGCTGTTCCCAGGAATGTTTTAACTACGGGGCATACCCAGGTTTGTTTTTCTTTTTTCTCAGCCCCAGGCAGCCTCTAGTCTCACAAACAACCAGCAATTTCTGAGTACTTTATATGACTTACAGGTCTTGAAATTTTATCTTTCTTTCACCATCACAGGGCACACTCATTACCTTCTTTTTAAATTAGCTATTTTATTTATTTACATCCAAATGTTTCCCACCTCCCAATATCCCCTATCACAGTTCCCCACCCCCTCCCCTCATTCCCCATGCCCTTTGCCAAGGTGCCTCTCAGCATCTCCCCCCCCAAACCCCCCACCCCAGGGCATCAAGTCTATACAGGACTAGGTGCATCCTCTCCCACTGGGGCCAGACAAGGCATTCAGTTGTCTGTTACATATGTGCCAGGGGTCTCTGACCAACCTGTATCTGCTCTTTGGTTAGTAGCTTAGTTT
Source organism: Mus musculus (assembly GCF_000001635.26). Lineage (NCBI taxonomy): Eukaryota > Metazoa > Chordata > Mammalia > Rodentia > Muridae > Mus > Mus musculus. The sequence continues at coordinate 111,498,657 of NC_000077.6, read as the reverse complement.
TGATTTTAGTGTCTTGAGAAGCTCAGTTAAGGTAGTTGTAACTCAAAGTCACTGTTACGTTTGGATTCCTGTGTAGTTTTCTACTTCCTATATCTGGGTCACAGTTTTCTTTCATAAAATAGATAGAAGTATACCAGAACTATACAGAACTATACAGAGCTGGCTTTGTGTGTGTGCATGTGTGTATGCAAGGTCTTTACTGCAAGATGTCAAAGATTATCAAACTTTGGATTGTTGAAGGACATATTCAGTGATAACCCCCTGAAAGGAGAGGTCTTAGATACTTAATGGCACTTATTTTCTGTAAGATGGGAAGTAACAGCCAAGCTAATTGAAAGCTGATGATTGGTAAAGAGGAATAAAATTCCTTCCCAGAGTCTTGTCCTTGGGAAGACTTGCTACTTACTTTTGTGATGATATAGACCTTCATAAGATTCAAAGGTCTAGCAAGATAACCTGATCTCTTCTAGTAATTTTCCATTCCTAGTAACTGTTGTGAGATGGTACATATCTATGCAATTGGAGAGAAAGAGTTCTTGATTCCCCTTTGCTTGGTTTATGGAGCACAGTGCTCTTCTTAGGAGAGTATTAATCTTAGAGGTTGATATGGGCTGAGCTATGGATAAGATTAACTGGTTTTAAATCTAAAGATTAATTAGAGACAAAAAAATCTTCTCACCTTATTGCTAAAGATTCTCCACACTTTTGTTTAAGCTGTGTAAACATCCCTTTCAAATTTGCTTTCTCTGTATGGGCACGTTAATTTTTTATACTATTTTCATGGCACACAAGTCCCTTCTAGCTTAAAAAAACTCAATGCTTTTTCTTTGCTACAAGTCTCTAGAGTTGATAATTCTAACAGCTAAATTTCTCAAACATGTGTTTTCTACAGCTGCCTTCATTTCATTTCCAGGTATTCAAACCTGAGAAACACATAGAGACTCCTGCCTTCATTATTTTAAAGTGACTATTGAGAAGGTTACCACCAGCACTATAATTATCAAATACAGACAAAAATTTTCCAGGTATTTGATTATGTAATTTTCCTCACACTATTTTTTTTTGTTCCAATGGAACATAGTTTTATGTCATTGCAACCTGGCTGAATCGGCTACATTTTCCTTCTTCCAAATTCTAAGAATTAACTAACACTATTTGATTTTATTGTGTATGAAAATATCTGAGAGTTTCTTTATTCATTATCAAAGAAGCAGTAATTCTTTGTGCACACTCTGGTGAAATACATCATTTGACATGAGCAGTGAAAATAATATATTCCTTGGTTTATTTATTTATTTACGTTTATTTTGTGTGTGCATCCATGTATAGCTGTGTGTGCATATCTCTGTGTGTGTTTCTCTCTCTCTCTCTCTCTCTCTCTCTCTCTCTCTCTCTCTCTTTCTCTCTGTCTCTGTGTATGTGTGTCTGTGTGTATGTATGATTTGTATATGTGTATACATGGTCATAGTTCAATGCAGTGGTTCTGATCCTTGATTTCCACCTTGCTAAATACAAGGTCTCCCTTTCATGGGGTACCATTAAACATAACAGGCTGGTTGCCTCACTAGCTCTAAGGGGTTCTCCTGCCTCCACCTCCCATATCACCACAGGAGCACAGGAACTGCAGATATACGCTATTGTGCTCAAAATTTAGTGGTATTCTAGTTTGCTTTTAATGTAGGGTATTAAAACACTGACTGTGGGGAACTATGAGGAGAAAGAGTTGATTTCAGCTTATAGATCCATCACTAAGGAAATTTAAGCATCAACATAGAGGCAAAACCCATGGAAGAATGCTGCTTAACAGCTTGTATTCTGTCCCACTCTGCTAGCTTGTAGAAGCTGGAAACAACCCAGATGTCCCTCAACCGAAGAATAGATACCGAAAATGAGGTTCATTTACACAATGGAATACTATTCACCTATTAAAAATGGAGGCATTATGAAATTTGCAGGCAAATGGGTGGAATTAAAAAATATCATCCTGAATAAGTTATCCCAGATCCAAAAGGACATGCATGTTATGTACTCACTGATAAGTGGACATTAACCAAAAAGTTCAGAATACCCATGATACAACACAAAGAACTTAGGAAGCTTAATAGGAAAGAAGGCCCAAGTGTGGATACCTGAAACTCACTTAGAATGGGAACAAAATAATCTTCAGAAGCAGAGGGGGTAATAAACTGGGTGAGAAAGGGGAGGGGAGAAGGAGGGACAGGATCAGGTATGGGAAGAGACAGGAGGGATGCTCAGAGGGCCAGGAGAGAGTATGTAGTGGCAGGGGTTAGGGGGAAGAGGAACATCTAGAAAATCCCAAAGACCTGGGATGTGAGAGGCTACCAGGACTCAACAGGGATGACATTAGACAAAATGTCCAACAGTTGGGAGATGGAATTGGAAGAGACCACCTCCAGTAGATAGACATGGCCCCCAGTTGATGCAGGGAACCACCCAGCCATCTTCAGAACTTTTAGCCTAGAATTGTTCCTGTCTAAAGTAAACACAGGGACAAAATAAAGCAGCAACTGAAAGAAAGGCCACCCAGTGTCTGGCCAAACTTGGAATCCATCCTATGCATGCACAGCCCACCAAATCCTGACATAGTACTGAGGCTATATTGTGGGTATAGACAGAAGACTGGCATGGCTGTCCTCTAAGAGGCTCTACCAGCAACTGACTGAGACAAATGCAGATACTTACAGTCAACCATTGGATAGAGGTTGGGGATCAATACGGAGTAGAGAAAGGATTGAAGGAGCTGAAGGGGATTGCAACCCCACAAGAAGAACAACAGTGTGAAATAACCCAGACTCCTTAGAGCTCCCAGATACTAAACCAAAAACCAAGGAGGGTACTTGGGCTGGTTTTTTGACCCAGGGTAAATGTGTAACAGAGGACTTCCTTTTATGGCCTCAATGAGAGAGGATGTGCTTAATCTGCTGGAAACTTGATGCCCCAGGGAAGAGGGATGCCACTGGTGGGGGTGATGTGGGAATAGGTGGACAGGTGAAGGATCACCTTCCCAGAGGCAGGGGTAGGGGGGAACCAGGAAGGGAGACAACTCTTGGAATGTAAATAAATAAAATAATGTATTAAAAAAGAGATGTATTTATTTCTTTTATTCCACATGGCAAGTGTTTTGCCTGCATATAGGTGAGTACACTATTTACATCCCTGGTGTCTCATGACATGAGAAGCTGGTGTCAGATTCTCTGGAGCTGGAGTTAACTGACAGTTGTAAGCAACTCTGTGTGTCCTGAGAGACCGAAATCCAGATTCTCTAAAGAACAGCAAGTGCTCTAATCCATGAAACAATCTCTCTAGCCCATCAGTTAGCTTTCTTCACACCATTCAGATCCATATGCCACCAGGAAGAGTGCCACCCACTGTGGACTGGGCCCTACTACATCCATCAAAACACAGAACAATCCATTATAAATACGTCCACAAGCCAATCTGATGGAAGCAATTCCTCAACTGAGGGTCTCTCTTCCCTAGTGACATTAGATTGTTTAGTGTTGACAATGAGAGATAAGCATCACAAATGCATTCTGGGGATTTTAAACTTAGATCCATTTGGACACAAACACTTTACACATTAAACCATTTCTCCAGCCCTCCTCATCATCTTTCAAGCTAACTTTTTGCATTGAGTTAAGCACTGGCTTCTGATGATTCTTTTCTATGAATTCTTTGCCAAAGCTCTTCTTCATGTTTTCACCCTTTACTTCTTGCTCCATAGTGTCTTCTTATATCCTAAGAGCTAATAATTCTTGGGTAAGGTTTATGCTTGCAGCTGTCCTTATATTTGGCCATGTTATAATCATTGCAGATTTTTATGGTTAATAAAATTTCTCCCCATCTGGATATTGGTTTGTGATGCATTGTAAACAGTTTAATTGTTATACAATAAGCAATAAATTACTGAGTTTGGTATTCAGTATCCTTTCTGAGTTTAATAGGAATTTTTATAAAATAATTGCAACCCTGAGTTTGGATATAAAAGCTAAGGCATCTCCTTGTTACATACTTAAGAGATATGCAGTGACTCACTGTAGCGATTGTTTCTGGTGTTATGTATCAAAACAATTACCCTTTCATGGATCCATGTTGGTTATAATCCAACATTTCATGGGAACCATATTTAAAGGCTGTTTCCTGAAATAGCCAGGAAGGAGGAAGAAGCCACAGATGTCTGCAGTTTCTCATTAGACCAGTTTTCTTCACAGTTATCAATGCTGAGTAACTATTTTGTTGAAAGTAATGTTAGTTTCAAGTGTTATGGGATATGCATCTCTGTATCTTACTGTAAACCATAGACATGGATTGTTTTCTTATGTACAGCATAAAAAAAGACAATGGGTGGTTTTCCTTCAAATGTTTTATTTGGAACAAGTAAGTCTTGGCTTAAAAAGAATGTTAGAGTAAGATATTCACAGCACATCCAATAGCACAAACTAGGAGCTTTCAATAGACTCTATAAGACCCATTAATTCAAATGCAAAATATATTTCTACCAGCTGTGCAAAATTGCTAGCCTTAAATTACAAAATCATATAGTAGAACTTTGTTCTCTGCCACAGAAAGAGGGGTGTACTAGTAAACTCACTGTTTTGCAGAACTGCTTCTAAAAGGAAGAGTTTATAAAATGAGTATGCATATAATGATTTTCCTCAACAGCAATTAAACTTATCAGTCAGTATTAAGAAGGATAATGAAGCAATGAACTTTGGATAGTTTTAATAAAGAGCTTATTTACACTCACAGTTAGTATGCAGTGTACCATGAGACAGTATTCTAAGTCATGATTTGGTAAATTATTTTGGCAAAAGGCCTGATAAACATGTTGGAGACTGTGAGCTATCCAGGGGTGGGTTTAACAATTTCATTGTATTTTCAAGTACAATGGGATGCACTTCAAAAACAGGAACCAGTGGAAATGGCTGGGCTCCAATTAATGTCACAACTTGATTCATGAGCTATATTGGGTAGCACCTGCTCATCTTCATTTTCATCCTTTCAATTTAAATTTGGTAGGAGTCCTCACACCCACCAAAGTTAGAGACTGAACTTGTTTGTGAATTTATCTAGTGACTAAACTTAACAATTTTATGGGTCCTGGCATGATGGCTTGGCAGGTAGCAAAAGCATGGAGTGTTGAACCCACACACCCATGTAGAAAGCTGCAAAATTGCTTATAATCCCAGTGCTTTGGAGAGGAGAGACAAGAAGAGCAGTTTGTTTACTGAGTGGAAGCTAGGTCTAGGTTCATGAGGAGCATTGTGTCAAAGAGATAAGGTTGAGAGCAAAAGAGCATAATGTATGACATTGCTCTCTGGTCTCTGCACGTCAAGTGCACACTTGCACATCCACGTCACACACAGAAGTGGGCATCCATCTTCCCATATACCTGCATGACCAAAATAGTAGACTCTTTCAAAACTATTGCTAAGCACAGAATCTCATGAGTTAGTAAAATCCAGAAATGAGTACAAGGAGTACTAAATTCACACATGAACACTCTGAGAATGGAAACAATTTGCTCAAGATGCGTGGCTTGTCAAAGAGTGATCTGGATTCACATTCTGAATTTCAGTAGGACAGATATTTGTAATAAAGTGTTAGATAAAGCCTCTGGTGCTTTAGGTTGTAAATCATACATTAACAGAATGAGAAATGCGGCTGTGTTTATAAAATTCACAGGATTGGGACGCTTTCAGAGATGCTGCAAAGCAAATAGAGCAAGAACAGAGCTCGGGGGCCAAGTGCTGATTGATAATATTGCAATATGTTTAATTTAGATCAACTTAGATAAATGAAAAAAACATAATATTGTTCCCAAATCATGCATTTCCTTATTTTTAGTGTGAAACTGAATTTTTTGCAGAGTAAAAAAGAAATAAAATATTATCTTCCTTCTTCCAACTGATTGAAGCATATTTCTAAGAGAACTCTTCATAGCATCTCTACATATAGAATAAAAATTCAGGCATTATACGCCCTGAAAAAGACTCTTCAAATCTCCTGTGACCACAGAAGTAAACTAAATAGGTTGCATTTGACCCTCATTTAATCACCCTGGAGATCTCATGTAGCTTAAAAAAACTTAAGATTACAAGTTGATTTCTGACGTTGCGTTTCACACTGGACTCTGATCTCTAACTCCTGGTCCTTCTGCCTCCGTTTCCCGAGAGCTGGGAAGAGGAGCGTGTGCCCTCAGACAAGGCTGATCATAAAAGTTAGTGCACTAAACTCAGTTTTACCTCACATTTAAGCTGGTTGGGGAATCGCAGATAAAAGATGATATGAAAATGGAGTGATGTCACTCACTAGCATCAATTTCTTTGACAGCCGCCCACAATGAACAAGAGAAAATAACTGCCTCGTCTTTGCTTTCCTGTAGATAACACTTCTTTCTTCTTTCCTACCTCATTCTCAGGAATCCCACCCCTCATTTGAGTGAGCTTTTGGGTTTTCTCAGGCCTCTACCTTTCTATTTTACCAGGACCTTCCCTCCCTCCAGAAGCCTTGTCATCTTCTGTTGTGAGAGACCAAACTGTGGGAAACTAGATCCCGCAGTTACTCTCACCCTAAAGATCCGGCTGACCCTTTGAAGGGAATTATGTCACCCCCTCCTTCATTGTCTCCACCAGGCACCTGAGACTGCCAGCTTCACTCCCTCCTTCACTTGGCGCCTAGAACTGCTTAGATTAAGGCAGCTTCCCCTCCTCCTCCATGTCTCCGTTTGGTGCCCTGGACTGTTTCAGGGCCCACATTCCAAGATAAGCTACAAGAAGCCTGTAATCAGCATTCGCCCCAGATGTCCATCCCTTTCTCTGTATTTTATTACGGCCCCTCGACCCCTCCCAATTTTTTTTCACCGTGTGCTTATAACCAAGCTCCTAGCCTTCATTAAACAGACCTTGACAACTCTTTGCTTGGTCTCGCTCCCCTTTCTCCGCTCATTTCTCTTTCAGGCCCTGGTCCTCCTTGACCCACAGAATAACTAGGTCCTGCTGGATGGGACATTCTAAGAATTGCTAACCTACTACTTGGGTTTTGCATCTCATATGAGATTTTTCTTTGCTACATACTGCTCCTAAATCTGTGGATGGGTATAATCTATTAGTATCCCATCTCATCTGTGATGGTTTGTATATTCTTGGGCCAGGGAGTGACACCATTTGGAGGTGTGGCCTTGTTCGAATAGGTATGACCTGGTTGGAGTAGGTGAGTCACTGTGGGTGTAAGCTTAAGATCACCTAGTTGTCTGGAAGTCAGTCTTCCACTAGCAGCCTTTGGATGAAGCCATGGAACTCTCGACTCTGCCTGTGCCATGCCTGCCTGGATACTGCCATGCTCCCACCTTGATGATAATAGACTGAACCTCTGAACCTGTAAGCCAGCCCCAAGTAAATGTTGTTTTTTATGACTTGCCTTGGTCATGGTGTCTGTTCACAGCAGTAAAACCCTAAGACAGAAGTTGGTACCAGGGACTGGGGTATTGTTGTGAATGGAAGTCCAAAGATCTAGCAGTTACTCAGTCCCGAGACTCGCGAGAGCGAGACTCTCTTCTTTCAATGTCCTTATATGGTCTCCAGCAGAAGGTGTAGCCCAGATTAAAGGTGTGTTCCACCACACATTTAATCCCAGATGACCTTGAACTCAGAGATCTCCATGTCTTAATTTTCTGGAATCCATAGCCACTGTGCCTCAAGATCTCCATACCAAGATCCAGATCAGAAAATTCTATCTCCCAGCCTCCAGATTAGGGTCACTGGTGAGCCTTCCAATTCTGGATTGTAGTTCATTCCAAATATAGTCAAGTTGACAACCAGGAATAGCCCCTACACCATCCTAATGAACACTCTCATCATTTTCTATATTTTCTGATCATGTTTATTTTAAGCATTTTAAATCTTGACTTGTGTCAATTTTACCTTACACACACACACACACACACACACACACACACACACACACTACATAAGAGGGGGGTTTATTAGTTTGTAAAATTAGTTACATATTCCTATTGTACAGGGTTAATAATGTAAGATTGAAGTCTAGAGGTACTATATTTTGTAATTTGTTTCAGAAAAGTTTAGTCGTAACTACATGGAACAGGAAAATGATCATCTTCATCCACTCAAGCACTAATTGATGTGAGACTTTGACTATATCATTGTTGTTCAATTGCTCCCTCTGATTCATGTTAGCACCTTAAGATGTGATCATTGGAGGTCTTAGAACTAGTGTTTGGAGATGGTGTCTTTGCCTGCCTGGTCCTCAGAGGTAGTAGCATACTTAGCTGTTTTTCTAGACCATTTAACTGCAGTATTTTAGTATTTTGTTGAAGAGGAATTTAGAAGTTAGAGCATGGTAAAGGCTTTGAGTGGGGAGTGCCTCTGCTTTTGGTGCTGTAATACTCTGATTTGGGTTCTGGAGAAATGTCATAGCTGTTAAGGGTATTTACTGCTCTTGTAGAACACTTGAGTTTGGTTTCCAGGACCCTGAAGGTGTCTCACAACTGCCTGTAATTCCACTTCCAGGGGATTCAACACCCTCTTCAGGCCCTTTTAAGGAATATCCATACATGGTGCACAGGCATACATACACACAAACACTTGTATCCATGAAATAAAAATAAACAAATCTTAATATAAACTCTAGTCTTGGTATTGCCTTCTTACACAGCCATTGAAATACCACCTAACTTCTTATACTCCTGGAGGAATCCAAAGCCTGGGCCAGGCCACTGTTCTCAAATTTTGCCCATTTCAAATCAATAATGGACCCAGACAAGGCCTTCACAGATATTACAGATATTCCTCTATCTATGCGTAATTCTATTATGTCTGAAGTTTTAGTACACTGAATGTCACTTGTTTTGTCTGTCCCCTGATTCATTAGAAATATGATTTCTGTGATTTACCCAAGTGTTCTTATTGTATGCAGTAGAAAAGTTACCTGCTTAGGAGCAGAAGTAGAAATATTAGTCTAGTAATGGTTACATATACACTTCAAGGAACATTCATAAGACAAGTGTGTTCTTTATCACCATTTATATTTAGTGTTATATCTGAGGACATTAAAACTACAAGGTAGTATACACATTAAAGTGTATCAGAACTGGAAAACCTACATACATTATGAGCATAGGACATAATACTGCACTTCAAAAATTCAAATTCACTTTTGTCTGATAATCAAAGTAACACATGGATTTTAAAAGTTCTCAGAATGAAAAAAAAATCGTTATAAAACTGTTGCATTCCCATTACAATTCCACAAACTACACTAACTAAAAGGTAGAGAGACAATACTCAAGTTAGCAAAATCAAAAATGAAAGGGAGATATAACAACAGACTAACTAAGGAAATTCAAAGATTCATTAAGTCTTACTTCAAGATCCTGTACTCCACAAAATTGGAAATTCTAAAAGAAATACATGATTTTCTTGGTAGATAGCACTTACCAAAGTTAAATAAATCAAGAACAGGTAAAAAATTTAAATGTTCCTATTATTCCTAAGAAAGTAGAAGCAGACATTAAAATCTTCCAACCCAAAAGAACCCAGGGCCAGTTGGATTTAGCACAGAATTCCACACTGTTATCAAAAAGCTAATACCAATGCTTCTCAAATAATTCCACAAAATAGAAACAGAAGGAACGTTGTCAAACTCATTCTATGAGGCCATAGTCACCCTGTCACATAAACTACACAAATACTCAACAAAGAGAATTTCAGATGAACACCCCTCATGAACATTAAGGCAAAAATAATCAATAAAATACTCACAAAATGAATCCCAGAACACATCAGACATCATCCATCAGGATCAAGTAGGCGTCATATCAGAGATTCAGGGATAGTTCAACATAAGAAAACTCATCAGTGCAATCCACCAAAACAAGTAAACAAACAAACAAAAACAACCATCTTATTAGATGCAGAAAAGGCCTTTGACCAAATTTCCAACACCCCTTCATGCTAAAAAGTCTTGACAAGGTCAAGGATACAAAGCACATACCTAAACAGAGTAAAAGCAATACACAGCAATCCAAGAGTCAACATCAAATTAAATGGAGAGAAACTTAAAAGTAATTCCACTAAAATCAGGGACAAGAGCAGCATGGTCACTCTCTCTGTACCTATTCAATAGAGTACTTCACGTTTTATCTCGAGTCATAAGACAAATAAAGGAGACAAGGGTACACATTGGAAAGGAAGAGTCCACAATATCACTACTTACAGATGATATGATAGTATACACAAGTGACCCCCAAACTTCTCTGAAAAAACTGCAATGTATGACAAATATCTTAAGCAATATGGCTAGATGCAAATTTAACTTTAAAAAGATCAGTAGCCCCCCCTTTATCCAAACAATATAGGGCAGAGAAAGAAATAAGGGAAACAGTGCCCTTTACAATAGACACAAATAATATAAAATATCTTGGTGTCACTCTAACCAGGCAAGTAAAAGACCTGTATGACAAGAACTTCAAGTCTCTGAAGAAAAATAAAGTGAAGAAGATATCAGAAGATGGAAAGATCTCCCATGCTAATGGATTGGTAGGATTAACATAGTGAAAATGGCCATCTTACCAAAAGCAATTTACAGATTCAAGGCAATCCCCATAACAATTCCAGCACTATTCTCTACAGACTTTGAAAGAACAATACTCAGCTTCACATGGAAAAACAAAAAACCCAGGATAGTTTAAACAAGCCTGTACAATAAAAGAACTTCCAGAGGTATCCCAGTCCCTGATTTCAAGCTGTATTACAGAAATAGAAATACAAACTGCATGGTATTGGAGTAAAACCAGATAGGTTGATCAATGGAATTGAATTGACAACCCAGAAGGAAACTTATACAACTATGAACATTTGATTATGACAAAGAAAAAAACCCTGAAAACTCTACAATGAAAAAAGAGAAAATATTTTCAACAAATGGTACTGGTCTAATTGCATGTCTGCATATAGAAGCGTAGGAATAGATCCATATGTAATATCATGCACAAACTCAAGTCCAAGTGGATAAAACAGATTAACATAATACTAGATATATTAAATCTACTAGAAGAAAAAGGAGGGAATAGCCTTGAACACATTGACATAGGAGACAACTTCCTCAACAGAACACTTAGTGCTCAGTCACTAAGATCAACAATAAATGGGACATCAAGAAACTGAAAAGCTTCTGTAAGGCAAAGGAAATTTTCAGTAGGACAAAACAGCAATGTGCAGAATGAGAAAAGATCTTCACCAACCCAACACCCCACAGATGGCTGGTATCTAAAATACATAAAGAACTTGAAAATTTGTCACAAACAAATGAAATAACCAAATTAAAAATGGAGTAAAGAGTTAAACAGAGAATTCTTAACAGAAGCAACTCCAATGGATAAGAAGCACTTAAAGAAATGATGAATTGCCTTAGGTGCTTAGTCATCAGAGAAATTGCAAATCAAAATAACTCTGGGGTTCCATCTTATACCCTTCAGAATGGCTAAGATCAAAATCTCAAGGACAGCTCACGTTGATGATGATGCAGTGTAAGGGGAAGACTCCCCCATTGTTGGTGGGAGTGCAAACTTGCACACCCACTTTGGAAATCAATTCAGTGGTTTCTCAGAAAATTGGGAATAGTTCTATTTCATGACCCAACTTTACTACTCTTGGGCACATACCCAAAAGATGCTCCACCATGCCACTAAGACACTTGGCCCAGCTGTGTTCTTAGCAGTTTTATTTGTAATAGCCAGAAGCTGGAAACAACTTACATGCCCCTCAACCAAAGAATGGATAAAGAAAACATGGTGTATTTACGCAATGGAATAATACTCAGCTATTGAAACCAATGACAACATAAAGTTCACATGTAAATTTCATCCTGAGTGAGGACAATCATGGTATGCCCTCACTAATTAGTGAATATAGTCATAATGCCCCATAAACCATAGACCCAAAGAAGCTAAGTAGAAAAAAGGATCAGGCAGGGGCACTTGAATCTCATTGATTAAAGGAAATAATTTAGATATTGGGGGTGGATGGAATGAGGGGATTAAGTGGGGAAGGGTTAAAGATAAGAATACGAGGGATGAGGTTGAGGGAGCAAGGAGGAAGTCAGAACTGAAATCTCAGAGCACAGGATATCTCCGGTGAAGCAATGACATTTTTGAGCTTAATTACAGATGTGTGACAATGCAGGTGTATCTACTACACTACGAAGCCTCATGCCCGTTAAATGTTTGATTTCACAAGGAGTAGAGGGACCTTCTGAAGATCGTGTGAAGTATATGTGCAGTATGTGCACTTTGCTAAGCTCTTGTGAGACATGTGAGACACCCTGTCCCTCCAGACATTAGAACAGATTGAACTCACTATGTCCAATGTGGTTCACCACTGCTGTTATGCTTCAAGGCAGACTTTCTAACCCAGAGTAAACAACTGCACTGCACTGAGAAACCATGTGCTAACAGCACATATCCAATAGTGTAGACAGACATAATATGAGTTATATGGAATTTCTTGCGAGTCTTTCACTTCACAACTAATAAATAACTCAAATTTTAAAAGGCTCAAAACATTAAAGAAACACCCAATGAGCAATGAAACAAAATTCATGTATAAAAAAAAATCTAATAAGTATGTGGAAATATGTGCTATTGGTTGTTAAAATGATGAACACATGTAAGTACAGTGACTGAACCACGGTCCTTAAAGGAAAACTGATAGTGTACAGTGTTGTCAAAGGTTCAAGGTAATGTCAAACCTCCCATACTGCTGGTAGGTTTAGAAACAGGTGTACCCACTTAGGTAAATTATTTGATAGTTTGGTTAGTTGAATATGTACCTGTAGTGAGGTCAACTACATTTTTGCATACCATATCTAAAAAAACTGTAGAGACATTACTTATAGTATGTCGAAAGTGAAACCCATGCAACTGTTTAAGTACTAAAAAAAAAAAATCAATAAATTGGATTTTATCCATGCAAAGGAATGGCATACAAAGATGAGAACTGTTTAGTGGTGCTTACACAGTGACATCCATAGATTGCATCTAGCTAAGATTGAACTAAGTAGCTAATCCATCACATAAGAACCTTCTATGGTTCCATTTATGTAAAATGAATACGCCAAACAAAAATACCTTATGTCAGAAATCAAAGCAGTGATTCCTTTAGTTGAGGGAGAGAGTGGACAGAAGAAGGATTCAGGGACGCTAATGTGTTCTGTCTCTGGCTTACCACTTGTGGGCTTTATTAATTTTAAACCTCCTCAACCTGTAAATTAAGATCTGTAAATGTGTTTGTTTGTATTAATACTGAATTACTAGTTTTTCTAAAATTGAGTAACAGAGAAAATAAACTTGATTCATATTATTAGAAGCACAGTGAAGTAAAATTTAGTTACTTAGCCTTCGTTTTGACGTTAACACAAGTGACTCAGCTGATGGATATCAACTCGAGATTACATGCGTATAAAAGGGATCACTCACTTCCTCATAAAATGTTAACTAGCAAGAACTACGTGCCTGAAACCTTTTTTAAATGGCTCTTTTAATAAGCACGAGCTAAAGATGTCAGAGAAAAATCTAATTTGTGAATGTGTAAAATTAGGAATAATTTCATAAATAAAGAAAGGCCATCCAAAGACTGCCCCACCTGGGGATTCATCCCATATAGAGTCACCAAACTCAGGCACTATTGTGTATGTCAAGAAGTGCATGTTGAAAGGAGCCTGATATGGCTGTCTCCTGAGAGGCTCTGCCAGAGGCGGATGTTTGCAGCCAACCATTGGACTGAGAATGGGGTTCTCAGTGGCTCCCCCAATGGAGGAGCTAGAAAAAGGACTGAAGGAGCTGAAGAGGTTTGCAGCCCCATAAAAAAAATCAGTAATATCAACCAGCCAGACCCCTCAGAGCTGCCAGGGAGTACACATGGAGGGACCCATGGCTCTAGCTGCAAATGTAGCAAAGGATGGCCTTGTAGGGCATCAATGAGAGGAGAGGCCCTTGTTCCTGTGAAGGCTCAATACCCCAGTGTATTAAGGGCAGGAAGGTGGGAGTGGGTGGGTGGGGGAACATCCTCATAGAAGCAGGGGGAAGGGGTAGGAGGAAGGGGATGTGGGGGGGGGGATGGGAAAGGGGTCAACATTTGAAATGTAAAAAAAAGAAAATATCCAATAAAAAAGATTTTAAAAAATTATCTTCTAGTTTAAAAAAAGTTAAATAAATAGGAAAAATCATGGGAAACTAATTATTTAATCTTTTTAGTTTTTAATTACATGCATTATGAATCTGTAAGAGTATATTGGATGTGGCCATGTGGCTAAGAGTGGCCATGGAGGACAGAGGTTTACAGTTGCCCTGGAGTTGGATTTACAGGAAGATGTCTGCTTCCAGAGTGGAAATGGAACCAATATATATATATATATATATATATATATATATATATATATATATATATATATATATAGAGAGAGAGAGAGAGAGAGAGAGAGAGACAATGGCATAGCTTTGTGGTTTTGCCAGCCTGCCATCCATATTCACTATTTCAATTCCAAAAGATGATAGTATACCTTTTCATAAGTATTATTTATTCTTAATATCATTGTATTTTTTTTTAGTGGAGACACTTAATTTTGTTTCTCTGCAATTCTCAGGAAGTTAACTTCAAAATAATTAGTTTTAAAGCAGTGATTGTATTCTGGGAGACCAAGCTTTGTGAAGTTTTGCATTTCAGATTCTATTTTAATTAGATAACAGCCTCTCTCTTCTCTTGTTGTCTAATTAAAAGCTAACTAATGGATTTTAAATGAACCTAATTAGTTGCCAACTTTCTACTCTTCTGAAAGAGACTTATCCCTCTTTAAGCTAACAAAGGAATCTTTAATCACCGTGGCACATCTTCTAGAGCAGCTGTATTTACAAGCATCTTGGAGACTCAGTAGACAAACATATATTTAAGATGTACTTGTAGATCACCTTTTCACCAGGATCATCCCCAATAAGAAATCATAAGGCACACATGAGGCGTGACAAACAGCCACCAAAACTTGACCAATGTCCAACATTCAAAGAGTACTCTCCTCAGGCAGGACAATTTTTTCAGAAAACAATAAAATTATTTGTATTTTATTTTATACGTTCAAGTATTGTTTCTCCATGTATGTGTCTTCAGCATAAGCATGTCTGGTGCCCATGGGGATCAGAGGAGGGCATGACATCCCTTGGAACTGGAGTTAAGGATAAGGTGAGTGATGTGAATGAGCTCAGATTCAAGTGCCCTTAACGGCTGAGCCATTTCTCCAGCCCTGAATCATCTTTTAAAAACAGTCTACCTATTCTCACTTAATAATAAATTAATAAATGCTATGACAAAGATACATCGTAATGGGGAAAATGGAGATATAATAATCTAAGATGACCAAACTCACAGTTCTGAATTAGAATGGACACATCGCTCCTTTCCTGTGTTCACAGAAAGATAATAGGTCAAGATAAAATTAGAGGTTAATGTGGAATATGTAAAAACAATTATCTGAACTAAACAAGCACCAAATAACTGGCTTAATTTGCTAGGGCTTTGGGAGTAATCACCTAAATATTTCCTAAAAGCAAAAGATAATATGCTGAAATCCACACCTGCATATGTAACTACAATAACCAAGCCTTCCTAATTCTGATGATAATGAAGTGCAACACTGTTTCACTAAAGAAGAAATATTTTGACACAGTTAGGTGAGATAAAATTGTTATATTGACATGAGCACTGATCCGAATGAAAGTTTTACGTGAGAGTTTTGTATTATGATTTTTTTAAATAATTTCAAAATGTAGGACAGATGCTCCCCATTTAAGGTTGATCACATCCAAAGTTACAATTTCATTTTAAAACTCCAACCTTTACCTATTATAGATTAACAAAATGTGTTTTGGATTCTCTAAAATCTGGGTTGAATGGCTTTTGAATAGCTGAGGCTCACAGTTGCTGTTCACGGCCATAAGAGATGAGGTAACATTGCTTCCTAGGGGAAGATTTAAAACAGTCAAAACTCCAGGTCATGTTTTTACTCAGTTCATATTCATTCTGCATCATTGTAAAATTAAAGCATTGTAACTTGAACAAAGAAGTCAAATTCATACAATGGAAGAAGAAATCTTCCACAAAGGGTGCTGGAGTAACTGAATGCTGGCATGTAAAAGAATGAAAACAGGCCCATATCTATCACCCTACACAAACCTCAACTCCAAGTGGATCAAAGACCTCAGTGTAAGCACACTAAATCTAATAGAAGGGAAAATGGGGAGCTGCCTTGTATATATTGGCAGAGGAGCTAAGTTCCTGAAAAACTCCAATAGCTCAGGTACTAAGATCAACCATTAATAAATGAAACCTACTGAAACTTAAAAGCTTCAGCAAGGCTAAGGTCACCATTTATGCTGTCGAAAAGTCAAAAACAGTGTGCTTCAGAGATTTGTCAAACCACTGGTTGAACATAACAAGGCCTTTCCCCACAACAGAACTGTTTCTTTGGGCAGTGAGCTCATAATCTTTGCAGAAATATCCCTTCCTGCTCTCTCACATCCCTGCATTTGGCCATTCACAGAGCTTCTCTGTAGGAGCAACCCTGAAGGGTGACATTCTTGCTCTATATCCCACACCACCACACAAAATGCAAATGTCCTTATCTCTTTCTTGGAAAGTGGAAACTGTTGGTGCTGCATGTTACTAGTCTGCAGTGAATACCACTGTCTGCTTAGTGTCTCTCAGGACACTTCCTTGTTTCCTCCATGTCACCATGGCCATTGGAGACAAAGGGGAACTGATGGAGTTAGATTGGTGCTGGTAGTTTTTCTTGTCTATAAAAGCAATACAGATCTTCGTTTCTGTATTCTTTGGGGTTCTATAGAGGATCAGAACTTATAGGATGAATCTGTTTACCTCTGTGTGTGTGTGTATGTATATATATATATATATATATATATATATATATATATATATAAACATATGTATAGATATACACATTTATGTGTATACATATGTATATAGATTCATTTGTATACATATATACATTCATATAATACACATACATACACACATGCATATATATATCATATACATATACTTACATAAATGTATATAAAAGGATTTATTAGAATAGCTTACAGGTTTTGGTCTAGATAGTCCAACAATAACTGTCTAGCACTAGAGGGTCCCAGGATGCAGTAGTTGTACAGTCCACAAGTCTAGATGTCTCATCAGCTCTCCAGTATATGCCAGAATCCTGAAGAAGTAAGCTCTAATGCCAAAAAAGGAATAGACTTGCTTGTTGTTAGAGTGAGAACAGGCAAACACAGGAGAAGCCAGCTTTCTTCTTCTATGTCTTTTTTAAGCTTGCCAGCAGCTGTGGTCCAGATTAAAGGTGGATCTTACTACCTTAAAAATCCAGATTAAAGTTACGTCTTCCTGTCTCAATGATCCAGATTAGACATGCATCTTTCCACCCAGATATTTAGGTTTTAGTTAATTCCAGATGTGTCAAGTTGGCAACCAAGAACAGCTATGCCAGTCTCTCACCCAGGAATTCCCCATCTTGAGGTAGTACCCATGAACTCATAGCTAGCAGCATAACTTGTAACTGGGCTAAAACCTAGTATCAGATTTGACTCATGAAGTGTTGGATCATATCATGTATATGCTGACTTAGAGACACATTATTTCACATCATTGCTATAATTTCTAACATACACATTATAGTATTAATAATAAAATAATACATTCAGAGGAAGTAAGAAGATATAGTCATGGCAGTGTGTGTGTGTGTGTGCTAGTTTGAGTGAGAATAGATCTTATAGGCTCATATATTTGGTTTCCAGTTGGTAGATGTGACTTTGTTGGAAGCGTTTGTCACTGGCTGAAGGCTTGGGGGCTTCAATAGATTCCATTCCCGATGTCTCTCTCTGCATCATGGTTGTATCTCACAGGATGAGTCAGCGACTGTTCCAGCACCATGGCTGCCTATTTGCCATCATACTCCCTGTCATGGAAGTTATGATCCTAACTCTCTGAAACCGTTAGCCCAAAATAAATACTTTGTTTTATAAAGTACTTTGGTCATGGTGTTATGTCACAACAAATGAAAAGTAGCTAAGCCATCTTATTTATTGCTTTTTAAATGTATTTTTTTTCTCTTGAGTTCATTTCCCATTAGTTTATAGCCATGTATTGACTAATTATAGTATATTAACTAGTGTGGGTAGTGTTAGTTAGTAGTATTATCTTAGAAATATTTCACTCCAGCTTGTACCCAAATACTATTATGTATAAGTATGTGCCATTGACAAGATCTGATACCCCTCAGTGTGTCAGAACTGTCACCTAAAACACTGAAGCTAATGAGAGTCTTCAACCCCAAGTGCTGTTGAGGGAATTAGTGAAGGTAATGCATACACCATATTTTTAATTTGTTAAACACATAAGATGTTAATAAAAATGAGAGCTTGTTAATAAGATGTAGATCAGAGGATTCAGTGATTAAAAAAAAATTAGATCCCTCCTCTACTGAAACTAGCATTCCAGTGAGAGAGGCATGATACACAGGAAGATGTAAGCAAAAAAGTAATCTGCTCAAACAATAGATGAAGGTTTAAGTATTGATAAATCCTATAAAAAGAAGAGAAAGTCAATCATGCCATATAACATCATATACAAGGTGGATTGTTTACATACATGAACATGAGCTATGAAGAGCAAAGCCAGGGAAGCAGGGCTTATGTTATATGGTGATATGCAATGTAGCAAGGCTTATGTTATATGGTGATATACAATGTAGGCAGCATCCTGATGGTGCCTTTCCAATTAGATTCTCAGTGTAAGAATAACTGAGTTTTCTAGGTTCCATGAACTTAAAACTTTTGAGAGTGGGATATTTCCTGCAAGTTGGGGGTAAAAATTTTAATTTGTAGCATTTTGAGGAAATGCTACAAATGGAGACTAGCAGAACACACAAGGGAGGCAGAGATTACTAAATAGTGTCATCTAAGTGACTTGCCTAGTGTCACTAAGGCAAGGTAAAAAATTCTAAATGTATAAAAAATGGGAACACACAGAGAAGTAGGGGAAATTTTGATCTGCATTGCTCCTAGCATTCTTATTTTCCAAGATCACACACAATAGCCTATTAGTCTCTCATCACTCACAGTCGCTTCCAGCCAAAGTTCCAAACATTTCCATCCTTTCAATAAACAACATTTTCAGGTCAAGATCATATCAACACCTTTCTTTACCAGCTACCAATTTATGTTCTAGTTTGCTTTCTGTTGCTGGCATAACACACTATGACAGAAAACAATACAGAGCAGGAAAGGATTCCTTTGGCTTACATTTTCAGGTCACAGTCTATCATTCAAGGAAATAAAACAAGGACTAATGAAGAATCATGAATGAACATTGCTTACTGGTTCACTGCATAGCATATGGTCAAGTAGCTTAGGCTATTGTGTAGCAATAGGCCCACCAGTCTAGGGATGGTGCTATCCACAGGGGCCTGGGTCTTCCCATGTGCACCTTCAACTAAGAGAATCGTTCAGAGATATATGGCCACATCCAACTCTGTTGAAGGCAATTTTTCAATTGGACTTCCTTGTTTTCAGGTGACTTTGGGTTATGTCTCATTGAAAATAAACTAATCAGAAAAAGGTGGCCTCTTCTGGAGATGGGGAAACTCAGCTAAATTATTGTCCAGCTAGTCAACAATTTAGGGAACAATGGTGAATCATATGGAGCTTGAAATATTTTTTCTTAAATAAACCCACTTATTGTGTAAAGGGCAAGGCACAGTAATCCAACCATTGTCTGCCTTGCTGGGTGAATCATAGATACTCAGGTGAGATTCACAGAGACAGAAGGAGTGCGTGGTATAAAATATGGTTTCAGTTATCTTCTTACTCTGTGTTTGTCATGACATCCTCCCCATGAAAAACAGAGTCAGAAGAAATAAAGAAAAAATGTAAGAGAAAGAAAAAGGAAGAAGAGGAAGAGGAGGAGGAGGAGAAGGAGAAGAAAGAGGAGAGACTCAAATTCATAATGTTGCATTCATATAATTTTATGGGTGTTTATAGCTATCATTATTTTGCAAGCTGAATTTTGCTCTCTTCAGTGTTTTAAATCATTAAAAATGATTGATAGTTTGGTGGCAGAAAATGGAGTTTTCAATGCTATTGCTCCATAAATCAGCTCTCTATCTTAATTTTTTTGATCTGTTATATAAAGTACTTTGTAATGAGACACACATTTATATGAACTCATTCATCTTTTTTTATGATCTCTATTTTAACTATGAAACCTAAATAGAAATTTTCTTAATACTTTTTAATGATAAAGGTTTTTTTTTATTCTAATGAGTTAAATGGTAGCAAACACTTTTAAATCATTGTTCACTTAGAAGGTTTTTGAAAACAATGTGATTTCACAGCAAAAAATGTAGCCAAAACATCTTGTATCCTAAAATTCATGCTTGTTACAGTGTAAAATATGTCACTTTTTAACACCAGAGAAGCAATGAATTCATACTTTTCCAACACACTGAACTTCAAAACCAACCATGTAGATATCTTTGTCATTTTGTTTGATGTCTTACTTTAAAAAGTATTCATAATAAATATAATTTGATGATACCTGCATAGGCCAGCAAAAAGAATCACCTTCTCTGAAGTTGAATTCATGAATACTTGTAAGCCATTGTATGTAATGGCTGTGAACAAGACTTGGGTCCTCTGGACTGGAATAAAAGTGTGCTCTTATCCTCTCCACTACAGCACCTGAAATCTTATCTTTTAGCATATATGAAACTCACCACTTCATATCGGGAAAGTATATATCATCTCATAGAAGTTATTTAAAATGAAAACATCAGTATGTGAAAGCTAAGAAGTGCTATAATAGTTTTTAAAATCCACTGTGGATATACAGCTCCATGTAGAACACAGGTGGCCTTAACAACCTGAGTTCAATACATACCACCAAATGGATAGACAAATAGTTAAGTATAACAGAAGCCGACTAAACAAATTGTTGGCATGGTATCACAGCATACATGAAGACAGACTATTGAGCTTCTCTAAAGCCTGTTCTCTGATTTGATTTATGTAAAAGAAAAGAGAAAGGAATGTTAGTAATTGCTAAATTGCTTCTACGTGCTCCTAGCTATTGTTATCTCAAGTTAGGTTCTTTTTGGATTCTAAGAGTCATTGAAATGTCAGAGTGACTTGCCCTGGATATTTGCAGCTGTTTATCTACTAATTGATGTGTCCATGTGTCAGTTAACAAAAAAGAGACAGTATGGGGATGCTGGGATGGATGTTCTTTCAAAATATCCACATGGCAATGCTTAATTCTCACTATGAGTGTTTAGAAGGGTCAGAGGTAAGTTGAATAGATATGGATATCTAGAAGCAGGAGAACAATCCATTCTGTTAGCTTGTGTCCTTTTATTGAAGACATGAGTTCATTGATGTTGAGAAATTTTCAGAATCAGAATTTTCAGATTGTTAATTCCTTCTTTTTATGTTGGTGGTATTATACTAGTGGTGGTAGTTGTATGTGTATGTGTGTGTGTGTGTGTGTGTATGTGTGTGTGTGTGTGTGTGTGTGTGTATGCATGTGTGCTTCACTTCTTTTGCTTTTGCTGATGTGAAATTATTTATTTCCTGTGTTCTCTTGGTTATATTTAACCTTCTTAGGTGTTGTTTTCCTTCTAGTATCTTCTGCATGAATGGATTTGTGAATAGATGTTGTTTAAGCTTGGTAAAATTTTAAACAGAGGATTCTCAACAGAGGAATCTCTAATTGCCAAGAGACACTTAAAGAAATGGTCAATATCCTTGGGCATCAGGGAAATACAAATCAAAATGACCAAGAGATTCCATCTTATACCTGTTAGGATGGCTAAGATCCAAAGCCCAAGTGACTGCTCATGGTGGAGAGGATGTGGAGCAAGGGGAACACTCCTTCATTGCTGCCAGGAGTGCAAACTTGTATAGCCACTTTGGAAATCAATTTGGCAGTTTCCAATAATATCAGCGATATCATTCCTGGAAATATACACAAGAGATGTTCCACCATTAGCACAAGGAAACTATGTTCATATCAGTTTTAATGGCAAGAACCAGAAACTAGAAAGATCCCAGATGTCCCTCAACCAGAGAATGGATGAAAGAAATTGCGCTACATTTATACAATGGAATATTAGCTATGAAAGCCAAGACATCAGGAAATTTACATTCCATTGAATGGAACTAGAAAAAAAATCATACCAAGTGAGGTAACCCCAGCCCAGAGAGACAAACATGGCATGTATTCACTTATAAGTGGAAATTAGCTCTAAAGTAAAAGGATAACCATTCTACAATCCACAGACTCAAAGAGGTTAAGTAATGATGAGTGCTCAAGGAAGGATGCTTGAATCTCACCTAGGAGATGTAGAATAGATTAAATATCATGAGTTGATGAGGGAGTAATGAAGAGTGGATGGGAATAGAAGCAAGATGGAAGAGAGATCTGGGGAAGGATGGAGGGAGGGAGAACAGGGAGAGATAACTGGAGTTTGAGGGATGGGTGGGCATCTTTAAGGTGAGCTAGAATTCTAGGGCAGTAGAAACTTCCAGGGATCTATTAGGGTGACCCTAGTTAAGACTCGAAGCAATAGGGGATATAGAGCCTGAACCAGCCATGTCTTGTAACTAGGCAAGCCTTCCAATAAAGGGTCTGGGACAGAGATCCACATAGAAAATCTTTCACCTATAATTTGTCCTGCCTACAAGAGGAACAGGGGTAAAGATGGAACAGAAATTGAGGGAATGGTCAGCAAATCACTGCCTCAGCGTGAGACAAAGAAAGTGATAGAGAGAGATTCAGAGACCCACAGCCAAACATTAGACAGATCTTGGAGAATCCTCTGGAAGAGCAGATGGAAAGACTTTAGGAGCCAGAGGAGTCAGTGGCAGCACAAGAAAATGTACAGAATCAATTAACCTGGACCTAAAGGGACTCAAAGAGACTGAACCAGAGAGGATGCATAGGGCTGACCTAGGCCCTTTGCACATGTGTAAGAGTTTTAGCTTGGTCTTCATGTGGGACTTCTACCAGCAGGAGCAGGGGATGTCTTTGACTCTGTTGCCTCCTTTTGGGACTTGTTGCCCTAAACGAGCTCCCTCATCAAGTCTTCATAGGAGAAGATGCACCTAGTCCTACTGCAGCTCGACATGACAAGGCTGGTTGACATTCATGAGAGGCCTCCCAGTTCCAGTAAAGTAAAAAAATCAGAAAGACTTTTTGAGAGAGAGGGGGGGGGATAGAAAAATAAAACGATGTAGTGGATTGAGTCTTCTTTATTCTTAAATTTTCATAATGTTTTTCCACCTAAGCCAACACTTTCATCTTGTGATTTTTCATGTATTTATTTATCATTAATATCATTTGCTTTTTTTTTTATGGGGGAGTGAGGACTGAACCCAGGGCCTCAAGCATGTAAGTGCATGTTTTGCAGTGAGACAAACCCTTTGCATCACTCATTAAGTAAAATCATGAAAATATGTAGAAGGCTTTCATTTGGAAATAAAAAGTCTTTTTGTAAAGGGTAGAGGGTTTTTTTTTTCATGTTATTCAGAGCTAACTTTCTGCTAGGTCCTTCCATGATTCCACAGTGAAATGTGCATGTATGGACTTCTTTGTCTTTCTTAAGCCATGTTTAACCTGAGAGAGAGAGAGAGAGAGAGAGAGAGAGAGAGAGAGAGAGAGAGAGAGAGAGAGAGAGAGAGAGAGAGAGAGAGAGGAGAGGAAGAAGAAGAAGGAGAAGGAGGAAGAGGAGGGGGGAGGAGGAAGAGGAGGAGGGGAGGAGGAAGAGGAGGAGGAGGAGGAAGAGGAAGAGGAGGACAACTCAGTAGCATGAATGTTTTCTATTACACTTGGTGACATGATCCTTGCTATATAGTTTTTTGCACTGACTCTAAAGCCCTACTTCCAACTGCATGTTTCTCTCATTATCTACTCTAGTAGAGAGGGTTCCCATTGGAGCACACTTTCATCCCTTTGGGAAAAACATGAACTAATATTGTCTTGGAGACAACTTTTTATTCTCTTCATCCCTATTAGAGACTGTGCAAGAATCTGTCACTAGTCCTCTCATCTCATATTAAACATGGCAAAACTTGACAAAGTTGTATATGTGTGTATAAGAGAGAATTAGGCCTGTCTAGCCCCCAAATCAGTATCAATTAGATATACCATAGCATATGCTTAATACAGTCTTTTCAGCCTTGCATTAGGAATGTAACATTGACTAATTGGTATTAATTTTATTGCATCTTGAGATACTCATTCGATTTTCTCATTCTTGCTTTCTAAACTGCACCTTTTGGGGACAAGGTTATGAACAATTCTTTTGAAAATGGCTTAAGTACTAGAACCTTATCTCTAACAAACAAATGCTTGATACAGGCTTATGAAGCAAATACATATAAAGTAGTTAAGTAGGTGTGTGGTCGCTGACCAATTCAGCCTTCTGTAGTTGTTTTAGTAAAATTAGTGAAAGCCTTAGGCTTCCAAACTGTGTATTGTGTAAAAATCATTATTAAAGGTGACCTTGCTTTAAGGATATGGAAATGTCACATGGTATGGGGACTTCTGTGGTCAACATGTCAGGATGTTTAAAAAAAATGTCCTTGATTTAAATGCATTTAATTATTCATTAGTTGCTTAAATTCCAGATAAGAGAGCAATTTTCTTCCCCCAATTTATCAGGAAGGTAATTGTTTGCAGGTGTATTGAGGAGATAGCGAGAATTAGCACCATTGCTGACCATCCTTGTTCCAGAAATATATTTAGCAGTAAATTCCCTTTTCATTCTGTATAAAAAAAATCAACCCAGTTTTAAATTTTCTTATGTAAAACCAAGTAATGACAAAGTTTTCTCCTTATGTTGTAGGAATACTGTTTAACTCGTCAGGTTTATAGTCAGGATCTCAAACTATAGCCCAGGCTAGCCTCTAACTTTTGAGTCTCTTTCCTAAGCCTCCCAAGTCCAGGGGTTTCAGATATTCTCTGACATGTATGCCCTCATGCTTACTTTTTAGTCTATCTTTTATTATTGATTCATTTACTCTTTCAGGATGTGGTTATTGTGTGCTAAGTCAACAGAAATATGTTGACCTCTTGTTATAGTAGAACTTTGAATATGGGAGAAGATCAAAGTGGAGGAAGAAGTTGGATAAAATTACAGAAGAAGAGACTTATGGAATTATCTTTTCTGAAAAGTTGTTGCCTCTTTTTGCTGTTTCATGTTATTTGCATATTAAACAACTAGCAGAAGTGGAAAAATTTAAAATATTGCATATGATATATATATAATATTGCATATGATATATATACATACATATATATGTGTGTATGTAAATATATTCTTAGAAGCAACACATCTTTATTTGAATTGGTTTTCTTTTTTTTTTAATGACTTTGAACTTGAAAGACATTGAAAACAGGTGCATATTACAATGGTCTGTTTATTTGCCTGTTAACCTGTTGCTGATAAAAACACATAGTCTTGTTAAAAATAGATTCTTTGTAGTTTCAGTCATGTTTTCTTTTAGGTGATTCCCTTTGACTCTGACACTCATTGTGTTATTTTTCAAGTTCAAGAATTAATGCAGCTCCTCTCTCAGGGAAATACTACTTTGATGAATTCATTATTACAACATGAACTCTGTTTGCACTTGGGTGATGAGGGGATTAAGAAAATATGTACACTCCAAAATTTTATTTTTCATGTGTTCTCCAAGGACTAGAAGCTACTAGTAGAAAATTAAATGATTCAAAATGATACCTACAAGGTGGATATGTATGGCATGCATGCAATCTCTCTGGTTTAGAAAGCGTTGTCTTTAAAACTGCTCCATTAATCATTTTTGAAGCATTCAGCAAATCTGCAATCAGCAAAATACTGATCTAGATGGCGTAACTACAAGAAATAGACATTTTCAGAAAGTTTTTTTCAAATCTTATTTTTTTACTGAAAAAAATAATTTTAGGTAAACTTCATCTGACTTAGGTCTATTTTTAATTTTGAAAGATAAATAAATAGTCTTGGCCGGGTAGTGGTGGTGCACGCCTTTAATCCCAGCACTCGGGAGGCAGAGGCAGGCAGATTTCTGAGTTCGAGGCCAGCCTGGTCTACAGAGTTAGTTACAGGACAACCAGGGCTACATAGAGAAACCCTGTCTTGAAAAAAAAATTGATAAATAGTCTTGTGTCTATGCTTTAACCGATAAGATTACCTTTATGAGAGTGTCTGTGAGATGTGAGACTGTAAAGAAATACTCTCTGTTGAGTTTCATATGGTTAGAGGATAAAAGCAAGAAACCAGCAAGATATAATAACAGAAAAACTATTTCCTCATCCATACACGTATAGATAGTGCATGCATCCACCCTCATCAGAGAAGTTTCTTTGTGCAGTAGATGGAACCACCATAGACCCACAACTGGTCAGTGTGCAGAGAATAAGAAGCAGAGGGATGCTCTGCTCTGTCAGGACATCCTTATCACACTGCTCCACCCAAGGCTTGGGGATTGTTGGGGAAGAGGAGGCAAAAAGATTGTAAGAGACAGAGATATCGGAAAGGGGGGTTTCCAGAAACATCAGGGCAACTGCATATTTGAACTCACAGTATGCCCAAGAATTAACACAGGCTCAGACCAGACAAAATACCACTACTGGGAAGAGAAATGGACAAAAAGCCCCACCCTTAGATAAGGAGCTATCAGCAGATGATAGTTTCTGGGAGAAGGCAAGTCAATTTTCTTAAAGATGTACCCTTGGTGGGTAGACCACACTTCAATGAGGGTCATGCATCTAAGAGTATATGGGTAGCACAGACTGTCTTTGATTGAGTTTTAAAAAATGAACTTTTGATATCTATGGCACTATTTGCATTTTTCTACATACAGACCACCAGTTAGACCTGCACCATTTGTTGACGATGCTTTTTTTTTTTTTCCATTATATAATTTTGCTGTCTGTCTTTCTCAAAAATCGAGCGTCTCTGTGTGGGTTTATTTCTGGGTCTTTAATTTGATTCTATTGACATACCATTCTTTTTTTTATGGCAATACTTAGCAAGTTTTATTACTATTGCTCTATAGTACAGCTTGGAACCAGGGATGGTAAGACCTCCAGAAATCCTTTTATTGTTTTAGCTATCCTGGGTTATTTTATTTTTCCATATGAAGTTAAGAATGATGAGGACAAAAATTTGGTTGGGTAGGTAAGCATGGGAGAGGGATAGATCTGGAAATAGTGGTGGGTAGCAATAAATATACTCAGACCTTATTGTAGAACATTCTAAAAGAACTAATATAAGTATAAAATATTAATTATTTTGCTAAACACAAGGCATGGGCCAACTCAAACATTAGAGAATATTAGATCTTAAATACATCTGCTAGAAAGTCTTTTATAGAATATTCAAAAGCTGTAGAGGAACCGCCTGAGAAACTTTCATTCGATTGGTAGGAATAAAAATTAATAAAGTCACTAAGAACATGCGTTAATAGAGAGATGGCTTAGTGGTCAAGAGTACTTGCTGTTCTTGCAGATGGCCTGCATTCAATTAGTAGTGCCTACAAATTAGCTCACAACCATTTGTTACTTCAGTTTCAGGTGATCCAACACACCCTTTAAGCTTCCAAAGTTACCAGGCTTATAAGTGGTACACAGACAAACATGGAAGAAACCACTCATACACATACATTTATAATAGTCTTTCTTCTTCTTCTTCTTCTTCTTCTTCTTCTTCTTCTTCTTCTTCTTCTTCTTCTTCTTCTTCTTCTTCTTCTTCTTCTTCTTTTCTTCTTCTTCTTCTTCTTCTTCTTCTTCTTCTTCTTCTTCTTTTCTTCTTCTTCTTCTTCTTCTTCTTCTTCTTCTTCTTCTTCTTCTTCTTCTTCTTCTTCTTCTTCTTCTTCTTCTTCTTCTTCCTTAATCTTCCTTTACAGTCCAGCAGGTATCCCCCTTTCGTCTTCCCGCCTACCACTCCCCATTCCATACTTTCTCCCCTGTCTCCAAGAGTATGTCCCCACCCCCTCACCCTTACCCCACCCGACTTCCCCACTCCCTGATGCCTCAAGTCTCTCCAGGGTTAGGTGCATCTTCTTTCACTGAGGCCAAACCAGGTAGTACTCTATTGTATATGTGTTTAGAGAGCTCATATCAACTGGTGTACCCTGACTAGTTGGTGGCTTAGTGTCCAAGAAATCTTGGGTGTCCAGGTTAGTTGAGACTGTTAGTCCTCATATGGGGTCATCTTCCTCCTCAGCTTCTTCCAGTCTTTCCCTAATTCAACCACAGGGGTCCAAGGCTTCTGTCCATTGGTTGGATGTAAGTATCTGCACCTGACTCTTTCAGCTGCTTGTTGGGCCTCTCAGAAGACAGCCATGCCAGGCTCCCATCTGTAAGCACACCATAGCATGTAACAGTGTAAGGCCCTGGAGCCTCCCCCTAGCTGGATCCCAATCCTGGCCTCTTACTGTACCTCCTCTTCCTCAGGCTTTTCTCCATTTTTGTCTCTGTAGTTCCCCTAGACAGGAACAATTCTGGGTCAGAGTTCCTGACCATGGGATGGCCACCCCATCCCTTCCACTTGAATAGAAAACAGCAAGCCTCTAAGACACAACAGCCAAATGAGACAAAACAAAATACAATAGGACATGGCAAAAGCCGCATATTGTGGCTGAACAAGGCAACACAATAGGAGGAAAAGAGTTTCAAGAGAAAGGAAAATTTGCTATGGCTACAGCCACTCCCGCTTATACATTCTCTCCCACTCTTAATAGTCCCATCAAAATCACCAAGCTAACAACCATATTATACATGCAGAGGACATAGTGCTGATCTATACATGGGTTATGCTTACTGCTTCAGTCTATGGGATCACAAATGAGCCTTGCTTATTTGATGAGATGGGACATATTTTCCCACCCCCTATCTGCCATTCCCTCTGACTCCTAGAATGTTTCTTCCCCTCTTTTGTGGGGTTCCCTGTTCTCTAAATGGAGAAACTTAAAGAAGACCTCCAATTTAGCCTTGCTCTCTGCATATTGTCTGGGGGAACACCTGCTACTATCTGTTGCTAGGAGACATCTTTCTAATGGTGACTGGACATGAAAGGAGTAGACAGAGGGGAAACTGTGGTTGGGATGTGCTGTATGAGAGAAGAATCTATTTTCAATACAAATTAATCAATTAATTGATTATTATTTTTTAAAATTGAAAATAGATTTCTTGTTATGGGCCAGTAGTCTCACCGGTTGGGTGTTTGTCTAGAGTATTCATAATCAGTGTGTTAAATAGATACTGAAATCGTATTTGCATTATGTCACAGTGTCAGTGGTAAAAAACCAACTTCATTGTGCACCAGAAGACGACTGCATTAATATGTGGTATGTACATAATAATGACTTGACATTCAAATGTACAGAAGGAAGATATGGAATTATCAAAGAACAAAATTAATTAAGTAACAAAATAAGAAAGCAAATAATAGGACTTAAATGTCCAAAAGAAAGACAGAAAGCAAACCTCAAATAAATTTCCCATAGATTGCAAAATAAAAGGTGTGTGTAATTAGTTAAATACACACATCTATTTGCTACTTATCAGTGAAAATGAATAACGAGTCATTCTTACAATAAATGAAGGGCTTATTATCTATAAAGTTAGTTAAGTGTTTGGCTATATGGCATATGATGGCAGTGACCAAGAAGGTCAGAAGAAGACATTAGATTCCTCTGTAGCTGGAGTTACAGGCAGTTGTGAGTTTCCTGCTAAATGGCTGGAAACCAAACTTGACCCTCTAAAAGAGCAACAAGCTCTTTACCACTGGGCAACACCTCCAGCTCCCTTGCTTGTTTGGTTGGTCTGTTTTTGTTTTGTTTTGTTTTGTTTTGTTTCGTTTCGTTTCGTTTCGTTTCGTTTCGTTTGGTTTGGTTTTGGAGGCAGTGTCTCATGTAGTTCTGGCTGATCTAGCTGTGTAGCCAGTGTTGTTCTTGAAATCCTAATTTTCCTGTTCTGCTTCCTGAATTATATGACAACTGCTTTGTGAAGCTATGCCAAGGATCTTAATTTTATTTCTAATATAAAGTTGAATATCAGGATTTCAACTGCGAAACTGAAATTAAATAGCATAATTTAAATAACTTAAGAGTGCCATAGGAAAGGGCCTTGGTCAAAGTCACGTACATGACATTTGATTTCTCACATTTAATGTGCACTTTTCAATAATAGCTTCAGAAAGGGAAATAACTTCAGTATAATCAATACTAGATGCAGCTCTTTAGTCTTAAGACTCTCCGCTGTCATTCAAATTACTAATGGTAACTTCTATTTTTTAAAGTTTAAACATGAAATTTTTTCTGTGCCAAAAAGGGGATATGAAATATCATGACATCTCTCATCATGCAATGCCTGCTGCTTTGTTTCTAAGTCCCACAAAATCTATGTGGTTCCATTCATAAATCTCATCTGAGCCTTTTCCTAACACTTCTGTTGTGTGTTTGGCATACACATGTGTGCTACATAATGGGCATAGGTTAAAATCTAATTGTGTCTGGCGGTTCCTCAAAAAATTGGACATGGTACTACCGGAAGATCCCGCAATACCTCTCCTGGGCATATATCCAGAAGATGTTCCAACTAGTAAGAAAGACACATGTTCCACTATGTTCATAGCAGCCTTATTTATAATAGCCAGAAGCTGGAAGGAACCCAGATGCCCCTTAACAGAGGAATGGATACAGAAAATGTGGTACATTTACATAATGGAGTACTACTCAGCTATTAAAAAGAATGAATTTATGAAATTCCTAGGCAAATGGATGGACCTGGAGGGCATCATCCTGAGTGAGGTAACTCAATCACAAAGGAACTCACACAATATGTACTCACTGATAAGTGGATATTAGCCCAGAAACTTAGGATACCCAAGATATAAGATACAATTTGCTAAACGCATGAAACTCAAGAAGAAGGAAGACCAAAGTGTGGACACTTTGCCCCTTCTTAGAATTGGGAACAAAACACCCATGGAAGGAGTTACAGAGACAAAATTTGGAGCTGTGACAAAAGGATGGACCATCTAGAGACTGCCATATCCGGGGATCCATCCCATAATTAGCTTCCAAACGCTGACACCATTGCACACACTAGCAAGATTTTGCTGAAAGGACCCAGATATAGCTGTCTCTTGTGAGACTATGCTGGGGGCCTAGCAAACACAGAAGTGGATGCACATAGTCAGCTATTGGATGGATCACAGGGCCCCTAATGGAGGAGCTAGAGAAAGTACCCAAGGAGCTAAAGGGGTCTGCAACCCTATAGGTGGAACAACATTATGAACTAACCAGTACCCCGGAGCTCTTGACTCTAGCTGCATATGTATCAAAAGATGGCCTAATCGGCCATCACTGCAAAGAGAGGCCCATTGGACTTGTAAACTTTATATGCCCCAGTACAGGGGAACGCCGGGGCCAAAGAGGGGGAGTGGGTGGGTAGGGGAGTGAGGGGGTGGGTATGGGGGACTTTTGGGATAGAATTGGAAATGTAAATGAGGAAAATACCTAATTAAAAAAATCTAATTGTGTGCATATCTCTTGCTTTCTCTAAATTCTTTTTAAGATTTATTTTTATTTTGTGTGTATGAGTATTTTGTCTGTTTGTGTGGATGTTCATTGTGTGTGTACATTGCCCAGGAGGCCAGAAGAGAGCTTCAGATTCCCTCGAACTGGACTCACAAATGCTTTCGTGCAACCCTGTGGTGCTGGAAACCGAGTCCTGGTTTGCTCGTCAAGAGCAGCTAGTGCTGTAACTGCCTTTTGTTCTGCACTAACAGAGTAGTCTTAAAGTTCTTTGAAGTCAGGAGACTTAAGCTTTTAAAATGTAATTAACAACAGATGACATCCTATTAATATGATATATTTATTATAGGATACATTTCAGCATTAACTTTCACATTAAACTGTAGTTCAATATTGACTGTCATGGCTCTGAAACAATTTCAAATAAGCCTGATGGCTGTAGTTTACCTTTGCTGAAAAAACTTTGTAAATGAGTTGCATGTGCCTCTAAAGTCAAATTGAAGCAAAAACTTCTTCATCCAGCTCTTATATTACTGAAATGGCTATAAAAGGAAACTTAGACTTTTCTTACGATGCTTGATATTGCAGGTCTGAACTAAAAAAGTCTGTCTTTATAAAGTTGAATTTCTCAAGATTTGCCTAAGCCGAAATGGTAACACATCAGTCTTAAAAATAGATGCGAGACAAGAGAGGGCTGAATTTCTTCTTTGCTAGCCACTGCCATGTGCTCTTACCTGCCAATTTCTCTTTTACTTTGTCAGCTGGAAATAAAATGTGTGGTTCAGTGGTGGAGGGGAATACAGAAGAATGTAATAGCTTACTGTCTCTAGTCATTGTGCTCTGAGTTAGATGGGTGGTTGTGCTCAATCTGGTCTCCACCATATTTGATACCATCATAGATATTATCATACATCATACACTTATCACACCATCATACACATTATCATACCACCATAGACATTATCATATACCATAGATATTATTACATATCATAGACATTATTACACATCACAGGCATTATTAAACATCATAGACATTATTATATGTCATAGATATTATCATGCCATCATAGGTATTATGTGACATCATAAATATTATCATACATTATTATTTTCATCAAGAAGCTCATGTTATATCAAATGGAGGTTTTCAGATAAAAAACTATTTGAAAGGTGACATAATTCTTTGTTTTCAGTGGTGTCAGAAACATACCAGAATAATTAGTATTAAAAAGATTCAAGTACCATCAATGGGAGGAGAGGCCCTTGGTCTTGCGAAGATCATATGCCCCAGTACAGGGGACTGCCAGGGCCAGGATGCGGTAGCAGGTGGGTTGGGGAACAGTGCAGGGGGAGGGTATAGGGGACTTTGGGGATAGCATTTGAAATGTAAATGAAGAAAATACCTAATTAAAAATGCCTTTAAAAAGATTCAAGTATAAATTGTACATGAAATGGTCTAGTATCTACAGTGAATTTCAGGAAGATCAAAATCCACCTGGCTTTTCTAAGGTCAAAGAGAGATGACAGTGAGTATAGTGTGACTGAAAGAAATAGCAAATATTAAAATGTGCATGTGTTTAAGATTATAGAGTGATGGGCCTAGAGATACAACTCAGTGGTTCTGAGCACTCAGAAGTTAGGAGCTACTCTTGCAGAGAGATCTGGTTTGGTCCCAGTACCACAACTCCCCATTACTCTAGTTCTAGGCTATCTGATACCCTCTTCTGGCATCCTTCAACACTAAACGTATACTTGGTGTATATACTTGTATATATACTTATAGTCCAACACTTATGTATGTAAAAATTTTTGAATATACAAATTAATTTTTAAAATCCTCAACCTCAAAGTTCATTTTTGAGAAAAATGTCTCTCTCTAAGAAATTTGGGTAAAACGTAGGAGGATGCTAGACTGGTGGAACAGGAGTGAGTGGGTGGATGGGTGAGCACCCTCAAGAGCCAAAGAGGAGGGTGGAGAGGGTGGATGGGATGGCAGGGTGTGGAGGTGTAGCTGGGAAGGGGGATGTCATTTGAGATGTAAGTGCATAGAATGATTAATAAAAATAATAATACTATTAAACTTTTATTCTAAAGCTATAAAAAAGGACTGGGTCATTTTCAGTTTTTCAAAAATAGGGAAAGATTGTAGGTGTATCAGGTTAGACTTGGGACTGGGATGCCCAATTCTGTATTCTGATTGGTTGTGGTTTCCTATAAAGGTCTCCTGATATTGCAAAGAGAAGTTTCCTAGAGATGGTTCCTTCATAAGGGATGAGTATTGCCCTTGTCGGTGGATATAAAGACATAACTTCTGTACTTGAGGCTCAGGGATCATCCTGGGAGAGGGATTTTGAAGTCTGTAAGAGTCAGAAGAACAGAGAGCTGTGAGATTGTGTTTTCAAGGAATTTTAAAATCTACTCCTATGAAGTCTCAACCAACATGGTGACTTAAACACCTGCTCAACAAGTACAATACCAATTGATATGATAATGTGGATGGATGAAGCCCAGGAAACTCAACTGTCTTAGGGTTTTACTGCTATAAAGAGATACAACGACCAAGGCATCTCTTACAAGAGCAACATTTAATTAAGGGTAGCATACAGTTTCAGAGGTTCAGTCCATTATCATCAAGGCACGAGCATGGAAGCATCCAGGCAGGCATGGTGCTAGAGAACGAGCTGAGAGTTCTACATCTTGATCTGCAGGTCCCTAGTAGAAGACTGTCTTTGGGCAGCTAGAAAGAAGGGCTCAAAGCTAAGTCCCCCAGTGACACACTTCCTCCTACAAGGTCCAAGCAGGCTATACCTCCTAATAGTGTCATTCCCTGGACCAACTGTATTCAAATAACCACTCTCAAACCTATGCAAAGAATTACAGACAACTAAGAATACTGATAGTGGGATAAATAGTATTCCCCTGAGAAGGGCATTTGAATTGGTTGTCCATACCTAAAGTCTTGAAAAATATATAATATATGATATATGATATACAATATATGACATACAATATAAATTATGATAAACAATATATTATAGACAATATATAATACTTAACATATATAACATAACATGAAATGAACATATTTATGTAGATAGGATATGCATAATATTATCTTTAGTATATATAAACAGTTAATGAAAGTACAGGTTATGAATTTGAAAATAAGAAAGATAGAGTACATGGGAGAGTTTAGAGAGAGGAAAATGATATAATTACATTATAATCTTATTCCCTTCTTATATATAGATGACAGTAATGAGCTTTCAAGAAGTATACGTGTAAATAGTATAAAATTCTTGGATATATTTATCATAAAATTTAAGGTGTACCACTAAAATTTCCAAGTGTAATATTTTCCCTAGTAAGACTTAAACTTTCTATCATGGGAAGCAAACGTGAAAAGCATGAAAAGAGACTCCATTTTAATTTTTTCATTGCAAATTACACTTGGCATATTGTGTCTTAATTATCTACCAAGAACAATTATTTGTAGTTTGTCTTTAAGTCCTAGCCATAATGTAAGTCCTTAGTAAGCTAATTTAAAAATTAAAATAACATCAGTGAGAAGGTGAATTAATTAGAAAGGAGACAATCTGAAAGGGAAGCATTGGTATTTTCTAAATGAGCTGAGTAGACACTGTCTTCATGTAGATTCCCCTTGCTAAAAAGAATTCTCCATTCTTCATATGCATTCTCCATAGGGGAATGGTATTAATTTTCCCCTTGGTCTAAACATTTTTTTATTATTCCTCAAGCTAGATGGCATCCTTTTGGCTGGAGTATTATCTACTGTAAGATATTTTGAATGGTCTTTCAAACATCTGAAAAATATATAATTAATGAAAGAAACATTTAATATAAGCTTGCATATATAGCACCCCAGGAAAACAATTTTATTTACACGAAATCTGCTGCAACATGCTGTCTCGACAGACTGAATCCCTGGCACTCCTGCTTGAAATGAGAGTATCTATTTGACCGTAGAGTAGAGACAGCTAAAAGAGGCAACAGTGGAAGAAATTAATCCACTCTGCAGGACTCTGCCTATCAACAGGGCTTACGGGTGACTTCTGCTGTGCATTACAGTTCTGTTGATTTATGGGGTTTACAGACATCTGGTTGCATGCCTGGAAAGATATTTTCCATAAAATGTCACTAATTACCCACGTGCACATACACATGTGTGCATGTGCACGCACGCACACACACACACACACACACACACACACACACACACACACACACACACACTTTCATTTACTACATAAGCACACCACTTTATTACACAGTACGGAGTAATTTTTGTGTGTGTATGATGTATGCTTCTGTGTTCACTGGTGTGCTTCTTGTATCTATTTGTGTATATGTATATATCTTTCTGCTCACGTGTATGTGTACTCTTGTGTAGAAGGGCAGGAAAGGCATGTTGATACCAACATCAGCCATTTTTCTAAATAACTCTCCATCCTATTTTTGAGACAGAATCTCTCACTGAACCTGGCATTCTCTCACTCCGTTAGCCTGGCTCTCCAGGGAACCCCAGGATCGTTCTTCCTCTGCCTTACCAGCACAGGAGTTCTTACTAAGTGCTCCACATTTGCCCTTTTCATGAGTCCTGGACATCTGAACCCTGATTCTCAAGCTGGTACAGCCAGGACTTTGTATGCAGAGCTGTCTCCCAAGCTCCAATACTGTACAATTTCTAAAAATAATATTGTGGGGCTTTATTTAGCCCATTTCACTAATTTTGTCAGTTTTCAACCAATTGGCATAGCAGTTTCTAAATCACAAAACTAAAAAGAAAATCTTATGAGGGACATCTCAGAATGAAATGTGCAAATGATTTTCCTCTATTTCCACATAATTTCAATCCCACCAAATAGCTTGTTGACATTAATTGACAAGACAAATTTCGACACCAACATGTGCACTTTTTATTGAAATCCTTCTTCCTATAACTCATCAATTTGAGGCTTTCCTCTGTTGGAAAGTTGGTAGCTAACTGAAAAAGATCAGCCATTGTTTTCTATTGAGAGGCCTCATATTTCTGATATATATAAAGTTACCACACACACACACACACACACACACACACACACACACACGCACGCACGCACATGCACAGATACACACACGCACACATACACACAGACAGACAGACAGACAGACAGACAGACACAGAGACAGAGACACAGAGAGACACAGAGATAGAGACAGAGGCAGAGAGAGAGAGACAGAGGCAGAGACAGGGAAGCAACAGAAAGAAGTGGAGAAAGAAACAGAGGGATACAGACAGAGAGATACACACATGGGGTGGAAGGGGGAGGAAGGAAAGGAGAGAAAGTGGAGGGGATATGTAATTCACCCAAAACTGAGGTCAGCTAGAGATACAAAATATATTTTATTAATATTTACTGCTGAATTTTTCTAACACCCATAACTTACCTCTACAGGATTTTTCAATTATCTAAAGAAAGATAAAGGACTATTAGGCAAATTGTTTATTCTTACATATTTTTCCTTTAAATGAAAAGGAGTCTCAGAAAACAGAAGCCATTGCCTGTTAGGCATACAGCGTGACAGGTTCTAAAACAGAGGCCATATGAACAGACATCATTATCTGACCATGTGCAAGTCACACAGGCTTAATTCATTAGTCTTCAAAGCTTGATTAGAACACAGACATCCTAGCTTCACAGGTACCTATTATTCTGAAGGTTTTGTTTTGTTTTATACTATTTAACTTGATCCTCTAATCTTCCACTCATACTGGCTGTGTAATGAGCACTGTGAAGCAAGTATTATATTCTACTTCAGCATTACATAAAACAATATATATTTCCCTATAGATTTAACTGTGCATGTACAAAACAAATTATAATACATTCTTATTTGTCTGAATATTTATATACATAAATCCTGAAAAAGTCTGGACTAGACTATTATGAAATGTTATGACAAAACCTTGAAAAATGCCCATATATATGTATATATGTATACATTTATGTTTATGTGTGTATGTATACGTATGTATATATTTTATGTATATGCATATATACTTACATATACATATATTTATGTATTTTAGATTATATCATTATTATAGTTTGACTTAAACTCTGAACAGAGACGACATGAATGGATGACAAATCTATGCAACTGAGCAGTTAAAGATATTAATGAGCATATTCCATTTGTCCCTATTATTTGTCTAAAGCAATGAGTACTTCGGGCTTATGTTTTTGTAATTAGCAGTAAAAAAAAGTCTTTATAACACATCCTAAATGACTGTGTGTACTTTTCTAACGGAAAGAAAATATAAATATTTTATACAGTTGAGTGCTAAAACAGATTATTGATCAATGTCAACAGGTGGAAAAAAGACAAATGGCCCTTAATCAGTGCCCATATAAATACATCAACCTCAAAGTAACTATTTTTCTGAAACATTAAGAAAATTCATATGGACTTTTTTGTTATTGTTCAACCATTCTCAGTCTTGGTGTGAAAATCCACAAGTGTAAGGGAATCTATGGTATTTTAAAGCTTCGGTTATATATTTTTCCTGGAACTACTTATAGAGACCTGTGATGGCTGTTTTTAGAAAGTCACTCTGGTTGCTTGGGTCAGCGTCAAGGCAACACTTTCCAAAATAGAATGACGAGGAAGATTTGCACGTCTCAACGACATTTGAACTTGATGGCTTCTGCACTTCCTTGCAGATCGACAGTTCTTATTGGTTTAAGCGGGACTGGGTTCTGGTGTGGATCCAGCTGATTCGGAATGTTCTAAATTCACCCCCTCCCTTCCCATGATCTCCCATACTGCAGTTCTGATCTCTCACCTTCCTTGCTATTTTTACCTTCATTGGAAGTGGGTTGCTCGGCCACATTAAACCCGTTATTGTCCATGACATATTAATCACTAACCATTGGTTGGCAAGCACAGGATATACTGATCTAATTACTTGTTATTATTAAATGGGTAATGCATATAAGTAATAGACAGTATGTCCAGCCCTGACTCAAAGGTCAATAAATATTAGTCATGCTTATCATCATGATGGCATGCTGCTCACTACTTTTGCTTGGCTGTTGAATTAACCTCTTAGAAACAATGATCACTGTTAAATAAAACTTCTACCTTGGATTTTTCCTTTTCTCTTTAAAGCTTTATTTTTTTTAATTTTATGTATATGAATAAACTATAGCTGTCTTCAGACACAACAGAAGAGGGCATCCAATCTCATTGCAGATGGTTGTGAGCCATGTGGTTGCTGGGAATTGAACTCGGGATCTCTGGAATAGCAGTCAGCGCTCTAAACCTTTGAGCCATCTCTCCAGCCCCTCCTTTTTTTCTTTTACAAGTATGGTGGAAGGGTCATTTGTCTCTTTAGACAATTCTTTTTTTTTCCCATTTTTATTAGGTATTTACCTCATTTACATTTCCAATGCTATACCAAAAGTCCCCCATACCCACCCACCCCCACTCCCCTACCCACCCACTCCCCCTTTTTGGCCCTGGCGTTCCCCTGTACTGGGGCATATAAAGTTTGCGTGTCCAATGGGCCTTTCTTTCCAGTGATGGCCGACTAGGCCATCTTTTGATACATATGCAGCTAGAGTCAAGAGCTCCGGGGTACTGGTTGGTTCATAATGTTGTTCCACCTATAGGGTTGCAGATCCCTTTAGCTCCTTGGGTACTTTCTCTAGCTCCTCCATTGGGAGCCCTGTGATCCATCCATTAGCTGACTGTGAGCATCCACTTCTGTGTTTGCTAGGCCCCGGCATAGTCTCACAAGAGACAGCTATATCTGGGTCCTTTCGATAAAATCTTGCTAGTATATGCAATGGTGTCAGCGTTTGGATGCTGATTATGGGGTGGATCCCTGGTTATGGGAGTCTCTACATGGTCCATCCTTTCATCTCAGCTCCAAACTTTGTCTTTGTAACTCCTTCCATGGGTGTTTTTTTCCCAATTCTAAGGAGGGATATAGTGTCCACACTTCAGTCTTCATTCTTCTTGAGTTTCATGTGTTTAGCAAATTGTATCTTATATCTTGGGTATCCTAGGTTTGGGGCTAATATCCACTTATCAGTGAGTACATATTGTGTGAGTTCCTTTGTGAATGTGTTACCTCACTCAGGATGATGCCCTCCAGGTCCATCCATTTGCATAGGAATTTTATAAATTCATTCTTTTTAATAGCTGAGTAGTACTCCATTGTGTAGATGTACCACATTTTCTGTATCCATTCCTCTGTTGAGGGGCATCTGGGTTCTTTCCAGCTTCTAGCTATTATAAATAAGGCTGCTATGAACATAGTGGAGCATGTGTCCTTCTTACCAGTTGGGGCATCTTCTGGATATAAGCCCAGGAGAGGTATTGCTGGATCCTCCGGTAGTACTATGTCCAATTTTCTGAGGAACCGCCAGACTGATTTCCAGAGTGGTTGTACAAGCCTGCAATCCCACCAACAATGGAGGAGTGTTCCTCTTTCTCCACATCCACGCCAGCATCTGCTGTCACCTGAATTTTTGATCTTAGCCATTCTGACTGGTGTGAGGTGGAATCTCAGGGTTGTTTTGATTTGCATTTCCCTGATGATTAAAGATGTTGAACATTTTTTCAGGTGCTTCTCTGCCATTCGGTATTCCTCAGGTGAGAATTCTTTGTTCAGTTCTGAGCCCCATTTTTTAATGGGGTTATTTGATTTTCTGAAGTCCACCTTCTTGAGTTCTTTATATATGTTGGATATTAGTCCCCTATCTGATTTAGGATAGGTAAAGATCCTTTCCCAATCTGTTGGTGGTCTTTTTGTCTTATTGACGGTGTCTTTTGCCTTGCAGAAACTTTGGAGTTTCATTAGGTCCCATTTGTCAATTCTCGATCTTACAGCACAAGCCATTGCTGTTCTGTTCAGGAATTTTTCCCCTGTGCCCATATCTTCAAGGCTTTTCCCCACTTTCTCCTCTATAAGTTTCAGTGTCTCTGGTTTTATGTGAAGTTCCTTGATCCACTTAGATTTGACCTTAGTACAAGGAGATAAATATGGATCGATTCGCATTCTTCTACACAATAACAACCAGTTGTGCCAGCACCAATTGTTGAAAATGCTGTCTTTCTTCCACTGGATGGTTTTAGCTCCCTTGTTGAAGATCAAGTGACCATAGGTGTGTGGGTTCATTTCTGGGTCTTCAATTCTATTCCATTGGTCTACTTGTCTGTCTCTATACCAGTACCATGCTGTTTTTATCACAATTGCTCTGTAGTAAAGCTTTAGGTCTGGCATGGTGATTCCACCAGAAGTTCTTTTATCCTTGAGAAGACTTTTTGCTATCCTAGGTTTTTTGTTATGCCAGACGAATTTGCAAATTGCTCCTTCCAATTCGTTGAAGTATTGAGTTGGAATTTTGATGGGGATTGCATTGAATCTGTAGATTGCTTTTGGCAAGATAGCCATTTTTACAATGTTGATCCTGCCAATCCATGAGCATGGGAGATCTTTCCATCTTCTGAGATCTTCTTTAATTTCTTTCTTCAGAGATTTGAAGTTTTTATCATACAGATCTTTCACTTCCTTAGTTAGAGTCACGCCAAGATATTTTATATTATTTGTGACTATTGAGAAGGGTGTTGTTTCCCTAATTTCTTTCTCAGCCTGTTTATTCTTTGTATAGAGAAAGGCCATTGACTTGTTTGAGTTTATTTTATATCCAGCTACTTCACTGAAGCTGTTTATCAGGTTTAGGAGTTCTCTGGTAGAATTTTTAGGGTCACTTATATATACTATCATATCATCTGCAAAAAGTGATATTTTGACTTCCTCTTTTCCAATTTGTATCCCCTTGATCTCCTTTTGTTGTCGAATTGCTCTGGCTAATACTTCAAGTACTATGTTGAAAAGGTAGGGAGAAAGTGGGCAGCCTTGTCTAGTCCCTGATTT
The DNA here is from genome assembly GCF_000001635.26 of Mus musculus. Classification (NCBI taxonomy): domain Eukaryota; kingdom Metazoa; phylum Chordata; class Mammalia; order Rodentia; family Muridae; genus Mus; species Mus musculus. The sequence continues at coordinate 111,457,004 of NC_000077.6, read as the reverse complement.
TAGTGGGATTGCTTCCAGCTTCTCTCCATTTACTTTGATGTTGGCTACTGGTTTGCTGTAGATTGCTTTTATCATGTTTAGGTATGGGCCTTGAATTCCTGATCTTTCCAAAACTTTTATCATGAATGGGTGTTGGATCTTGTCAAATGCTTTTTCTGCATCTAACGAGATGATCATGTGGTTTTTGTCTTTGAGTTTGTTTATATAATGGATTACATTGATGGATTTTCGTATATTAAACCATCCCTGCATCCCTGGAATAAAACCTACTTGGTCAGGATGGATGATTGCTTTAATGTGTTCTTGGATTCGGTTTGCGAGAATTTTATTGAGGATTTTTGCATCGATATTCATAAGAGAAATTGGTCTGAAGTTCTCTATCTTTGTTGGGTCTTTCTGTGGTTTAGGTATCAGAGTAATAGTGGCTTCATAAAATGAGTTGGGTAGAGTACCTTCTACTTCTATTTTGTGAAATAGTTTGTGCAGAACTGGAATTAGATCTTCTTTGAAGGTCTGATAGAACTCTGCACTAAACCCATCTTGTCCTGGGCTTTTTTTGGTTGGGAGACTATTAATAACTGCTTCTATTTCTTTAGGTGATATGGGACTGTTTAGATGGTCAACTTGATCTTGATTCAACTTTGGTACCTGGTGTCTGTCCAGAAATTTGTCCATTTCGTCCAGGTTTTCCATTTTTGTTGAGTATAGCCTTTTGTAGAAGGATCTGATGGTGTTTTGGATTTCTTCAGGATCTGTTGTTATGTCTCCCTTTTCATTTCTGATTTTGTTAATTAGGATTTTGTCCCTGTGCCCTTTAGTGAGTCTAGCTAAGGGTTTATCTATCTTGTTGATTTTCTCAAAGAACCAACTCCTCGTTTGGTTAATTCTTTGAATAGTTCTTCTTGTTTCCACTTGGTTGATTTCACCCCTGAGTTTGATTATTTCCTGCCGTCTAATCCTCTTGGGTGAATTTGCTTCCTTTTTTTCTAGGGCTTTTAGATGTGTTGTCAAGCTGCTAGTATGTGCTCTCTCCCGTTTCTTCTTGGAGGCACTCAGAGCTATGAGTTTCCCTCTTAGAAATGCTTTCATTGTGTCCCATAGGTTTGGGTACGTTGTGGCTTCATTTTCTTTAAACTCTAAAAAGTCTTTAATTTCTTTCTTTATTCCTTCCTTGACCAAGGTATCATTGAGAAGAGTGTTATTCAGTTTCCACATGAATGTTGGCTTTCCATTATTTATGTTGTTATTGAAGATCAGTCTTAGGCCATGGTGGTCTGATAGGATACATCCCATGTATTTCAATTTCAATATTTTTGTATCTGTTGAGGCCTGTTTTGTGACCAATTATATGGTCAATTTTGGAGAAGGTCCCGTGAGGTGCTGAGAAGAAGGTATATCCTTTTGTTTTAGGATAAAATGTTCTGTAGATATCTGTCAGGTCCATTTGTTTCATAACTTCTGTTAGTTTCACTGTGTCCCTGTTTAGTTTCTGTTTCCACGATCTGTCCATTGAAGAAAGTGGTGTGTTGAAGTCTCCCACTATTATTGTGTGAGGTGCAATGTATGCTTTGAGCTTTACTAAAGTGTTTCTAATGAATGTGGCCGCCCTTGCATTTGGTGCGTAGATATTCAGAATCGAGAGTTCCTCTTGGAGGATTTTACCTTTGATGAGTATGAAGTGTCCCTCCTTGTCTTTTTTGATAACTTTGGGTTGGAAGTCGATTTTATCCGATATTAAAATGGCTACTCCAGCTTGTTTCTTCAGTCCATTTGCTTGGAAAATTGTTTTCCAGCCTTTCACTCTGAGGTAGTGTCTGTCTTTTTCCCTGAGATGGGTTTCCTGTAAGCAGCAGAATGTTGGGTCCTGTTTGTGTAGCCAGTCTGTTAGTCTATGTCTTTTTATTGGGGAATTGAGTCCATTGATATTAAGAGATATTAAGGAAAAGTAATTGTTGCTTCCTTTTATTTTTGTTGTTAGAGTTGGCATTTTGTTCTTGTGGCTGTCTTATTTTTGGTTTGTTGAATGATTACTTTCTTGGTTGTTCTAGGGCATGATTTCCGTCCTTGTATTGCTTCTTTTCTGTCATTATCCTTTGAAGGGCTGGATTCGTGGAAAGATATTGTGTGAATTTGTTTTTGTCGTGGAATACTTTGGTTTCTCCATCTATGGTAATTGAGAGTTTGGCCGGGTATAGTAGCCTGGGCTGGCATTTGTGTTCTCTTAGTGTCTGTATAACCTCTGTCCAGGCTCTTCTGGCTTTCATAGTCTCTGGTGAAAAGTCTGGTGTAATTCTGATAGGCCTTCCTTTATATGTTACTTGACCTTTCTCCCTTACTGCTTTTAATATTCTATCTTTATTTAGTGTATTTGTTGTTCTGATTATTATGTGTCGGGAGGAATTTCTTTTCTGGTCCAGTCTATTTGGAGTTCTGTAGGCTTCTTGTATGATCATGGGCATCTCTTTTTTTATGTTTGGGAAGTTTTCTTCTATTATTTTGTTGAAGATATTAGCTGGCCCTTTAAGTTGAAAATCTTCATTCTCATCAATTCCTATTATCCGTAGGTTTGGTCTTCTCATTGTGTCCTGGATTACCTGGATGTTTTGAGTTAGGATCCTTTTGCATTTTGTATTTTCTTTGACTGTTGTGTCGATGTTCTCTATGGAATCTTCTGCACCTGAGATTCTCTCTTCCATTTCTTGTATTCTGTTGCTGATGCTCGCATCTATGTTTCCAGATCTCTTTCCTAGGGTTTCTATCTCCAGCGTTGCCTCGCTTTGGGTTTTCTTTATTGTGTCTACTTCCCCTTTTAGTTCTAGTATGGTTTTGTTCATTTCCATCACCTGTTTGGATGTGTTTTCCTGTTTTTCTTTAATGATTTCTACCTGTTTGGCTGTGTTTTCCTGCTTTTCTTTAAGGGCCTGTAACTCTTTAGCAGTGCTCTCCTGTAATTCTTTAAGTGACTTATGAAAGTCCTTCTTGATGTCCTCTATCATCATCATGAGAAATGTTTTTAAATCTGGGTCTAGATTTTCAGTTGTGTTGGGGTGCCCAGGACTAGGTGGGGTGGGAGTGCTGCGTTCTGATGATGGTGAGTGGTCTTGATTTCTGTTAGTAGGATTCTTATGTTTGCCTTTCGCCATCTGGTAATCTCTGAAGCTAGCTGTTTTAGTTGTCACTGTTAAGAGCTTGTTCTTCAGGTGACTCTGTTAGCCTCTATAAGCAGACCTGGAGGGTAGCACTCTCCTTAGTTTCAGTGGGCAGAGTATTCTCTGCAGGCAAGCTCTCTTCTTGCAGGGCAGGTACCCAGATATCTGGTGTTCGAACCAGACTCCTGGCAGAAGTTGTGTTCCACTCACTAGAGGTCTTAGGATCCCGTGGGGAATCCTGTGTGGGCCCTTCCGGGTGTCAGGCGACTCCGCTGGCAAGGTAGCCCGGGGCTCGAGTAGAGTGGAAGGGGTTTGTGCCCCAGATCAGGCCTGGGTAGCCTGCTTCCCTATGTACCGCAGTCTCAGGTTCCACGTGATTGGGTTTGGGCAGGCGCTGTGTTCCACTCACCAGAGGTCTTAGGATCCCGTGGGGAGTCCTGTGTAGGCCCTTGCGGGTGTTGGGCGAGACTCTGCTGGCAAGGAAGCCCGGGGCTCGAGTGGAGCGGAAGGGGCTTGTCTTTAGACAATTCTTAATCTTTTCCTAGTAAGTGTTTCCAAACTTCGTTTCTTCATACTTAAAGCTGAAGTTTTCACTCATTGCTCATTAAGGCTATCTTCTATGTTGATTATTACAAAGTATCAAATAGGATTGATCGAAATTCACAAAATCTGAGTTCAATTTTCAGGAGCCAATCTAAAGAGAAGAAAAGAAGAGAGAAGAAGAGAAGAGAAGAGAAGAGAAGAGAAGAGAAGAGAAGAGAGGGAAGGAGAAAGGGAGGGAGAGAGGGAGGCAGGGAGGGAGAGAAAGAGAGAGACAAAGAGAAAGAGGAAGAGGAAAAGAGAGAGAGAGAGAGAGAGAGAGAGAGAGAGAGAGAGAGAGAGAGAGAGAGAGAGATGATGTGTGTGCTTGTAATACCAGTGCTTAGTAGGAGAACACAGAAAGATTTGGAACTTGCTGACCAGGTCACCTAGCCTATTTAATGAATGAGTTAATGAATTCTGGGGCAATGGGAGACCCTGTCTCAATAATGAAAATGACAAATCCTGAGGAATTGCAACCACAGTTTACCTCTGGTTCCCATAGGCTTGCACCCTCACTAGCAGGTATCATTCCCACCCCCTTCCCTTCAAGTGCTCTCTTCTTTCTGCACTTCATCTAATACTCATTGACTCTCCTTCTATAGTCACACACACACACTCACACACACACACACACACACACACACACACACACACACACTCACACACTCACACATACTTGCTTATATTTTGCACTTGTTGGATTAATTTACTGTTGCTCACATGCACACATATTTGTATACATGGAATTTTCATACAGTTAGGATCGGATAGTCTGTCAGGTTAACACACAGATTTCATGCCTGGAGAAAACCAAGCATCCCTTACATATTACATTTGCTTAGTTATACTGATTCCTTCCTTTTACTATTTTTTTTTTCATACATAGCTCATGGCCCTTTCTCTTCTCATGGCAGGTGGGTTAGCTTTTGCTGTTCTATGACTTAAGACCACATATGTAACTCTACCAGCTGGCCTTCTTGGTTCTGGTCTTTATGTCTGTCAAACATTCCCTTTCAAGTTACACTTTAACTAATTTTAAATTTCAAAGTAAAATCCACCAAGATTTTGCGATATACGGTCAATTTTAGCACACAGTCTGTTCAATACTTGAGGACCATGAAGATCATCTTTCAACACCCCCCCCCCAAGCATGTATCTCATTTACAAGGTCCCAATTCCTTCTCTAATATTTTTAGATTTGATTTTCTTTGCTACTTGAAGACACTAAAATAGCCATTCAGGCAATGCTTTGTCACTGGAAATACTTTTTAAAATTGCCACCAGTTGTTACTCTGTAATTTTTGCCACTGACATGCCTTCTATTTATATGCCTGGCATAGACTGACCTGAATCGTGTATTCCTCTGAAAAGATTACAAATAAAACGTTACCTTTTCTGATCAAGAGCCTTCTCTGGCATGGAGCTTTCATCAATATTGACATTTAACAAATCCAGAAGTCTTTATTTTTATAAGATCTATAAAACAGGATTGGTTGTTTATTTCATTAATAGTCATATTGCAGGCTCAAAACTCAAGGAATATTTCAGTCCATAAAGTATTTTTGCCTGCATTCCAATAGCTGTAGTGTGTCTAATTCTTGTTATCTGCTCTGGGTAAAATGCCTCTTCCATTCTTTAAGATAGAATACTCCTATATAATAGAAATTACATCTCACAAAATGGAAGAATGAGACTAATGGGCTTGCCTCTATCATTAAAGACCATTCAGCCCACATCTTAAGCTGCAGATTTAAAGATAGGTTTGAGTCCACAAAACCTATGTATTTAGAAAAATAGCTGTATTTTTTTTTACACCGAAATTCAAAATCATAAAATATAGCCTTTCCATAGTCTCTGGATTATATATTTCTGTGATGCAGGTTCTTAACACTTCACCAATGGCTCACCACTCTACTGCAAAGAACTAGTAACCTTCACAATTCTCAAGACTAAATAGGAGGACAGATGGTGCTTTCAAGCTTAAAGTTCAGCTGCCCATCCCATAGCAACTGCATTGCTTTAAATGATTAGGGAACCCTGGAAGCCAGGAAATGTTTATTGTTTTGGAAAGAGGGTGGGCCAGGATGGGATTTCACTTTCACTTTTTCCTGGAGGAAAATATTCCTCTGCAGATTTGCTGTGACATATCGGAGGCACAGTCTGCATTTGCCAACTGTCAAGACATCCGATGGTTAAGGCAACTGGGTAAGATAGCAATAAAATCAGCTGACTCCCAGCCAAGCAAATGCCAAGTGTAGTTTGTTTTAAGAGTGCTGGAAGGCATGGCCAGAAGCCAGCTGCATAGAGTATGGACAGGGGCTGCTGAAAGGGCATGGAGCAAAGACTACAGCTTGTGAAATTCCAGAGACAAGACTGATACATCAGCAGTGATGGAAAGAGGGGTTGGGATGTCTCAGGGATGACTTATTCTCTGTGCCAAATGAACTATTCTTTCATTTATAGATCAAAGTCATTATGTATATTAGGGACTGCAGAGTATGAAGAAGATTTATTTTAGGTTTTTAACATGTTTTTAATTAGGAAAGTCACCATTCACACCATCTACTGATGGCTGGCTTGGCTCTGTCAGTGCACAATACAAACCACATCTGAAGACAAGGAAAAAATAAGTGTTCTCTCGTGTAGCTGGCTTTCTCATTCTCTGTAAAATGAAGTTGCTGTATCCTTTAAATGGCATTCCATATCTCGTCATGTCCAAGTAGTGCTGGTTAAAAGTGTTGGGATAATTCAGAAATTCTAAATGTTTCTTGCCCAGATACTCAAAGCCTTTTCTTAACCAAAGAAAAGAGAAGGCTATGTGGTTAATGTACTTTCATAGGGTGGTTTGACTTGACCCATGCATGCATGTAATCCCCCACAATATTGTATTTCATTGACAAATTAAACTATTTAGCTTGGGGGCAGTGGCTATAACCAAAGCACAGTACACAGAGCTTGGTGCATTTACAAATGAGATTCAAGAAAGTCCTTAAATTTCTTGGTAGGTGAAGAATTCCATTGCCAATGTTGGTGAGTTTTTAAAATGGAAAGCTAGCACTAAAGAAGCAAGTCTACCTATGTATAGCAAAAGTGCCCTGAGTATTGAGTATCTCTTCTAAGGGGGTTCTCTACTAAATCTCCTTTCTCCAAAGTGAATTTTACAGTCTGAAATCTGAGCATTTTTGAAGATGCACTGCATGGCTCATTTGGTACATTTTTACACATTAAGGACTTATTTCTGTGTCAGAGATACCATAATCTACATACTCACTGGAATGGCTTCATGTCAGCCAAACTTCTGTTCCCTGAGCCTGTTTCAAGAACACCATTTCAACATATAGATAAAGTTCAGAAATAAAGAGTTGCCTAGATAACATTATATTAATATTATATTTATGAAGCAGATAGAAGATCAGTGATCTTTTCAGTTCAAATGTCAAGGACATCTCATCTCCAGTCATGAAACCAAAGCAAACAGCAATGATATCATGGTGCCTTGGAGGAAACTCTACTTATTGATGGTGGCTTTGTGCAAAGGACATAGATTTGTTTCCCTTGATATTTTCCTGTACAGTTGACCTGATGGTCATAGAGAAAAACAGATCAGCAGTGCAGGTACCGGGGCTTTCAACTTGTTAAAGGCACCTCTTAGAAACCAGTACTCTTGGATATGTCATGCAGAGACAACACTACCTAGAGGTCCATCTGCAGACACCAAACCCCACACTATTGCTGATGCTAAGAAGCACTTGCTGACAGGAGCCTGATATGGCTGTTCCCTGAGAGGTTCTACCAGCACCTGACCAATATAGATGCAGATACTTACAACTATTGGACTGAGCCCATAGACCCCAATTAGGGGAAGGAATGAAAGAATTGGTCAAATGCATAATTCTGGTTACTGTGAATGGGAGCACACCATCACTGGTTAAAGTTGAGCCATACAAGTTTATTAACAATTATAAATGAGAGGCTGGAGATCCAGCTCAGAGATTACAAGCACAGACCTCTGCTCATACCATGTCAGCTCACAGCCACTCATAACTCTAATTCCAGGCTATTTGATGCCCAGTTCCTGACTCACCAGGGAGCAGGCATACAAATGGTATGCACATGCATGCAGACAAAATTCTGTGGATGTAAACACAGTAGTTATAATAAATTAGCTTGAGTGTGTGTATCAGTGCTCATGTATAATACAACTGATGTTGAAAAATAGATACCAGGACAGATGGATACTCAGCAAAACAACAAAGGAATTAACATGATTTGCCTCTTCATACAACATGTCATTGAGAATAACATAGAAAGGACTTATTAATAATTTTATGTACTTGTACATAAAATGAGATGGGGAAAGGAGAAGATAATTTTTGATTACTTAGGAAAATGAAATCAGACTTGGCAAGGGTCTGAAACTTTTCAATCAAAATTTGATGCTTAAAGTGCTAACAATTATATACAAGCCTGGTGAGTCTTTTGTATTATTTCTTTGAGAAATTTATTCCCTGTACTACAAGCAAAGAGTTCAATTAGAAATTATTTATTCTAACTTGAGTATCTGTCAGGGCCTATGTTGAGTTAAATGTGAAAAAGAATACCAAATATATCTATCTTCAACTAAACCCAGTGTATCTCTAAGTGTTTCTCCTTCCCTCCTCTTTCTTGTCATTTCTCTAACCTCTCCCAAGTTTGCACCTTTCATCCATTTTTTGCCCCCTTTCCTTCATTTATTCTTCCTTTGTGATACAGAAATATGAGTGCCCAGGAAAATACATATTGGAATATGAGGAATTGAAGATACTTCATGGTGATTGTTTTCGTTTGATTCTTTCTTTGTTGATTTTATTTTTGAGAATTTCATGTATGGGTACCATATGGCTACTCAGTAATGTGTAAGAGTCTCCCCAGGGATAGCACAGACCATGAACACCCAACATGGACCTTGGGCATCACCGCAGCCTGTAGCATGGATCATGGATACCAGCATGGTCTCCAGGAGTAGCACAGACCATGGAGGGCTTTTGCATAGGCCCAGTCCAGGAAATGAACCATCTTCCATCTTGGACATCACTCTATTGCTCAAAGCCAGGGCAATTGTGCAGCTGCACTGGCAGCACATTCAGGGGCAAACCATGCTCCAGTGTATATATGGACAACACAAATTAGTCAATGTGTTCATTTCTCCTCCTCCTCTTCCTCCTCTTCCTCCTCCTCCTCCTCCTCCTCCTCCTCCTCTTCCTTCTTCACTTTCAGGGAGGGTACAAAGGTAAGATAGTGGAGCTGAGAGGACTGGGAAGTGAATGTTATTGGTGTGCATTATGTAAAATTTCCAAATAGTTGATAAAAAAGTAAATAAAATACCACATGCGCATGCACACAACACACACACACACACACACACACACACACACACACACACACACACACACACACGAGTTTCCAACGTGACACTGGTTTTGAGATACTGAAGGGGTTATGGAGAGAAGCTGAGGCTTGGCGTCATGAGAGTCCATTGGTGAAGGAGAAGCCTCCGATGCAGTGGAAACCCTAGGATTGAAGGGGTCATGGAGAGAAGTTGAAGCTTGGCAAAATGTGCCAATTTTGGTGTTCCTAAAGAGTAGCCAGAAGATTATTGGTATAGGTAAAATTTGTGAATACTCCAGCATATTGAAAATGCCAAGTCTATGGAATGACTGTGAAGGATAGCAGCAGCTATGATGTAGAGATAGCCCAGGCCTATCCAATGAGCTATGTGTGCCATGAATTGCCGGGCTTGAGAGGGGTGCTGCCAAAGCCTGTTGGAGCCCAGAAGATTCAGAGTGAATAGTAAATGTCGGATGTTGAGCTTCAGGGTTTGGTCCACACTGTTGAAGCTTGGTTTCATATGTGGCCTGTTTTTTTTTTTTTCCTTTTTGAAATACAAAATATATAATCTAAGTTTTATTTTATGGGTTAAATAAAATAAATAGTTAGGTGACTTTGGGGCCTTCCAGAAACTGGATGTATTAAATATATTTAAGTATTTATATATTTTTATAAATATATTTAAATATATATGTATATTACATAGTCTGAATGAACTTTTAAAGAGTGTGAGACTTTTAAAACTACTGTTTTATATTGTGCTGTTGATATTAATATGTGATCATGGTGATAAACTACAAAAAAAGCAAGTTTATAGTTTAATAGCAATATACCAGTCTGCCAAGTTAACGAGAAGTCAAACGTCTTAATCAGATATTTGTTAACATGATATATGATGGAGCTAACTAAGTATAGGAACTTCAATTGCAACAATACCTCCATCAGATTGGCTGTAGGCGAATCTGTAGGGTATTTTCTTAATCAGTAATTGGTATGGGAGGACCCAGCTCACTGTGGGTGATGTCACTTCTGGGCAGGTAGTCCTGGGTGGTATAAGAAAAGCAGATGAATCCATGGGGAGCATGTCAGTAAAAAGCACGCCTCCATGCTCTCTGCCTCAGTTCCTACCTCTAGGTTCTTGCCTTGACTTCTTCCCAATGCTTTCCTCTGTGATGGGCTGTAAACTGTAAGATCAAGTTAATCCCCAGGCCCCACAGTTGCTTTCACTCAACGTCTAATCACAGCAATAGAAAGAAAGCTAAGATAGTACCATAGGAAACATGTGTTGTTTTCATGCACAGTTGAATCAGAGGTTAACCGTGTGCAACCTAAAACCTAGCTAAGACCTTCAATGAAGTGTCTCTTTGTTCCTGCATTCTTCTTTGCAGGTGGGTGTCATTCACCAACTGGCACTTGACATAATTTAATGATAGCTTCGCATGATAATGGCTAGTCTCCTTTTCTGTCTCCCAGACACAACAAAATGCAAAGCAGACAAGTCGGTTAGGGCCTGGCCAGGTATCATTCAGTGCACTACTGTATAACCACCCCTTTGCAGTCTTTGCATGGTTCAGACATTCTCTCCAAAATTCCCCTTCAAGTCACAGCAAGCTTTTCAAGCAAAATACTGAGAGAGAATGTAACACTGCGCAGTCCTCTTCAGTCAAGCCAGAATGTCTGGGATCTCTGAATATTATGTTTACAAAAGCAGCGTGGGCAACTTCCTGGCCCTGGTGGAGAAAACTTGCAGACAGTTGACTTCCCAGAAGTCTGCAAACGGACAAAATGCTTTTATTTCTTATTCAAAGGCTGTAGCTTTTAATTAAAGGTTACACCAACTGGGACCCCAGTATTTGAGTATTTGTTATGCTGTGATTTCTCCATCCAGTGCGTTGCTTAACTTTTTAATGTAATAACCACCAGAGGGCGAAAGAGATCACATTTCAAAGGACTTAAAGGCCTGTTTCAGCCAGTAACCCAATCAATGATGGTAAATAGTCCCACTGGATGGAAAACCCAAGGCTGAGCACACAGCCTGTCTGCATCAGCTTCCATGCTAAACACAGCATGTTAAACGTGTTTAAGGCAGATTTATGTATAAAATCTAAGCAATCAATTTCAGCAAACTAATTCCCAAAGTACAAAATATTCAATAAGGTCTCCCCTGGCCATACTGCTTTAGATGCGACATCTAAGTGGAGAGATGTTACATACCTACATACGCAAGCATATTCTTTTGCTTTGCATGGGCCAGACTTCCACACCTTATCTTTATTAACAACACCTTCTTTCATTCTGAAATCACCTGGATACCCCATCTATATTCACAGATTATCTATGCTTTAGGTACACAGAGAGGACTCTGAAGGAACTATACTCAATATTTTCCTTTAGTTATCTTTCATTGGACAGCCTGATTCATAGCTAGACATACCCTACATAGCCACATCACTAGACATCACAGAGACTTCTCAATATGCTCAGTACCATCCTACCCCACCCACACACCTAATTCTAGTGACCTAACACATTCAACCATGGAAAGGCATTAAGTTGTACCTTGTCCTTGACAAAGAAGAATAAGATATAAGTCTTTGGAGGAGAAGGGTTCAGAGGTAGAAATTATCAAGGAAGTGATTTCACCGCCCTAGGCAAGGCAGGCTTTTCTTCTACCTTTGGCATAAAACTAAAGAGAAAAATTTCTTCCTTCAAAGGGGCATTTTAACAACTGAAGTGTTCCAGGAAGCCAGGATCCCATTGTTAGGGTAAGCTTTCCAATGACACGTCTGTTTAGGTAATGTCCAGGCTGCATTTTCATCCTCTGGAGATATCAGAATTGGAGTAAGTATTTTTAGCACTTGAGAGAGGAAGGAGAACGTGTTTGGGTCTGAGTTTGGTTTCACCATTTAGTTCGGAGTTGCATAACCAAGGAAAATTGCTCAACATCTTTAATCCTCCGGTTTCTGGGGGCTAGAGAAGTGGCTCAGTGCTTTTAAAACATTTGCTGATCTTGCAAGGGACCTGAGTTCAGTTCCTAGCACCTTCATTGAAAGGCTTACAAATGCCTTAAAAGTTCTCCTGAACATCTTCCTTCCAAGTCTATCACATACACTATCACTTTGGTTTCTAAGGGAAACATCAACTCTTCAGTTGTTAAAATTTCTCATCCAGTGTGAATAAACAACAAAAACCAACAGCGAGTAGGTAAATAGATAGCTGCCTTTGTCCAAGAACACATAGACAGACACAGACATACGAGCAAACACACAGACAGACAGACAGACATGCGCACAGACACACAGACACACTTTACAGTATACAGTGGCTATATTCGAGTGACTTGATTTTTGTCTGGTTTCCATTTAACTCCTGAGGGGGGAAAATGTCAACTCCACAGATGTCTTCAGACAGAAGATTTTAGAGCCCAGAGGACTGTGAAGTTTCACCTTATCATATATAGCACCTGGACCTACAGAGATTTTGCAAGAGACATTACTGTAATCCAGAAAGATCAAAGGCAAATGAGTCATTTGGACAGTCCAGTTTCAGATGGAGACTTCAGAATAACATTCAAAGATAAGCCATACAAATTTAAACCCCTGGGGATTGTTTATTTATTTGTGTGTTATTGTTATTTATTTGTGTGTGGGGAGGGGCACACATGTACATGGTGGCACGCATTCATGTAAAAGCTAGAGGTCAAGGTCAGATGTCTCTGTCACTCTTCACATTATGTTATGAGGCAAGACCTCTTGCTGAACTTGACCAGCTTGGCTGTCCAGTGAGCCCCTGAGGTTGTCCTGGCTCTGCCTGCCCATCAGTGAGGTTACATACAACACTTGTTGTTTCTCCTGGCTTTTCACATGGAGCTGGATATTCAAACTCAGCTCCCCATTCTTACACGCCAAGTACTACCCTGACACAGTGCCTCACACCAGTCATTTTTTCAAAAAGGAAAATAAAAGTTAATTTTCATTGTTTCTTCTTCTTTAACATGCATCCTTTACATCCTTGTCTGTAGGTGGATGGTAACCATCCACAAGATTTAGGCTCTTTTAAATCCCAGAATGTTTGCTTATGCTCCATGCTTAGATTGTACATTGGATGACAAAACTGTTTCCTTCTGTTGGATATGTTTCAAGAACTGGACAGAGCAATTTTGCTTACTTTCAGTTAGCTAGGACTAATTACAGCCCTGTATCCAACTAGGAGGAAACTATTCTTTGTCTTTAAGAAAGAGGAGGTGCTAGTGGTGGAAGCCCATGTTCCCTAGAATTGTGAGATCTGATATTTGGTCTATGAATGAGCTAATTTCTCTTCAGTGTTACACAATGTTGAGTAGGAAAGTTAAACTTAGTGTTTGTATCATTGCCCTTTAATGTTTGAGTTAGCATGTGCTGCTAACTTCAGATAGAGGATATTTACCAGGTGGTAATGATCCTTGAAATATAATTCCTTTTGCTTAAAATACCGAAAGTAAATAACACAGAAAGCACAGTGAAAAGGGATAAACTACAAATACACACACACACACACACACACACACACACACACACACGACACTACTTAAGGGGCACAATGACCAGGACGTGTGCCCTATTTGTGATAATGTGACAGAGGAGAGGTAAGAGAGGAGGGTGGTCAAGATTAACATATGGAGGAAGCCAATTAACATAAAGCCGCTCCCCATAAGAGTTATATTTAAGGAAGCTAGACATAAGTATAGGAGGAGGTGGGTGCTATTAAAATGACTAATAAAAACTCTCACTCTCATGGCCAAATGCCTTTTGAGGTCCTAAACTTACCTAGCTCTCTCTAGCCTGTTTCCATTCTCTCTCTCTTTCTCTCTCTCTTTCTCTCTCTCTCTCTGTCTCTCTCTCTCTCTCACCTCTCTCATTGTCTCCGATCTGATTTCTTTGCCCAGAACACATTCTGCCAAACTGTAGACTTTATTTGGATGCAGAGAAAATGATTTGGTTACTAAGAAGGGGCAGGAAGTTCAAATGGAGAAAATGACAGGACCAGAAGCACAGATGTGAAGCAATGGACACAGAGCTCTGCTCCTGCATTGGACCAGGTAGCAGTGAATGTCCTGTGCAGGGACAGAGACTTCCATTCTCCAACAAGTACCTGTTGCATACATCTTCATAAATCATGCAAGGATTTGTGCTCACTCAGGCATTCAGGTCCCTCTGGTGAAGAAGATGAATTTATTAATCACCTAAGTGCACAAGAAGACCTCTAATATTTTAACCAGCAATATCCTGTGCCTGCTTTTATGGAAATGTCCTCCTTTGCAGTGATCTCCCAAAAACCTTTCAAGGGCAGCAATCTGAAGAAGAGGAAGCCCAGTCCCCTCCATGCCTTTGCCTGACACTTTGGCAGATCAAAGATGTCATCTTACAAAAGAGAACTTTTCAAGATGTGGTCAGGAGACTGGTTTTACAGAGGAAGCAAACAGAAATAAATCCCACAGTCACAGACAAGAATGGTCTGCTGCTCCTCAGTTCTCTTCTTGCTCATGTTGCCAAATCTGGAGGCACCAAACCCCAGGGAATGTAAAGAACAGTCTCTCTCTCTCTCTCCCTCTCTCTCTCTCTCCCCCCCCCTCTCTCTCTCTCTGTTACTCCATGATTCTTTACATTTGAACTGCAATCCCAACTTCATGTTATTTTCTGAAGTCATTGAAATGGCATCCCTATATGTGGATAAATCTCATTTGAAATTTGTTGGTCACTAGACTCTGAGCTAGGAGACCAAATTTCACTTCATGAAATTTGGTGTCACCTTTTTGTCCTGTTTGAATCTCTCTCATATGTATTTGTGAAATTCTCATAAAAACTAATCACTCTATTTCCTTGACAGATCATATTTTGTGAAAGACAAAACAAATCCAAACAACCAACCAAAAAACCTTCTGCATTATTTATACTCAAAGAGACAAACAAAAATGTCCATTTCAAGAAATCATAGTTCACAGTCCCTTTTCTCCACTGTGGATTAAATGGCAAGCAGAACATTTCACAGGTGATACTGATTTACCACCTGCTATTTTGATTGGCAGGGACTGGAATCCATATCCACTTAATTTACTGGTTTATGGAATAGGTTCATTAAGAAATGAGAATGAGTCTTATTATTGCTGTTAGAAATAAGCGGCATGGTCCCAAACAAATCACACCATGCAACAGATCTCACATGGAAGGTTTATTAGGAGGGTGTCAGAGGTAGCCTCTGGGAGAGGGAGGAGGAAAAGAGAGAGGGAGGACCAGTCTTTTATCTAGGCGATGATGCGTGTGCCAAGGGACATAGCAAGAATATAACATGCATAAATCTTCTAAGTGATAAATATATTCTTTCATGAGCTGGGTCAAGATAATTCCCTTTCTCACTGAATTGTCACACAATCCAAAGTACAGCTTTCTGTTTGAGGATAAAAAAGAATAGTGTGTTATTCTCCATCATGTTTAAGTTTTGTTGCATGTAAAGCAGTCTGAAGTCTTTAAGCAAAAGAATTGAATTAACAACTCATTTCAAACACAATAGGTATGTTATACTGGAATTTCATGGCATCTCCTCTTTAAAATTAACAAACAAGCAAGCAAACAGAAACTATAAGAAGTGTTTCTGAACTCAAAAATTATCAAGCTCTATAGTAGAGCTTCAGGAATGTATATTAAATTTGCAAGTTATCTTGCACTATTCTTTTTTATTCAATACACTAGACTTGTACATTTTCCTGTACAGTTCATAAAAGACACTCTCTACATCTGACATTTTAAATAGATTTTTTAAAGTTATTTTACACATTGGATTGAGGGAGTGGAACTAAAGAAATAATTCCTGCAAAGACAGGAGGGAAGGAAGGAAGGAAGGAAGGAAGGAAGGAAGGAAGGAAGGAAGGAAGGAAGGAAGGAAGAAAAAGGAAGAAAGGCAGACAGATAGATACACCCAAGCATGGGGATGTCTTTGACCTAACTATACACCTTTTCAGTTCACTGACAAGTTGAACTTGGAATGGGCTAACAGTAACTCAGATGGTGACCAAGGGGGCATTCTAGGGCAGAAGGCAAATGCACCTGTGATGGCCACCGCTGTGGAGAGGAAATAAATATTCCGACTTGTCCAAAGTGCTGACGCTCTGGCTTCTGTTTGGAGTGGTCTCCATGTTCTCCTAACTTCACTTAATTGTTGTGAAGTCAGGCTGTTAGACTGACCCTCACTTCCCAGGAAATGAGGGCTCTGGTAAGGTCAGCAGGGGAGGAGGCTTCTGGGTATAATGTGGGTCAATGGCATTGGCAGCCAAGTCCTCAAGAGAGGAAAATCTAGACTAGGGTGGCTTTTTGACTTAGCATTATCTGTCTTGAGAAAATTTTCTCTGACACTTTCTTGATGAGGCAAATTGCCAAGCCAATAGAAATGTTTGCCACAGACTATTCCAAATCAACTGTGATGTGGCCTGTCAGCACCAATATATAAGCTCACCCCCTCCCCAATTTTCTTTTGTTTAACAAAAAATGCCACAAAATTCAAATATACTTTCATGATATTCAACTTGACTTAAACTTTCCCCCAAGGTTTTAGGTTAGGTGAGACATACTGAGAAGTTAGACTGATTCATTGAGTCTACAATAGTGAATGGACCTTGTGACTGAGGCTGACACACACAGGCATACTGAGAATTCTGTTCTGAGCATTTTTCTCTGACTTTGAACATCAATTTGCTGAGGTATTTTAAGCACCAGATTGCTTTGCAAATATTTATTTGAGATGTGCCTAGAACTGAGAAGTTGTTTCCCAAGCCAGGAAGAATCGTACGGGCACATTTATTGAGTTTTAGTGTATTGGCTTCTCATCAACCCCCCAAGAGGCAGATAAAAATAAGTGCAAATAAACTATTGGCAAAGTGTGAAGTTTAGCTCACAAATGCGGTGTTTTCTTCCACTGAATATGAAACATTCATGAGTATGCATTGCACATATCAGCTCAGAGAGTCAATACAAAGTTTTCTGGGGCTGAGTTTAATGCTTGTTGACATGACTGTGCGGTAGAAGCAAATGATGTTTCATGCAGAGTTTGGGTAGAAAGGACCTTAGGGAATCTTATACACATTGATCTTCAGTATCTGGATATAGTTTTGATGGTGAGTAACCAAGCATCAGGGTCTGATCATTGATTGATTGGGTGGCAGAAGGATTCCAGGATGGGTTTGAGTTCCAAACATCCTGATGCTTCATGCAAACATTAATGATTTTTTTAAAGGATTTGTGTTCTTCCCAGTGTACATGTGATCAGCTTGTCCAAACCTATGTTCTACCATGGAGTAGTGATGTTTCAG
Organism: Mus musculus; assembly: GCF_000001635.26. NCBI lineage: Eukaryota > Metazoa > Chordata > Mammalia > Rodentia > Muridae > Mus > Mus musculus. The sequence continues at coordinate 111,439,568 of NC_000077.6, read as the reverse complement.
TGTCAATAGTGACAAAAGTGTGTGTGTGTGTTGTTCATGTGTCTGTGTGCATCATTTGTCAGTCTTTGTTTTCTTTCCTCGTTTTCATGTTTTTCTGTGTTTTCACATATTTGTGTTCATGCTCTATCATTTTTTGCTTTTTTTCCCCCCTTGAAACAGCATCACTCAGAGAATCTAGACTCATGCTGGTGGCCAGCATGCCCCAGTCATTCTCCTACCTCTGTCTGCTACAGTCTGTGGTTGTAGGCAAAGTGCCTTTATTCACTGAGCCATGCCTCTCACCCCCCTCCAAATAAAAACCCACAAAAGTTTTAGCTTGTTACTTCGTGACCATATCAAGTTTCCTTGTCTTGAGTAATACTTTTGATAATAAAGAAAATAAATTCAAGAAAAAGAAATCCCCACATCCGTGAATGTGTTCAAAGTGAAAGGGATACAGTAGACATGTCAGACTCTTGGGATAATCATAAGATGATGATAGAATAATCATAATAATTACTTCCCTAGATATGTTAGTTAGTCATTATTACTGTGATATAACACTGGGATTAAGGTAAATTGTAAAAGGAAGAGTTTGTTTATTTGAGCTTAAGGCTCTGGGAGAATAAGAGTGAGAACTTATTGTGAACTCTGAGCATGAAGTAGGAGATTGGTGGGCCCAGACAGAGTGGGACCTTGTGTTCTGCAAGCTTGCTTGCCTACTGATGCAATCTCACAGCTGACATCCAGGTTCCTGGCTCTTTCCATGTTTACAACCCCTCTTCCATAATATCCTTAATTCTTAGGTGCAAGAATTGCCTTATAGATGTATCAGTTGGGGCTAGGTGCCCATGGTCAGTTGGTCTGTCCGGTACAAAATGAAGATTCTTTGATGAAGGGATATATTTATATTTATGTGTGGGTATCAGGTGAATCATTTTGAATGCAGTTAGCAACTATACTGGTCTGGGAAAGGGGCCATAGTTGGTCCTCCTCTAAGATTCATGACCTCACTAGCCATCTGTAGTTGGCTAGGTTTACAGTAACAGGCAAAGTTTCCCTTCTGTTGAGTGGGGCTCTTGTCCAATTAGAAAACAATTGGTTAAGGACAAGATATAAGTGCTACTATGTACCTTTTGGGATGTCTTGGTATGCTGGCCGTTGTTGTGATTCATTGGCATCATGGTTGGATGGCTGGGTAGGACTTACTGATGACTTTCTTCCCACAGAAGCTTGTGCATCATTTTCTGATGCTATGGCACTATGAAAGCTAGTTTTTTGGGAAGAGGATTTTGTGTCTGTTACATTTTCAAATCCTGAGTCTTATGTCCAAAGTGCATGGTGTCTTCGGCAATAGTGACTTACCTTCAATTTCTGGGAAGCAACCAAAGCAGTAAAAATTGCCTGTATTTTGAGACTCCCTTGAACTCTCCTCACCAACAACTCAAAATGAGGTTTCTCATATCTGGTACAGGGGTTTTGTTAGATAATCTATAGATCCTGGGGGTGGATACTATTATTCCAAATGGCCCAATTTCACTTAAACTCCTCACCACAGTGGGCTAGATTCCAGGGTGTGAGGACTGAGCTGGGCCTCTAAAGAGGATGTGGAGTGAAAGACATGAAGTTGATAAGGTCTGGCTTGAATTTATTGTGATTTTTTTTCTGGTTATTTCAAGTGAAATGTTGATGGATACAGAAGTCACTACAGATTTCTACCATCAAAACCATATTTTAATTTTTAAAATATCTTTTAAAATATCTTTCTTTCTCTTTTAAAAATTGCTGATACAATCTAAGTTCAATGCTGGCATAGAGCTCTTTAAATAGTTTAGCTTATGATGACATTGAATCACTGATTCTCTTGCCCTACCAGCCCAATTCTCAGCTTATAGCAAACCTACCTGCAATGTCTACACATCTTTCGAAACTCTGTGGCAGCTGCCCCAGCAAAGAATCAATCAATCATTACCAGAAATTAACATCACAGAGCTTTTTTCTTTTTGTTGATGAAATTATCTTCCAGATGATCTAATTTCAAATGTTGCAGTAAAATTGTGTGTGTGTGTGTGTGTGTGTGTGTGTGTGTGTGTGTGTGTGTGTGTGTGTGTGTGTTTTCCAGACAGGGTTTCTCTGTATAGCCTTGTCCTGGAACTCATTATGTAGACCAGGCTGGCCTCAAACTCAGAAATCTGCCTGCTTCTGACGGGATTAAAGGTGTGCACCATCAATGCCTAGCTGCAGTAAAATATTTTAAAATCTAGATTGATAATCATATTGGATTTTGTGTGTGTGGAGAGAGAGAGAGAGAGAGAGAGAGAGAGAGAGAGTCTGTATAAGACTCAATAAAAAAGAAAGAATAGGAGAAATGAAGCAAGTCATATCTGAATGGTAGTTTCTTTTAATTTATACTGCTTTATTTTATAGACAATTGAAGTTCATAACGTTTTGAAATATTATGATCGATGAGGCATTTTTGATTGTGAGCCTAACCTCTAAAGGCTGAGACATCTCTCCAGCCCAGATGATGAAGTAGTTTTAAAGTGCTCACCTTAGTGCTAGAAAATAGTATTTAATAAAAGTATCCATGTTCTTATCTCAACCTGGGAGCTGCATCATATAATAAAACCTTAGAAGTGTAAAACTGGCTTTGAAAATAGGTTAGAGATCAAAGATGGGAGAATAAAGGCCAGTAGAGTACAAAACCCAGCATCTTCTTAAAGAATTCTTATACTGCTCTAGACCCCTGGTATCATACACAACATGTATTTATGTTGAAAAAAAAAAGTAAAAAGGATACGAGGGACACAGTGAGAATGTGCAAAACCAGAAACCTCTAACATTTTAGGAAATAATAGAATGAACGTAAATAGAATTTTGGAAGTGATGACAAATATGGTATCACTGAAGTTGAGAGGACAGAAGGAAATGAGTATCATGTTCCTGGAAACGAAAGCAAAGATGATCCTTTGTTACCTAGTAACAGAAAACAGTTAAGTCCTTTTTTTTCTGGAATAAAGGGAGACACTGCAGGTCAATAATGAATTTGGAAATTTACTAAAAGAGATTTCCAACCATTATGGGAAATTCAACCCAAATTCTTAACTGATTCAAGCAAAAGAAAATCATAGACAGATGACCTGAGGAGAGATCTGTTATACAAAAAACAAGAAATCAAGCTTTTATGGTTTGAGAAATCCTTGGCCTATATAGACATAAGAACATATTTAAAATAGGAAATACCAAAAGAGTATTTCTGCACACACAGCTCATTGAATAGATGAGACAAGTACATGCCCCATCCAACCCACCTAGTAGAAGTCAGGAGCTTTGATATAATTGGTCAACACAGATTTATAAAGGAATTCTTTATCTAATGAAGGACATAATAACAGATCCAAATATATAGCTTGAGAAAGATCCAGTGTCCAACAGCAATACTCTGTAGTAAAAGAGATTAAATCAATGCAAACTGAGAACTGGAAGCGTGATGTAGCAAAGAGGTAGGTAATAAACAGCTCTGTTCTAAAGATGGCTCCAGGGCCAGAACCGGGAACCTAGAAGACAAATATTCAGTGAACAGAGGTCATGGAACCTAATGGTGTTTCGTCAGCTCCATTTTACAATTCCTTTAGGCATGTGATCCCTTTTCCCCTTTGATTCCCACCTCCACTGAAATCTGGAATCATACAACTTTTATCAGATGCCTGGTTTCATATCATCCCTGTACGTGTTTGTGGATGTGTGTGCCTTTCCACGTAGAACCCAAAGATTGGCATCAGCCCATCTCTTCTGAATTTTTTTATTTATTTATTTTACTTTATGAGCCAGAGTCTCTTACTGAATCTTAAGCTTGGTACTGCAGTAGGACTGTCTGGCTAGTAAACCCCTCCGCACGCCTCACACTGGGTGTCCTTCCTACTGCCTGAGCGACTTACAGGCACTGCCATGTTTAACTTTTATGTGAGCTCTGGGGACCAGAATTCAGGTCACTATGCTTAGATAGCCAACAATTCACTGATCTATGTTTCCCTAATTCCAAGTAACTATGCTTGCTTTCCTTTATTTTTTATGATACGTTTATTTTATTTTATACATATGTGTGAGGACTTACATATATGTTTGTACATCAAATCCATGCCTGTCCCGGAGGAGACTAAAACAGGTCATTAGATAGCACAGAATAGGGTTACAGGCATTTGTGAGATGCTTTTTGGGGGCTATAAATGCCAGTTCTCTGTAAGAGAAGCAAGGGCTATTAACTGCTGAACTCTCTATTCTGTAATTGTCTTTTAAACATCCACTTATTTTATTTATGATTATTATTGACACCAAATAAATATTGACAGTCCTGACGCGTTGCCAAGAATGGCCCTGAACTCACAGTCTCCTTGCTTCAGCCTTCCCAGGGCTTCCCAGGACTTCAGAGGCTGCAGACATGTACCTCACCTAACTGCAGAATGTCAGTACAGTAGGAGATGATTCAGTTTGACATAGATCATGATCAGCTTATTACTCTAGTATTGTGTTTCAACGTGAAGTATTTATCAAATGCCTTTAAATAGAATAAAGATTGAACATTTTATATTTATGGCAATGTACATAGATTTTCACCCACAATGGTAAAATTTCTGCATAACACCAACTTACCCCTAGTCATCTCTGACCCCATATTGTTTGCAAAGGTGATTTGCAGAAAGTCAAGTAGATCTTTTTTGTATTTATTCCTATGGTATGTGAGAAAAATTGAGTTATACATGAAGCTACTTCATATGGGCATTTGATTTATGCATGTAAAACCTTTTTAAAAGAAACATTTTTCAAATAAATGGATATTTGACTTCCTTGTATTGAATTTGGGGTCTATAAGGCTTTGATATCTGAAACATCTTTCTGAAACATTTCACCATTTTAATTTCTCAACCATAGCATAGTTTAAATCTAAACATACGGGATATGCATATTTTTATACTTAAAAAATCTATCTAAACTTTCCATACAATGTGTACATCAGTCCAGTTTTGAAGAGAGAAATATAGCCATGGAATCAATTTATATTTTTATGTTCCTTTCTCATGTGGATACAGAGCCTGTTAGGTCTCTCCAGAGATGGACATCGCTGATCTGGGAGCTCCTGACCATAATGCTTGGAGGGCAAGGTAGCTCGGAGGTTTGGGGTTGACTCCTTCTGCATCAACCATCACTAACCATCACTAACCATCACTAACCATCACTAACCATCACTAACCATCATTAACACACCCAAAATTTATCATCAAGTCTTTCACCTCATACCACGTTTTTAGCATTTATTGTGGAAGCTATTTATGGACATTTAAGATACATGATGTTAGTCGTTGTCATGACTCTACTTGCTGGGGGAAAAAAATAAGAATTGTCGTTTGATACCGATTTTTTTGTGTTCCAGTCTTACAGTGAGAAAATTCAGTCATCAATTAGTCTGGGCAGATAATGTCATTCTAGATCCGAGGATGTGTTTATTTAATTCCACTCCTTCCCAACTGTTCGGCACCATCCCCTCCTGTGGATCTGTGGTTATCTTACCACTGCAGCTGTCTGCAGAACACCCTGCTTCTACTTTTCCTTGTTTTCAGGAACTGGATAAAAATATAGCCACACCAAAACGGTGAAGAATTGGAAGGGCACCTTGGCCCTTAACCTTTTGTGTCTGTGCAGTACTTCAGAGATAACAATATTATTTGATAAATCACAAAGGAATGCAGTTCTTTTCACTTTTTTTTCCTGAATTATATTGAAAAAAAGAATTATTCTCTAAATCCTAAGGTCTTTCCCTATATTTCTCAACTGTCACTCAAATAATGTCTTTTGGGGGAGTTCTGATGTATCAGTCTCACTGTTTGGAATGAATTCCTTAAGACTGTTAAGAAAATGAGTTTTAGAAGTTTTTTAAAACTGATATATTTATTCACTTTGCATACCAATCATAGCACCCCTTGTCACACTCCCCCTACCTTCTCCCACCTCATGGGTACTAACTTGCCCTGGCACATCAAGCCACAGAAGGACTAGGCACATCCTATCTCACTGAGGCCAGAAAAGGAAGCCCAGTTAGGGGGGAAGGATCCAAAGGCAGAGAATAGGCCCTGCTCTGTATTTTTGGGAACTCACATGAATACCAAGCTGCACATCTGCTGCTTACATATAGGTAGCCTAGGTCCAGCCCATGCATGCTCTTTGGTTGGTGTTTCAGTTTCTGTAAGTCTCCATGGGCCCAGGTTAGTTGTTGCTATAGGTCTTCTTGTGGTGTGCTTGACCCCTCCACCTTCTTCACTCTTTCTGTCTCTTCCACTCTTACCCAAGACTCCCCAAGATCTGCCTGATGTTTGGCTGTGGATCTCTGCCTCTGTTGCCATTAGCTGCTGGATGAAGCCTCTCAGAAGACACTTACACTAATCTTCTGTCTGAAAGCATAGCAGAGTATCTTTAACAGTGTCAGAGGTTGATTCTCTTCTGTGGGTTGGGTCTTAAGTTGGGCCAGTCATTGATTTGTCTTCCCCTCAATCTCTGCTCCATCTTTATCCCTGCATAAATTGATGGCAGGACAAATTTTGTGTTGAAAGTTTTAGTGGGTGTGTTGATGTCGCCCTCCCTCCACTAAAAGTTCCATTGGCTACAGGCATTGGCTACTTCAGGCTCCATATCCCACTCTGTTAGGATTCTCAGCTAGGGTCTCCCCCCTAGACTCACAGGAGTCTCACCATCCCAGGTTGTCCCAGAGAGACCACCCACCTATTTCCATTCTCTATCCCAGCCCTTTCTCTCCTGCACCCTCAACCTGATTCCCCCTTATTCCCCTCCCACCACTTTTCCCACTCAGTTGTTTGCTTCCACTCACCTCCAGTGTCTATTTTATTTCCCCTTCTAAGTGAGATTCAAGCATCCTCCTTTGGGTTTTCCTTGTTACTTAGCTTCTTTGATTCTGTGGATTGTAGCATGGTTATTCTGTACTTTAAGACTAATATCCACTTATAAGTAAGTCTTTCTGTCTTTCTGAGTCTGAGTTATCTCACTCGGGATAATATTTTCTAGTTTTATTTTTTTTTTTGAATATTAGATGATGTTCTTGTTTTAAATAGCTGAGTAGTAGTATTCCATTGTATAAATGTACCATATTTCATTATCCATTCTTTGGTTGAGGGGATCTAGGCTGTTTTCAGTTTCTGGCTGTTACAAATAAAGCTGCTGTGAACATAGTTGAGCAAATGTCTTTGTGGGTTGGTGGAACATCTTTTGCATATATGCCCAAGAGTGGTATATCTGAGTCTTAAGGTAGAACTATTCCCAATTTTCTGACTAACCACCAAGTTGATCTTCAAAGTGGTTGTACAAGTTTGCACCCCCACAAACAATGGAGGTGTTTTCCCCTAGTTCCACATCTTCAATAGCAGAAGACCACAAGATAAAACTGTATACACTAAATATAATTGGAAAAAAAAGTGGGGAATAGCCTTGAATACATTGCTATAGGAGACAACTTCCTTAACAGAATGCCAACAGATCTGGCAATACTATCAAAAATTAATAAATGGGACTTCAAGAAACTGAAAAGCTTCTGTAAGGCAAATTTGTACTGTTAATAGGACAAATGTCAACCTACAGACTGGCAAAAGATTGTCAGCAACTCTACATCAAACAGAGTGCTAATATCCAAAATATATAAAGTATTCAAGAAATTAGACACTACCTTTAAGACACATGCCTTTAATCCCAATACACGAAAGGAGAGGCATTTGAAAGTCTGCTTTCCACGTCAGCCTGGTCTACAAGTCTTCAGGATAGCCAATCTAAGGCAGTGAAGGAACACCATTAAAAACAGAAAGATGACGAAAATGTATTTGAACATGAGAGTCATGTTTCAGCTCCAGCAATCAGCAGAACTTGGCATCTTCAGCTACATGGTTCTGGCTTTAGAGACAAGGATACAAGAAAGAGATTGTGGTGTCTCCCTCCATAGCTAAGGAAAGCTTATGAGGTCAGGTATGTCTCATGTGTTCCTGTATGGAGACCCAGAGAGGCCATTTTTTGAAGCTGTGAAAGTAAAGTTTGGATCTCAGTGGAGGCCCCAAAATGTTGCCCAAGCTATGGGATACCTGCTAAGGAGAGCTGCTACCAGGGAGAAGAACCAATCTAAGAGATAGGAGTGTGTGGCAGTCAGAAAAGCTGGAGATGTGAAGAGTGTGTTGACATCAGACATGGGGATAGAGAGAGTAGAGTTTGCCCATTGGCTTTTGGTCTTGCTTTGAGTCAGTATTTCCTCACTGTACTCAGTATATACAGTAATGCATATTGTATGCCATAGTAGGTTGAAAATATGTAATCTCCTTTTTCATTTTGTTTTTATAGGGGGTTACCGTTTAGAGATTTGCGTGAGTCTCAGATGAGACTTTGAACATTTAAACAGAGGGATACTATGATAGACTATCAACAGGGACTTTTGAAGTTGGACTAAATGCAATTCAGCCTACATGGACCAGTGGTTTGAATAAAAATGGCCCCCATAGGCCCATAGAAATTGGTGCTATTAGGAAGTGTGTTCTTGTTTATTAGGTGTGGTCTTGTTGGAGGAACTGTGTCACTAGGGGTAGGAGTTGAGATTTCAAACACTCAACCCAGAGTGCCTGTGGATACAGATGTAGAACTCTCAGCTACCTCTCCATTACTGTGTCTGCTTGTCTGTCACTATGCTTCCCTCCATGAAGACAATGGACTAAACCTCTGAACTGTAAGCCAATTCCAATTAAATAAAATATAAATGAAAGACCGTAAATCAACATAGTACAGAGATAAGCACTCCAGTGATTATTGTAGCGCTCTTAACAAAGCTAAACTTTGTAAAATATTTAAAAATACTTTATTTGAGTATTTCATAATCCTAGCACTTGGGAGGCAGGCAGATTTCTGAGTTCAAGGCCAGCTCGATCTACAGAGTGAGTTCCAGGACAGCCAGGGCTATACAAAGAAACCCTGTCTCAAAAAACTGAGAGAGAGAGAGAGAGAGAGAGAGAGAGAGAGAGAGAGAGAGTCATAATGTATATAATGCTTTTAACAATGGTACTTTATTTATCTATGGAGCAAAACATTAGAAATTGGAAATTATTTTCAGGAAAATGGGTGCAACCTGATACAATTAAATTATATTAATGAATAAAGTCAGCCTCAGAAAACCAAATAGTGCAAATGTTTTCTTTCATTTGTGTTCCTAGATTTTATAAAGACATAAAACATATATATATACATAATACATATATATATATACATAATATATATATATATATACACACATAAAGTATAATCAAAACTATGTAGAGACATGAATGGGATCATTGGGAGTAAGAGGGGGAAGAAATGGGGAAGGAATAATGGTTGTGTGGAGAATCTTGTTTAAGGTACACTAGACAGGTGGATGACATGACCTTATAGAGGCAGTGCTGTGTGCAGTGACTCTTTGCTAACTTAAAAAAAAAATAGGTTCGTTGGGAATACTGATTAAAGGAAAGAAAGAGGAAGAAGGGAGCAAACGTGGAATAAAAATGTCAGTAATCTCAAGCCACGGTTCCTTCACCAAGTCATGATTCCATCTTGTAGAACAGAATTTAAATCCAAGAAAATAATGGGTGGTTACATCCACAGTAGTCATGCTACCAGCAGCGTATCCTGCCAGGCCAGCCATGGTCAGTACTGTAGCTCACAGGGTTCTTGCCTGGTGAGACTGATGTTCTGTTTGCTTTTCTAGTAGCACACAGAATGCATTCAGCACTGTAAACGTTAGCCAGTAGGCATGGAGCTTCCAGATAAGTACCAGCTTGAAGTGTGTGTGTGTGTGTGTGTGTGTGTGTGTGTGTGTGTGTGTGTGTGTGTTAATAGTGATCAAAGAAAAAGAGGCTGCCATTGTGAAAAAGTGAGGGAAAGTCATCCAAGGCAGTAATTAGTAAAATAAAAGAAATGGAGAAAGTAACAAAATTATATTTTAATCTTAATAAAAGGGATTCAAAGCTAACATTTACAAATGAGAAAAAAGTGACATGTGTCCTTTGGGATCTGAGTAATGTCACTCAAAATACTTGAGTTCAGCTCCATCAATTTATCTGTGAGTTATATAATTTCATTTTACCTTAACAGCATAGCAGTACCACATTGTGCAAACCATGTTTTGATTATTCATTCGTCAGCTGGTGGACATCTCTGTTAGAGATAGCATAGGCTCTAGCAGAGAATCTATTACTCTTCTGCTAAGAAGACATAATATTAAACCAACGTGCAATGTCTTATCACTGTACTCATAGACTAATGGGTCTCTCAATCCTTCTCAGAGGAGCATCTATTTACAGTAGACAGTGATTAATGCAGAGACTCACGATTTGTCGAGATGCAGAGAATGAATGACTGTGAATGTTCATCCCTAAATGGAATATGGACAATACACCCTCCTCTAGAGATTCAGAAGAAGTCTTTGGGCAAGAGGAAGAGAGGTTGGATGACAAGAACAGAAAGAATGGCTTGTGGACACAGGGATGCTCCACATAAGAACTCCCAGTTGCTGTGACAACACTCACAATACTTGTGACAACCTAAACAGTAAGGCCAAGCATGGAGATAGAAGCAGGTGCAAAGTTCCACCCTGTCCCAGGGAGCTACCTGCAAGCTTGTGTGCTTGGGGGTTTGGGAACAACCTCAGATGCAATCCCTGGAGCGTCATTTGCTTTTTCTAATTGTTGAGGCAACATCTCTCATTGTTCTGGGTCTCACATAGTAGGCTAGTGCTTGGGCTGTGAGCCCTAATGTCATGACTGTCTCTGTTCCCCCAGATTACAAGGGGGGAGGAAAAAAGGCAGGTTTGTTTGGTGATGCAGGGCAAGGGGGTGACTTCTCAGCCCATGCTGAGGCATGCCTTCCCACTGAAGTACCAGCCACACAATGGTATAGTGGTACAGTATAGAACAGAGTTTATTTAAGCCATGGGAGGGAAGTTGAAGGGTAGTAGGAACAGAGAAAACAGAGAGAGAGAGAGAGAGAGAGAGAGAGAGAGAGAGAGAGAGAGAGAGAGAGAGAGAATGAGAGAGAGAGAGGGGGGTATGGGGAGAGAGACAGAGAGGGATGGGAGGGGAGGGGAAGAGAGGGGAGAGGAGAGGAGAGGAGAGGAGAGGAGAGGAGAGGAGAGGAGAGGAGAGGAGAGGAGAGGAGAGGAGAGGAGAGGAGAGGAGAGGAGACTGCCCATGAACACTTGAAGGGGGGACAGGGGAATGGGGAGAGAAGGGACAGAGAGGGGAGAGAACAAGAGAAAAGAGAAAGAGCAAAAGAGTGAGGAGGGGGCAAGCAGCCCTGTTTATAGGTTTATAGTGAGTCAGGCATGCCAGGCTCTTTCCTGGTAACTGTGGGGAGGAGCCTAGAAGAAATGCTAATAATAAGTGTAAAACACTGTGTTCATTTATTCATGTGGGTTTGGGGGTTTAAAGTCAAGTCCACATACTTCAACTGAGTCACCTCCTTCATTTCTAAGAAAGTATTTAAGAATGTCAATGACTTTAGCCAAACTCCCCATTCAAGCATCAGATTTGAACAAAGCAGGCCTCAAGCTTCAGGAATGACCTGGTGCAACGTAGGGGTAGATTGTGAATCTCTGTGGAAGCAGACAGAAAGAGGGGAGTAGGAACTGCAGTTCCTGAGAAAATGACACTTGAACAAGGACATAAAGACGAAGTCTTATGGATGCCGGAGCTGCCAGGTACTAGGCAGAGAGAGAAGCAAATTTGTGTGCTGCAGAGAAACCATGGGAAGTAACCTGACTGAGGCAGAGGAGTGGCTGAAGAGAGGAAGGCTGTGGGGTTCCATGTATCAGAAAGGCCAGTTTCTCCTTGATTGTGACCTACTTTGTGTGAAGTCCAGTCTTACTTGGAAATTCTAAGCAGGTCTGTTGGACTAAGGTTGACAGTGATTTCTGGTTGCTGGAACAAGGCAGATAATTTATATAAACAAATGACAGAAAGGTGGCCTAATAATAGTTTCATTTTGAGGAGTCAGGAAAGGGGAAATTTTATGTGTGTATTCTTTTCCTCGGTGCCTCTGTTCTTTCTTTACTTATGCCAGGAGAACACACAGCGTTCGTAACTGATGCATTCCAATATATGCTTGTTTTTATATTTTTATTAACTCCTTGAATTCCAGGTCATAGGTGTTGCAAAATCCACTCCAGCCAAGCCTTCCTCAGCCCACAGAAGCTAAAAGATATTCCCATTTTCCCCATATCCTCTTAACCTTCCTAGACAGCTTCTTTTGAATCAGCTCTTCCTCTTTGTGATTGAGATCCTATTTTCCTTTAGTGTCTCTAGGATCAGTCCAACTTTCAATAGTCAAGAGACTCAGAGAATAATTTTAGTATTCCCCTCTCCCAGGGATTTTGCACCAGATGGTTATAGATATGGTCAAGAAATTGGAAGAACTTGGAGAAAACACCTCAACACGACCAGAAGCTGATCTGCCTGAGGACAGATAGTGGCCATGAAAGTATAAAATAGGTAATGGAGGAGGGAGGGGTCATGAGGACGTGTCTTATCTCAGATCTATAAACTAATTGTACGTGCTAAGTTAGGCAATGCAAACAGTCCTAAGTAGGTGATACAGGAAGGCCATTAAGAAATGCAAGGTTCTCCTTGGCTCCCAGCGACAGCCCCAGGAACAGTTGAGAAACTGGGAGTGGAGAGGACTTAACATGCTCCTTGACAATTTCAAATCTGAGTGCTCCTGTTACAGGAATTATTTTTAGAAATGTTAATCTCATATTTTCTTTTGTCTTTGCTTTTATTACTTCTGTCTCTTCTAATTTTACACCTGAGAACTCTGAGTGGCTGTGAGCATACATGACGGAATGGAACTCGGGGTCAAAAGAGGGACTCCTGACTTCAAAAGTCTTTTAGACTAAAGTATAAAAGCCAATAATCCCTTCATCGAATCATTGTGCTGCCTCAAAGTAGACTGAGAGGCCTCCTCCCACAAAAGAAAAACACTTCACAAAATTCAAACCAGCACTGAAATCTTAGTTTAAAAAGTAAAAGGTGACCTTTAAAAATAAGAACTTTTTTATCATGCTTGTTCAGAATGTTCAGAAGAGTCTAGAAACTCAAGCACGCAAAACCCAAAACGATAATTATTTTTTGAATTTTTGATCCTTTCTCCCTATCTGTGTCTATCTATTATTCATTTATTATTTGTGTGTTTAGTGTGTGCATGCAGGAACACACATGAGTACAGGTGTGTTTGAAGGTTTGGAAACCAATGGACAACCATGGGTGTTATTGGGTGGACAGTGTGACCCCTTTTGGTGGACGGAATCTCTCAGTGGCATGAAATTCACCAAATAGCAGAGGCTGAAGCCCCAGGCATTCACCCGTCTCTTCCCTGATCCTCTGAGATTGCAAGTTCATGCTACCCACTTCACACACCTTTCAATGTGGCTTCTGAGAGTCAATCCTGAGTCCTCTGGCTTGCAAGGCAAGCACTTTACTGACTGAGGTAGCTATCCAACCCTTGTATGTTATTGCTTCTGAGATACTGTGACTCTCATCAGTCAACAGTATCTTACTGTTTTAGGAAAACCCCTTAAAACAAAATATTTGACTGTAGAACATTTATTATTTGGCTCATATGAGGGATGAGACAGGAGGTGTGTTACATAGAAATTACTTTTCTGCTCAATCGTAGAATGCATGTCTAGCACCCACAGAAGCCCACACAGGTCATTGAGGTGCGAGACCGGTGAATCCTGATTGCTTGCTGGGCACCCAGCTTAGTCAAAAAGATCACTTTTATTCTTAGTGAGAGACCCTAACTTGTGGCAATTATTAGAAAATGAATAAAGAGAGTCAAAGTCCTGTTCTGCCCTCTATATTCCTGTCCTGCATGTACCTGCATATGTATACACACCTAATGCACACTCGTGAAAATACACACAACAAATACAAAATAAGTTATAAAACAGAATTCATAGATTTTTCAAACAAGGATAAAATGGACTGAAGAATTGGCTCAGTGTTTGAAAGAGTGTTCTGTTCTTGCAGAGGAACTGCGTTTGATTCCTGTACCCATATGAGATGATCCACAATCATCTATAACTTCAGCTCCAGGGATCCAAAGGCAACTTCTTGCCTCTGTGGGCAACCACACACATGTGTACATATATTCACACCCAACCTTAACCCTAAAACACACATCATTAAATAAACATGAGTCTTTTAAAATTATATTAAAATTATAAAATGATATTTTACAGCATTTTCTAACCAAAGATAAAACTAAGCCTCTGATATTTCCAATATCAGGCAAACCCCTCCTTTATAAACAGGCATCAGTTATCAGACGGGACTGCCAGTGTTTCCTGGTGTGCTAATTGAAAGGGAATGCATGTCCCTTCCATTGACACAGTACTCTCTCGCTGTCCCTCGATATTTATTCCACTAATATAATGAGCATTGACGTCAATGGCCCTTCCTTGCTTCCAACTTACTCACTCCATGATGATATCAAATAGTTTCCTGAGTGAAAGAGGGGGTCATAAATATTTTATTGAGGTTGAATCATTATGTCAAGTGCTTCCTGATAGTCTCTTTAATTGTTTACTTTTGCTCTTTAGTGGGAGGTGGTTTGGTAAGAGTGTGTGGAGTGAATGAGAATTCTGGATATTGCCATGAGCTTGCGCTGTTGGGGTATTTCACTCGAGATGAATCTTTGCCTTATTTTTCCAAGCAGCTTCTAGGAGAATAGGTTACTCGGGCGGACAGTTAAGTTTTTGGATCATTAACTTGTAATTCTAGTTTTCCCTTTGTTTCTTCTCTGAAGGATCTCAAGCTGAGGACTATAATGGGCTGAATATTTAATTCAGATGTGATGATCATAGGTAATTATGGGTATATGTGGTACTCTATGACTTTTGAACAATAACTAGCCATTAGGTCAGTGACTCTGACAGGTTCATCACTTCAGACAGTTGTTACTTTGTTATGAAACTATTCAAAGTCTCACTAAGCCCCACCCCTTTCCAGGGAGCTGTGGACAATTAATGGTTTCTTGGTAATTGATGGGAGGGGTCACTTCCTCAAAGCTGTAGCCACTTGGAGAGCTGTTGGAAAAAGTAAACGGTTCCCAGGAAAAGGAAAGGGGATGACAGAGGGTAACAATCCATTCTATATGTGTGTCAAGCTCACAAAAATTAATTTTAAATGTAAAAACTTCAACAGAAGTCTTCTCAAAGAATCACTCAGCACCAAAAGTTGAACTGTTTGGTCAGTTTTAAATGTTTTATGATACCTAAAAAAATATAGTTTTAAATATTGACTAGTGTAAGTATCATTTTAAATATTTTATCATCATTAGACATTAATAGAAGACTCCAAGCATTTCCAGAGAGTAATAACAATAATTTTGAAATATTCCACATAAACAGTAAAGCAAAATTTCCACTCATCACAATTATTTTGAAATGAGTTATTATTATAAATAATGTACTACGTTTTATTCAATCTCTAGTTTTACTAAACCTTTGTAATGATGTTTTCAATGGTAACTCTTAATGTCTTAGAAACAAACTGAACTTTTTAAGGGGCCTGATTTTCCCTCCATAGATGTACCTTGCTGTAGTGGTATTTTATGAAGTCTTGTGGAACAAAGGCTTGAAGATCACAAGTTTCAGCCCAACCTGAGGTATTGACAGGTCTTGCTTAATAAAGCAACAACCAAACATATAAATAAAAATAATAAAACAAAGTATGTTTCTTTGACATTAACTCCAAAAATGATCATTTAATTACAATGAATTCTGCAATAGGAACCATGTCTAAACATGTCATGATGTTTCTGACAGAAAACTCTACTGCTGCAAACCAAAATGCATGTGAATTTTGAGGCTGAATTCAAAAAGCATATCTATTATCGACCTAGTTGAAACTCAATGATAAATTTCCAGTCCAGAAAACATCAGAGTCCCATTCTTCATTGTCAGAGGTTTTAAATGGTAGCCAGTAAATTTGCCTTCATGATAGTGGTATGCATGTGAGCTTGGGGAAGATCTCTTGCAACTCTAGATCTTCTATGCATCAGCATCAGTCTCACCTTCTCCTACAAAAGTCAATTTCTGACTTGCTTTACACCCAGACACATAACTGAAGTTAACACAACCTTAAATGATCCAGCTTACCCGGGCAGGGCAGCAGGAGCTCCTAAGCAGATTGAAGCATGGTTGTATATTCCTCTATTTCCCGATATCCATCACTGAGTTGCAGGATGATCTGCAACTCTTTCTGGGTTCTAGAAACATAGCTCTATTTCTTCCTCTACATGATTGGGAAGGTCATGGCTGCGTTTCCTAGTATTTTGAGACTCTAGGTGCCCCATTGCCACTTGGCCGTTCTGCTTAGTGTCAACCATTCTTTTTCAGTAGTCTAGCAGTGGCATCACCAATGTCACCAATGTGATGCTAGACTGAGAGCCTAACACAAGCTGTGAGTCGAGACGTGTTTGGCAATTGCTTTTATGTTAATCAGGCACTCTTTGCAATATTGTAAGCTATTTTACAATTGAAGCAATAAACCAAGCTGATACCATTTGTACTCAGGAGTAAAGGAGAGTTTCCATCTGGGAATGCTGACTGCAGACTATTCTTTTAACTGCTTGACTCTTATCCTTATCTGTATCCAGCTGCTCACAAGGCTGGTATGGGAGATAGCACAGAGTTTTCCATCCACATCTGTAAATATAAGTATTCCATTTATCTTATCTGAGTCTGAGATAATGCCTTGAAAATGCTGACTACTCTATGATGTGAATATGGTATACACAATGTTTAAATGGAAGGAAGAAGAACCTTTCCTAGGAGTGTGGTGTTTTATTTATGCATAGCTAATCGGTGCTATAGCTTAACTTAAGGACATGTATGTGGCAGCTATTCTTTGCTGTCACCTTGGGGATAAAAAGGACCCTCAATTGAAGAATTGTCACCCTTATCAGATAGGCCTATACGTTTGCGGCACTTCTTAATTCTTCATTGATATAGAAGGTGCCTATTGTGAATGGTGCCATCATCCCAAGGTAGGTTGAGTTGTGTTATATAGAAAGGTATCTGAGCAAGTCACTCAGAAGTATTTCTCCATGGACTAGAGGTTCCTTCCTTGAGTACTTGCCTTTGTTTCCCTCCAAGATTGGCTATAATCTGTAAGTCAAACCCTTTCTTCTCTCAAAGTTGCCTTTAGTTGTAGTGTTTATCCCAGAAACAAGAGTTCTAGTTGCAGAAGACTTCTAGTTAGAGAAGACTCTCCTAAAAATTTATGTGCAATTAAGATTTGTTCCTTTTGATTTCTCCCATTATGGAAATATAATACGCTTGTATGAGGTGGGAACTTATGGGAGGTCATTGTGGAAGGGCCCATGAGAGGGTTTTTGGGACTCTAGCTAGCTTCTTCCTCTTTTCTTTTGTATTCTGGTGATGATATTGATCATCTTGTCCCACTTCATAACTTCACAGGAACAAATGTGTGAGGATAATAAATCATAGGTTAGAATCTCCCCAATTGTGACTTACAACAAATCCCTTTTTCTTTAAACATTTACTGGGTCAGGTATTTCATTATAGTGATAGAAAGCAGTACAGCATAGCTAGAAACCTGGAGATTTGGTGTGACTCTAAAGATGTGTTATCCATCAAGGAAGTTGTTTTGAAATGAGTATTTACTGGATAAACAGGGTTGACAACAAGAGAACTCTGGGTTGGTGAATGTGGCAAAAGACTCCTCAGTTCTATGGGGAGGAGGGAGACCAGATAAACCAAGTATTCATCAGTAAGGACTCTTGAGGGTTTAAATGATTTAAAGATGCTCAGTACCTGTTTCACATGCTTGGCTACATCTTAGAACTCTAATTTAAGTCTCCATCTTATTATGAATTACATTAAATGCAAAGTCATCCCATTGGGTAGAGTAAGAGCCCTCTCTTTGCATCATTGTCACCAAGAATATCTCTTGCCTAAGAATTTTAGGAAGTCTAACCACAGTAACTGACAACCATACCTAGGTGTTTATCATTTTTAAGGGATGCAGTCAAGTGCTCTATTTCTAATGTAAATTGTTTGTGTTATTCATTAAATCAACATTTGGCTTTTGATAAATTTATTTTACGACTCTCAGTCTCTCTTCAAGATTTTCTTCACTTGAACCTATCTGATGTTCTTTTCATTAATCATGACCTTTAGTCAGTTGATTATTGATCCCAATGGCAGGGTGCTAAAGACAGGAGCACCTGGGAGTTATCTATTGCGTAATGATCCTTGTTACGTTTCTTGTTTGTCCCACTTATAAGGGAATATTGCTTCCCATTCAATTTACACATCAGCCCAGACAAGCGGAAGAGAGACAAACAAGGGCTATGCAATTGTCTGATTGTAACTAAGCTTTTTATGATGTGCCATTTCTTCATAAAGTGTATGCTGGAAGCTGAAATAAAAACAATTACCTATATCAGGATGATTTCTGCCACATATAAACAAGTACCATTGCTCAATTTACCACCAAAACAAATCATAGTAATAGAATCTATTTGAAGACATTTTTCTCTCAGAACAAAAGACAGAATGATGCTTAGAGATAATCAGGGGATGCATATCACATCTGCTCCTATCAGGTCAGACCTCACCTCAGACAGGTTTTAGAAATAGATCTGGTTTAGAAAATAGAACGGTTTTTCTTTTAATATATTTTACAGCACTGTTAAAACTATATGAATGGGTAAAAACCTGGAACACCTAGTCACATCAAAAAGTAAGTAAGAATTTAAAATACCAGGATGCAATGCTATATCCTTTTATGTTGTGTCTTACACAGATGTTTATAGAATTGATCCAGTAAAGGTACAAGGTAATTTTTTTGCTAATTAATATATATGCTTCTTTGAATAAACTAGTTATATTCATTTTACTTAAAAATTAGAAGATGTTTAACTTTATGACGTGTGTGAATGTGTCACATGGAAGTTATTCTGAACAACTCCCACTGCAATAAATATATTTATATTATAGAAACAGGGTTGCTTTTGAGGGGACGTTGGTACATGCTACTTTAGCACAGAGTGAAAGCAAACGCATGATTGTGCATGCAAGCCTGACATTTAGGCCCTTTATTTCTGTCCTAAGCCTCATCATGTCCATGCTGCAACACAATCATAAACTAAAGCAAACTCTCTCTTCTTATTAAGATACCCCTGAAATTGGGAAAGGATCTTTACCAGTCCTGAAACAGATAGGGGACTAATATCCAATATATATAAAGAACTCAAGAAGATGGACTCCGGAAAATCAAATAACCCTATTAAAACAGATTTTATCAAAAGGACCCAGATGTAGCTGTCTCTTGTGAGACTATGCCGGGGCCTAGCAAACACAGAAGTGGATGCTCACAGTCAGCTAATGGATGGATCACAGGGCTCCCAATGGAGGAGCTAGAGAAAGTACCCAAGGAGCTAAAGGGATCTGCAACCCTATAGGTGGAACAACATTATAAACTAACCAGTACCCCGGAGCTCTTGACTCTAGCTGCATATGTATCAAAAGATGGCCTAGTCGGCCATCACTGGAAAGAGAGGCCCATTGGACATGCAAACTTTATATGCCCCAGTACAGGGGAACGCCAGGGCCAAAAAGGGGGAGTGGGTGCGTAGGGGAGTGGGGGTGGGTGGGTATGGGAGACTTTTGGTATAGCATTGGAAATGTAAATGAGCTAAATACCTAATAAAAATGGAAAAAAAAAACAAACATGGGGTACAGAGCTAAAAAATTATTCTCAACTGAGGAAACCCGAATGGCTGAGAAGCACCTGAAAAAAAAAAGTTCAATGTCCTTAATCATCAGGGAAATGGAAATCAAAACAACTCTGAGATTCCACCTCACACCAATCAGAATGACTAAGATCAAAAATTCAGGTGACAGCAGATGCTGGCAAGGATGTGGAGAAAGAGGAACACTCCTCCATTGTTAGTGGGATTCCAAGCTGGTACAACCACTCTGGAAATCACTCTGGCAGTTCCTCAGAAAATTGAACATAGTACTACTGAAAGATCCAGCAATTTCTCTCCTGGGCATATACCCAGAAGATGTTCCAACTTGTAATAAGGACACATGCT
The DNA here is from genome assembly GCF_000001635.26 of Mus musculus. Classification (NCBI taxonomy): domain Eukaryota; kingdom Metazoa; phylum Chordata; class Mammalia; order Rodentia; family Muridae; genus Mus; species Mus musculus. The sequence goes on along the minus strand of NC_000077.6, from coordinate 111,419,396 downwards.
CTACTATGTTTATAGCAGCCTTATTTATAATAGCCAGAAGCTGGAAAGAACCCAGATGCCCCTCAACAGAGGAATGAATACAGAAAATGTTGTACATTTACACAATGGAGTACTACTCAGCAATAAAAACAATGAATTCATGAAATTCTTAGGCAAATGGATGCATTTGGAGGATATCATCCTGAGTGAGGTAACCCAATCACAAAAGAACACACATGATTTTCACTCACTGATACGCGGATATTAGCCCAGAAACTTAGAATATCCAAGATAGAATTTGCAAAACACATGAAACTCAAGACCAAAGTGTGGATACTTCACTCCTTCTTAGAATGGGGAACAAAATTCCCATGGAAGGAGTTACAGAGACAAAGTTCAGAGATGAGATGGAAGGAAAGACCATCCAGAGACTGCCCCATCAGGGGATCCATCCCATATATAACCACCAAACCAAGACACTATTGCATATGCCAGAAAGATTTTGCTGACAGGACCCTGACATAGTTCTCTCTTGTGAGTCTATGCAAATGCTTGGCAAATACAGAAGTGGATGCTCACAGTCATCTATTGGATGGAACACAGGGCCCCTAAAGAAGGAGCTAGAGAAAGTACCCAAGGAGCTAAAGGGGTCTGCAACCTTATAGGAGGAACAACAATATGAACTAAACAGTATTCCCCTCCCCCCAGAGCTGTGTCTCTAGTTGCATATGTAGCAGAGGATGGCCTAGTTGGCCATCAATATGAGGAGAGGCCTTTCATATTGCGAAAATCATATGCCCCAGTACAGGGGAATGCCAGGGCCAGGAAGCGGGACTGAGTGGGTTGGGGAGCAGGGTGGAGGGAGTATATAGGAGGCTTTGGGGCTAACACTTGAAATGTAAATGAAGAAAATATCTAATAAAAAAAGAAATGTAAATGAATACAATATCTAATAAAAAAGATTATTGGTTAAAAAGATATTTTGTTAAATAGGAATAAATTATGTTGTGCAAGACTATATTTCTGGTTTGCCTAGGGCAGGATAAACTCACCTTTGAAGCTGTGAAAATGGTTTGTAGTGGTGTAATGTCTGGACCTGGTTTATTTCAAAAGGCTAAGCAGGGTTTTGTGCTGCAGTGTCTTATCTTTGTGTCTGTTCACCAAAGCACTGCACTTCATACTTTAAACATTTATCCAAATGGAAAGGAGTGTGAAGGAAACACTGAGAGAGATAAGCATTAAGCATTTCCATGCTTTTTTGAAGAAAATAGGCATTCCTTCACAAAGGTTGTGAGGCAGAGAAAGGCAAAATTCCAAGATTTGGGTCACAAGACAGATACTGGGGATTTCACATATTGATGGAATCCAGAGCAATAGACACAGTTGGCAGTGATGAAGACAGGATAGAGAGAATCTTATGATGAACGAGAACTGCACATAGTTCTCCTCACAAGCATCACGTAGAAAATGCAGACTGTTGTTTCATCCTTGAGTGCTTCCTTAGGCTGGAAATCTACAGTGGAAACTTCACATAAGAGTTTTGTTTTATGAGATAATCTGTAGTCTCATTTTGCTGAAATGCTGAAGAGTTCCTCTGAAGAGCCACTCACTGGAATCTTTGTGTTCTTGTTATAGAAGCAAAAAACACAGAGACTGACAGAAAACAAATATATCTAAATAAGCACTATAACTTGTTTTGAATGTTTTACCTAGATAATTATGAGTTAGTGTATTTCACACACACCCTAAATTCTAAAAGTAGTGCACATCTCTCTCTCTCTCTCTCTCTCTCTCTCTCTCTCTCTCTCTCTCACACACACACACACACACACACACCACAATTAAAAATTATGATCAGTGCTTGAAGAATATGCATCTTTTCATAAACACCCTTGGCATAGTCTTTTTCTTCCCTTTTTCTTCAGTAAAATTATAAGAGATATTTCAGTATACGACAGGAACCAAGAGATTGGACTCTTCCTTATTTTCTTTACATTTTATATTTAATTGTTTCATGACTTTACAAAGTAAATGTGTGAAACCCTGTAGCAACCACGAAATTTTTTTCTCAGTCCACCTGTTTATCTCTCTAACTAATTCTTTTTGCATTTGAATTTTGCCTTTCTAATCCACTCATTTTCATGTACCCTTCAACTTAGACTATGTTTACATCATGTGTTTACTTCTAGAATTGCTTATTCGTGTTTGGCTTGTGATCTTAACTCTATATAGATAGAGATAAGGATGGGCAGAGAATGATGATGGTGATGATGAAGAAGAAGATGATGAAGAAGATAGATGATAGATAATATATAAATAAATAGGTAGGTAGATGATAGACTGATGATAAATAGATAAAAGATGATTGATTGATAGATAGATAGATAGATAGATAGATAGATAGATAGATAGATAGATAGATAGATGGATGGATATATATAGGTGAGTGATAGAGAATTAGATAGATAATAAATAGATGATAGACAGGCAGAAAGATAGATAGATGAGTAGGGATTCAAGTAATTTTCCTTTAATATAAGTTAATCAAGTACTTTAATATGACATTCATCCATTCCTAGAACAAGGGATAAAGAGAAGTCATACTTATTTCTAAAAAAGGAAAAAGCATCCAGCCTAATTTTCTGATCACATGGTGTAAGATTTCTGGCTCAACACCTATCTTGAAAGGATAGCAGAATAATTATTACTGGTAGCTTTATAAAGAATGGCCCCAAGTATGAATTTCTTCCATCACAAAGATGACGATTTTTGTGGAACATGAGAGTAGGAAATTGTCTTTCAGTCTTTCTTGTTCTCACTGATTCATTCATTAATGCAGTTTTTTTCATGTAGTACTGTGTATTGAACCTAGAACCTCACAGATGCTAGGCAGGCATTCTACCACTGGGCTACATCACCAGTATAGTACTCATTGTCCTAACAGAGCAAGTGACTGTGCCAAATAAAATAAGCATAAGAATTACTATAATTATCTTTAATATAAGGGTTCAGCATCAGGCATGCTGAGATGCCCAGGCTCCACAGTTGCACTTATTCTGGTGTTCCTAAGTTTGCGCCGTGCTCAGTGTCTCTTCTCATCACTTAGGTAAGGCAACTGGAGAAGACTACTAGAGAAGAGATGGAATGCTGCATGCTCATATTCAAATTCACTATCAGGTTTTCTGATAACCTAATGACTAATAGCATTGTAGAATGTCATCTCAGACCCAAGGATGTTACATATATTGCCCAAGGGTTTTTTTGTTTGTTTGTTTTGTTTTGTTTGTTTTTGTTTTTGTTTTTTGTTTTGTTTTGTTTTGTTTTGTTTTTTCGAGACAGGGTTTCTCTGTATAGCCCTGGCTGTCCAGGAACTCACTTTGTAGACCAGGCTGGCCTCAAACTCAGAAATCCACCTGCCTCTGCTTCCCGAGTACTGGGATTAAAGGCATGCACCACCATGCCCGGATTGCCCAAGGTTTTTATGAGTTACATACAGCAGGGCTTGGATAAATCATGATATGATGTCACAAAGGACATATAGTATTTTCTCTTCAATCACTTTCGTAGAACCATTCTTTGTACTAATTTCCCAAATCATCATTTTTATTCATCTGCTCCTCCGTTCCTTATCACATCTATTTTCTCAATCTGAAGCTTTTCTTTTCTCATTTTTACCCAGCAAATCCCTTGGTTTATGTACTCTGTGGCAGGGCTAGCTTTGTTACTACCAGTTATTAATTCTATACACTTTTTACTCAGTCTAAGGCTTGCTCATTCATAATGAATGAAGAAATAGAATCAAAGACTACTTCTAAAGTTGTCTAACTTCATTTAATACCAGCTTCCCCGTGCAAAGGAGAAGAAACGCACTGTGTTTCAATTGCTGGGCTACAGGCTAATATATCATACTGTATCTCTCATGGGTTAGACCAATAATTGTAATTTTATTTCTCAATTAACTAGTTAGGTGATATATACTTCGTGTTAGTTACCTACTCTACTTGTGGAACTGGACATTTAAGAAGTATTCAGTCTGACAGAGAGCTGAGTACAAAATAGAATACAAGCCAGTTTGGTTAGGAACATTTACAAAAAAACAAAACAAAACAAAACTGTTGTAAGAGATTCTGATTCACACATCCAAGAGAGAAGGAAGGCATGGCTCAGGAATATTTGTCACTTAGAAGCCTCTAGTTTATTTCAGCTAGAATTGTGTCTGGAAAACACCAAACATGAGTCAGAACATGACACAAGTGAATTTTAGTTAGCTAGTGCGTAGTGGTGGGATGTGTCCACAGGCAATTAAAAAGCAATTTGCATGCTGTAGTGAGCTGGCCCACCCAGACAAAACAATATGCAAGATTGTGAATGTAAACCTGTAGAACTAAATAAATGAGAAATCCATTTTTGTTGTTTGAGAAACATAGTGTGTGAACTTCGTTTTGGAGCTCCCTTGAGCATCCTTAGATTATAGTAGTCAGCTTATCTCTTAGTAAAGAATGCAAAAGAGAACACAGCAGACTCACAATGTCTAGTCTTGAACAACACAGGAGATCACGGGCCCTTACTGTTCAAAGCACACAGGGGAGACACAGATTAGAAAAATACATGTTAGACACAAAGAGCATGTGGGTGGGTGTCTTGTATTTGGTTGTAAAGATGTGTGTAAAACTATGACTTATTAACCATTATTTTCCATCAACTCAGATACATTTCAGGGGTTCAATTATATACATTTTATTACTTAACAATACAAAACATATTCAGACACGCTCTTTGTGGTGTGTTGCATATGATTCCCTGCATAAATTTTAAAAATATTTTACTATTTGAAAATAACATGGTGAAGATATTGCATTAAATAACAATTTTCCTATTTAAGTGGAGTGAGACTATAATATACTAACACCTAAATAATTCTATGGCTTTCACTCTACAATGAGTGTGTCATTTCATTAACTTCTCTACTTTTTTTCTCTGTAAACTTACTTTTTAAATTTGTTACTGTTTCTTATATTTATTGCTTATATTATATTTATAGTGCATATTGCATCTATTATAAAGAGTTTCCTTTCCATTAATTTAAAAACTTTTGTGGGTATTATAAAAACAGCTTTTTTTTATTGTGTTTTCAACCATTGTTTCTAATGGCTTACAATTATATCACAGTCTATCTTAATAGAAAGTATGAGTTCTTTTCAAATACATAAAAATGAATGTTCCGTTTATTTTATTATCTTTGATTATCAAAGTAGCAAAATCTATAATTTGTGAATTACAATAAACCGATATCCACTATTCACTTTGAAATATTTGACTATATACTTCTAACATGATGGCTAATGTTCTAAGAAAAGCATTGAGTAAGTTATCGTAAATCTTTCTCTTTCTCTTTGTCTCTGTCTCTCTCTGTGTGTCTCTCTTTCTGTCTCTGTCTCCCTGTCTTTCTGTGTGTCTCTCATTGTATATGGAGAATAAAATAATTTTAATAATGAAGGTTTTCAGAGTCCTTTTCACCAAGCACTTCTTCAGTTACCTTATCTATGTTGCCATGTCATTTTTAACTTTAAGATTATGAGGCAGACACTCTCTAATTCACAATGAGAAGAATGGAAACAGAGAGAATAGAAGGAACTTGATAAATTCACAGAGATATTAGCTGGTATAGACAGGACTAACCTCCATATTAGGAACCCCGACTTTTGTCTTTTAACTCAAGTTGGTCCTTGAGATGTTATAAGTGCCTTGCTCTGACATTATTTAACAGTTAGAAACTGAGACTCTAGGAACCCTGAGTATCGACTAGCTCCTTAGATAGGTTAGAAATAAGGGACACAATGGAAATCTTTGCAGGGTATCACATAGGTATGGAAAGAAAGGAGCTGACAGCAGAAAGGTGGTTGAGGAATGAGACAAGACTCTAAAACTCATGGCTTCCTGATGTGTAATTTGATGTTCACTTTCTAATCACAGCCTTCAAGGATCAACAAGACCAGGTGGCAGAAGTGGAGAAATTTTATTCTATGTCCTGGGAGATTCCTGGATTCTTAGATGGGGATGTGAACTATTTTATGAGATGTTAAGACCATAGAACACTGTATCTGGGTAGGAAAATCAATGCTTATCCAGGACTTAAACTATAAATGCTTCACTTATTTTAAGCAACATGTATTTAAAAGACCAAAAGAAAGAAACATATAAGTATGAAGCCGTAAAGGTATCTGTTAAAGCTCTGGATTTATTCATGTAGCCCTAGATTATAAACTGATATTCTAATTTTCAGCAAAGTTCACATTATTTGATTGCTGTCCTTGATTTTCTTCTGTAAAAAATATTGCTGTTTTAAAACCTTTTATTGTTGTTCTTTTTGTTGTTCATAGATGTGGGTGAAGAGGGAGTTTCAGAAACCCTCTTGGAAAGAATGCATTGTCCTTTTATAAATGAATGGAAATTCTCCTTTTCAGTAACTTGATTTTCTTTCCATGGAAGACTCTTTGGAAACATAGCATCTCATTTGGAATAGCAGCGTGTGGTGGAAATCTGTTTTCAGACTTCTGTCCATCATGTGTGCATGGCACAGGTTCAAGTCTGGAAGGATGGTGCTCATCGTGTCCTAAAAGAAAGGCGAGGTTACATTTTAAGTATCAATTGACAGTCCAGAGGGCTAGTAGAGCGAATGAATAGAAATAAGTAGCAGTGGGAGGTGGGGAACTTGGGGAACCACTAGAAAGTCCCAGATGCCAGAGTTGAGAGAGGCTCCCAGGACCTAATGGGGCTGACTGACATTAGCTGAAATAGCCAACAGCAGGGAAATAGAACCTGAAGGGATCACCTCCAGTAGACAGATCTAATGGGGCACCCACCCATGTAAAATTTTTTTAAGTCAGAATTGACTCGGTCTAAAGGAAATGCAAGGACAAATATGGGACAGAGTCTGAAGGAAAGGCCATCCAAAGACCACCCCCACCTTGGAATCCATCCCATCTGCAGACACCAAACCCCAACAATATTGCTGATGCCAAGAACTGCTTGCAAGCAGGAGTCCAGTAGGGCTGGCTCCTAAGAGGGTCTGCCAACACCTGACTAAAATAGATGCAGATAAGCCAACCAATGGACTGAGCCCAGGGATCCTCAATGGAAGACTTAGAAGAAGGACTGAAGGAGCTGAAAGGAATTGTAACCCCATAGCAAGAACAACAGTGTCAATTAACCAGACCCCTCAGAACTCCAAGGGACTAAACAACCAACCAAAAAATATGCATGGACTGGTCCATGGCTCCTGCTACCAGAGGGATGCCTCATCTGGCATGAGTGGGAGGGGAGGTGCTTGGTCCTGTGGAGGCTAGCTGCCCCAGAGAAGGAGGATGCTAAAGGGATGAGGTGGAAGTGGGTGGGTGAGGTGGAAGTGGGTGGGTGGGTGGGGAGCATCCTCTGAGAGGCAAAGAGGAGAGGAAAGGATGGGGAGTTTGTGGAGAGGAAACTGGGAAGGGAGATAGCATTTGAAATGTAAATAAACAAAATGACTAATTAAGAAAAAGTAAACGATCAGTTCTGGGTTACCAGCCTCATGCTTCTTCTTACAGTTCCAGGATATAAAGGATATATTATCTGATTCTCCTTTCCATGAGCATCCTTCTGATGATCCTTCTGGGTGGCTAAGAATTGGTCCTTAGTCTACAGATATTGCATCAACTCCTAGTTTTCAACAATCTATTTTCTCTCTTTGATCTCGATTATAAGTTCAGAAATGAACCTATCACTTCTCTCACTAGGAATAAATGGTAAAATGGTTGCATGTCAGATGGGGTGGGTCAACTCACTAGGAGGGTCTGACCTTTTCTCTTTAAAAAAAAAATGTCTGAGAGAGAAAATTAGCTCTGGATGAAATTCTGCCTTCAAAATCTTCTGCATTAACAATTTAGATGTCTTTGGTAAAGAGAATGGAATTTTGGCCAGGATCACCAAAACATATACTGCAAACCATGGCAAAATACCCAGTCTACTTTACACATTGCCTGCATATGGGCATGTAGTATTTTTTTAAGAGACAGTTTTATGAAATCCCCAACATTAGAGGAAATGTGTGTTTTTATAAGTGACAAGTAATAAGTCATTCCTTGCATATATTATGAGAAAAAAAATACAAGAAACCAGATACTGCCGGATGGTATTCCAAAGTCTGTTTAATCTGTATAGAGCTGCAATAAATAGTCAGTGCATTTTTGAGCTAAAAAGTCACTCTAAAAATGAATAAACTAAACCCACAAAATTAAATAATTAACTGGAAAAAATGTAAAACACGCAGACAATTGATTGTGTCATTTGAATGTAAGATCCCTTCACGAACATTATTTAGACACTTCAATATCCATGTGCTGTGCGTGTATTAGATTTTTTTTATGTTGCTATAAATAAATACCAGAAGCTGAGCACTTAATAAAGAAAGGAGTTTTATTGAACTCACAAGTTTGGAGGCTGAACATGCAAACCTTATGATGCTGGATTGGGTGAGGGTCCCACTGGCTGTGTCAAATCAGTATCACTAGCAGCATGGCCAAGCGTGGTGGGGAGAAGAAACATCACACAGCAATCTATGAGGCCACATGTGTGAGAGAGAGTCCTTTCTTACTCACCATTGATAGCAATGCGGTGTCATACTGATATTTCAGAAGGAAAACCTCATCCTATCTTAAGACCGTAAGAGTGATGGTCTAAATAACCTCCCACTAGGCTGTACCATCCTAGACTTTCCTAACAGTGCCATGCTGAAAACCCTGTTTCTAGCAAATAAAACCCTAGGAGATGCATTCAGGTCACATTCCAGTCCACAGCAGTTGTGTGTGTGTGAGCGCATACGTGCATGTATGTGATTTATAGAAAACAGTGTTAATCCACACATCAGATCAAGTGTTCTATACTTCAGGTGTGTGTGTGTGTGTGTGTGTGTGTGTGTGTGTGTGTGTGTGTTTAATCTGTTTGAGCTGAAGTTTTTGCTGTGCTAAATTCTTAGGACTAACCACTTTGCTTCAATTATAGTGTACTTGTTATGAGTCAGCTCCTTTGTGAAAAGGAGAGACATTTTTTTATTTAAAAATTCAGTTTAGAATTTGATGAAAAATACATTTTTTTTGTACATTAATGATAAGGTTTGTTAAAGGATCTCTCTTTCTCTCTGTCCCTCTCTTCATCACTCTTCCTGTATACAGGTATATGGAACTGGAACTATTTTTTTGTATTTATGATTCATATACATGTACATACAAATGCACGAAGTGTATGACTTTATCTTATATTTAAATTTACAAAATATCTGTTTAGAGAATCTCTCCCTATTTGCCTGTATCTTGTCAATAATAAGCCTTCATTACAGCCCTGTGGCTATTATTGTTAGTGTAAGCCAGCAGCGTTGCGATGCTCTAAATGATATACAAAGTCTCAAGAGAAAGAACGGCAGGATGGGTAAAAGGCACAGTGAAATGCCTTTACCTGTCTGTGCTCTGGATGATTTAAGAAGCAGCAAAACATCCAGTAGCACAAAGAAATCACATATCTACAAATATGATGTGATCATGGTTCTGCAGGAATAAATGTGGTTTTCTTTCAGTTTACGTCATTTGTAAACAGAGACTCCTTTGACTTTCTAACACACCCTCCAAAAATTAGAACAATTAGGTTGATCAAAATGTAAAGTCAACCCTCTAACCATATGAAATTTGGTCTGGCTTGCTCAAACATGCCTGTACATCACTCAGCCTTTGCTCATGCTGGCTTTTTTTTTTTTTTTTAACAAACTTGGTATATGATATTGTAGGTGGATGGAGAGAATCTTTGTACATTAAATGGCAGAGTTGTTACTGCCAAATCCCTGAAATACCTATGGCATTGGCAGGGAAGGCTCTGACTCTCATCGACAGAGGAGAAAGCTGTAATCCAGCAGAGTCAGTCTGCATGATCAAGCTAGGACTGGAAACTTGGACTCCCTCCACCAAGGCTGGCTTCCTTTCTCTCAGAGTTTACCCCACTTGTACTGTCTCTTTTTCTGAGCATTGTATAATCTAGGTTAACCAAAGAAAAGCCAGTTCCTTTGCAGGATTTTTCACATTCTTCCTGTGGAGAAGGAGCTGCCATAGGACTCAGCGTGGAAACATTTCAGAGTTGTAGAGTCCTAAAATGTTACATTTTATTATTTTATAACTATTTGAGATTTCCACACAGCATATTTTGATCATATTCGATCCTTTTCCTAGATCCACTCAACACTCCCTGCCCATCTAAATTTACGTCTTCTTTTTAAGCCAATGGCTAAGGAACTAAGATCAACAATTGATAAATAGGATATCAAACTGAAAAGCTTTTGTACAACAATGGGCACAGTCAAGAGGACAAAGCAGCAGCCTACAGATTGGGAAAAGATCTACCAACCCTAAATCCGACAGAGGGCTAATATCTGAAATATATAAAAATTTGAAGATGTTAGTTACCAACAAATCAAATAACCCAATCAAAACATGGGGTTCAGAGCTAAACAAAGAAATCCCTAATGGCCAAGAGACACTAAAAGAAATGTTCAACACCCTTAGTCACCAGGGAAATGCAAGTCAAAACGACTCTGAGATTCTACCTTACACCTATGAAAATGGCTAAGATTAGAAAACTCAAGTAACAGCAAGGGCATGGGGCAAAAGGGAGCATTCCTCCATTGCTGGTGGGAGAGCAAACTTGTACAATGACCCTGGAAATCAATCTGTCACTTTCTCAGAAAACACAAAGTAGTTCTCCCTCAAGACCCAGGTATATCACGCCTGAGCATATACTCAAAAGATATTCCACAATACTACCAGGACACATGCTCCATTATGTTTATAGCAGCTTTATTCATAATAGCTAGAAACTTGAAACAATCGAGATGCTCCTCAACCATAGAATGGATAAAAAAAATGTGGTTCATTCACAATGAAATACTACTCTGCTATTAAAAACAAGAGCATCATGAATTTTGTAAGAAAATATCCTGAGTGAGGTAACTCAGACCCGAAAGAGCACACACGGTATGTGCTCACTTGTAAGTGGATATCAGCCATATAGTGCAGGATACTCATCTTACAATCCAAAGAAGCTAAACAGTAAGGAATTTTTCTTAATTAAATTATTTGAAGTGGGAACAGCCTCTTTAATCTTCAGAGGTGGCAAGGTCTGCCTTTACTCTGTGTCAAACCTTCTTCCAGCCTATATAAAGGACATGGAAGAAGGCATCTTTTTCTCTCTGTATCATAGCTCTTGCTCTCACTGACAAGCTCATCCCTTCACTGGCATTAGAGCCTACTTTTTCAGGATTTTCAGCGTGTACTGAAGGCCAGTTGAGACAGCCACTCTTGTGGACTAACCAGCTGCTATGTTATTGGACTTTCAGCTGGTAGACAATATTGTTCGACTATCTTGGGCATAACTTGTAATCTGTTTAATTTCCTTCAATATATACATAAACATGTATATATGTGTGTGTGTATTTTGAAGTATATATAACATATAGTTAATATATAATATGATAAATAATATTTAACATATCATATACAATAATATATAATTATATCGACATATAATTAATAGTTAATATATAGATATATGATATTAGACATACGGACAGACAGAAATATGTGTGTATGTGAGTGTATGTGTTCATTCTGTAAGTTCTGTTCCTCGACAGAACCCTACAAAGCTCTTTCTTCCCCCATGTCCACAATGATTCATGATACTTGAGAGGAGGGATATGATGTAGAAATCCTATTTATGGTTGAGCATTCTTAAGTCTCTGAGTCTGCAGTATTAGCTGTGGAGGTCTCAGTTTATCTTCAGCTGCAGAAAGTCACTCTTCTGGTGAAGACTGACACACACACACACACACACACACACATACACACACACACACACACACCCTAATCTTCTGTCCAATGTATATGAAGCTAGAACAAATGTTTTTCTGTTGTTCACTTAGTCAAACAGTACAGAACCAGAGATCAGTCTCTGGAAACACACACATCTGCCTTTAGGAAAGCTCAGGCAAACAGTTTTCTTTCCAAGCATTCTGTGGAAGTTTTGGAAAACTCATACCCAGTGTGCTGACAACTGAGAATGACGTCTCAGGGCACCGTTCCCACACTTTCCTGGGCAGTAGTTTTCTGGGGATGGCCGAGAGCTTCTCTGAGATATTTCCAGCCTTGCAGACTGGACCCGGTCATGGAGCCCAAAGAATCTCTTCTTTCATAGAACTGATTATTTTTATTATCACTATTATTTGATGCAGATTCAACATTAGCTTCTCAGAGCTACTAATGTAGCTTAAAAGGGCAGAAATGTTCTCACTCATAGGATCAGAAGACAGAATTCGGAAAAGATTATCGATAAACACACTCCCATCCTTGGTTCCATGGCAGAATCCTTGTTTCTGGTAACTCTGGGAAGCTGTAGTTGTCTCTGATTTTTTTTCTTCATTTGCAACAATCTCAGTCTCTATTTCTACTGAAACTCCTGACTCATTCTAACTTGTGTCCTTAAAAAGACACAGATTACTGTATTGATGGTCTCCAATTACCTAGTATGGCTTCACCTTGCCCTAACAACACCAACAGATACCTTATCTCCAATAAATATCCCACACTTATGCTCCAAGCTGGTGAATTACACTGAAATGCTAATTCGAATCCTGTCTCCCACCCTCAATCTTCGTATTAAAAAGAAAGTTATGCCTGCTAAAAATAAAGATTGAAAGTAACAGGCTTAGAAAGAAAATGCATGACATCTTCCCTTCCCATTCAACAAAGTGGCAAAGAGTTGCTTAATCGCTCAAAAGTGGAGTACTGAGGTTGGTTATAATTTGATCCATGTCTTGAATGCAGTATACATAGAAATCTAAATCCACATCGAAAGACACATTTTGTTCCCATAAAACTTTCCACTGAAGCCTTTGAACGGCAAGTTGACAGTATCTGTATTGGGCTCCACTCTGCTTACAGGCTAAAGACTTGCATTTGTTGTAGTTTAAATCATAAGTGGCCCTCAAAGTCTGGTGCATTGGTCACTAGGGTGAAATCTTTGGAATGTGTTAGAACTTTTAAAGGTAGGGGATCATGGGAGTTCATTAGATCATTGGCAAGACACACTTAACATGCATTGTGGAGCTCATTTGTCCTTCACTCCTTCTGACTTCCTGGTGGATGAAATGAAAGGTTTGGCTGCATAAATACCCCTGTATGATGCAATGCCTCAACACTGATCTGAAGGCTTGGGGTGGTTCAGCCTTGGATCCAAAGCTCCCAAACTGCAGGCAAACATAACCCTTTCTCTTCACAGGTGATTGTTACAGTTTTAGTAATGGGATGTCTGTTTTAGTGATGGAAAGCTGATCAACATATCACCCTCCACTCTTCCACCACATGGTCACATTATTGGGAATCTCAATAAAAATAACTCATATCTACAAGTTTCACTTTAGAATGATATCTTCCTATTGTCCTGTATCTGCAAATACAAAGGACATGTGATTTTAAGACACACGTTTCTCACACAGAACAAGTTCATAGGCAAATCCCTACAGAAGTGTTATCAGCTAAGGTCATACCACCCATAGAAACAGATGAACATGAACTGCAAATAAAACATGGACATTCTGTAGACTGGGGATTTTGTCTGAGTATAAAATGCCATTGGGTTCTAGCCCTGAGTTTGATTATTTTCCACAGTCTACTTCTTTGGGGTGTGTCTGCTTTCTTTTTTCTTTTTTTCTTATTCTAAAGTTTTCAGGTTTGCTATTAAGTTGCTAGTGTGAGATCTCTCCATTTTCTTTGTAAAGGCATTTAATACAGCGAAGTATCCTCTTAACACTGCTTTCACTGTGTCCCATACGTTTGGGTTTTTGTGCCCTCATGTTCAATGAATTCTACAAAGCTTTCACTTTCCTTGCTTATTTCTTTCCAAACCAGTGCTCATTTAGTGAAGAGTTGTTCAGTTCCCATGAGTTTGTAGTTTGTTTCTATCACTGATAAATTCCAGCTTGAATCCATGATTTTTCTGATAAGATACAAGGGGTTATTTCAATTTCATTGTATCTACTGAGGCTTGGTTTTTTTTACTGACAATATGGTCACTTTTGGAGAGGGTTCCATGAGGTGCTAAGAAGGTATATCTATTTATGTTTGGATGAAGTGTTCTGTAGATACCTGTTAGGTCTATTTGATTCATAACCTCAGTTAGTTTCATGATTTCTGTTTAGTTTCTTTCTTGATGACCCATCCATTGGTGGGAGCAGGGTGTTGAAGTCTCCCACTGTTAATGTGTGGGGGTTAATACATGATTGAAGCTTTAGGAATGTGTCTTTTATAAATGTGACTATTCTTTCTTTGGGGACATAGATGTTCAGAATTAAGATTTCATCTTCGTGTAATTTTCTTTGATGAACATAAAGTGTCCTTCTTCATCTCTTTTGATTAAATTTGGTTTATAGTTCCAGCTTGCTTCTTAAGTCTGCTTGAAAAGACTTTTCTAGCCCTTTATTCTGACATAATGTATATCTTTGTTGCTGAGGTATGTTTTTTGTATGCAAGGAATGAAGGATTTACCCCAAGACTCAGCTTTAATACTTCTGTGCATATACCTAAAAGATGCCCCACTATACCACAAGGACACTTGCTCAATTATGTTCACAGTAGCTTTATTTGTAATGGCCAGAAACTGTAAACAAACTAGAAGTTCCTCAACTGAAGAATGGATAAAGAAAATGTGGTACATATGGAATACTACTCAACTATTAAAAACAAAGATACATTTGCAGGGAAATGGATGGGACTAGAAAATATCATGCTGATTGAGGATACTCACATCCAGAAAGGCTTGCACAGCATGCACTCAGTTATAAGTGAATATTAACCACAAATTATATGATAACTCTGCTCCAATTCACAGACCCAAATAAACTAAATAAGAAGGATGGCGCAAGGAAGGGTGTGTGACTCTCACTAAGACAGTTAAATAAAATAGACATTGCAGGTGGGTGAAGGTAGGGAAAGGGGTGGGAGAAGGGGAGAAGAAGGGAACAGGTGTGGGGATAGGTTTGGGGAGGGGGCCAGGAGAGGGCTGGGAGAGAGAACAGAAATTGGTGACGGTCATCTGTGGGACCAGCTGTAGACCTGGAACAGGGGTCAGAGGTTAAGGGTGGGGTTCTGGCAGTCTATGGCAGTATGTGCTCTTAACCACTGAGCATCCACAATTCCTTCTAAAGAGGCGCATTCATTTTCTGTCCCAAACTTCTGATTTAATATTATAGTTTCATTAAACATTTGCTAAATTTTCCTAATTTCTGGAAATAATAAAATCTTTACCTTTTATAATTAATACAATGTTTAATTTTTTAATATCATATAAAATGTGTAAAACATTCCTATGCAAAAGACTGGCTAATCTGTGTGTGATGGGCTGAGTATGTAGTCTTAGCACTTGGGAGGGTGATGGGCAAGGGTTGCGGTGACTCATGTGCTAACCTGAGCAGCACAACCAAACCCTTCCTCAAAACAAAAGTGAGAGTTTGTATAACGTCAAATGTGTCTCTCTCCCTTTCATATTTCCTCTACAATCTTGTCTCCAGCCTTCTATACTTTTGTATAGAATTAAGCACAGTCATTGTTTATTTTACCTTAATTCAAAACCATTAGGTCATTGTCCAGTGACTTTAGTCTATATATTTCAACTTTTTGATTCTGTAGGATTTGAAGTGGCCAGTGCAGGGTTAATGGAATAGTTCATTTTTAATATGATAATATCATGTGATGGAAATTCACTTAGTTCTCCCAAAAATGTCTGATTGCAAACATTACAGTCCTGTACTTTCTTCCCATTTCAATTAGGACAGCATTCCTTAGGAAAGATAATTTTCTAGTGTAGAGAGAAACAAATCAATCCTATTTTTAACCACCCAAGCAGTTAAAAGCAAAGCTGAGATTTGGATTATACATTAGATGCTGTTTATAAACTTGCTAGATGGGCTTATGTGCAGAGTTTGTGGATAATGAGAAAATGAAATGAAGCTTAAAAAAAAAATAAAACATAATAAACGCCATTCCAGGATTCCGTTTAGCTTCCTGAAGCGGGCAATTACACTGTACCACAGGACAGGGCTATCAATCCGAACTCTATTTCAAGCTTATCTCGCAGCCCATCATGCCAAAACATAAGCATAGTTACTTTTTAAGCCTTAACTTTATGTGAATAAAGGGAAAAGGGGGAGGACTGGGAGTCTTTAATTTTGCTCTCTATCTCCAGGAAGAATCGTTCAGAGAACTCATTCAGACACTTCGACAACATGTGAGATGTTTTCCATGAGTGACTGAAGACCTTCACAGCAAGCCAAGGATTGACATGTGTCCACATGCCTAGAGATGAGGAAATTCTGATGAGCTGTCAGATTTTCTCTCTGTTGTGATTCCCAAGTGGACTTGAGCTGAAGACTGAAAAGACTCAGAATGTCTGTAAGATTATATTGTTCTTCATCCAACCACAATGGAAATATTATATGGCCAATCTGGCCTTATTACCTGGGTCTGCACAGTAGGAAAATCTATCCAGTGAGATCCGGGGTAGGAGGGCAGTTTTAGATTTAAGATCGTCAGCAACATAGTATTGTAGAATACACTGGGTTAAAGATAGTACTGTAGCCTCAATTTGGAAGCATACTGTCTGCAGATTACATAACACTGTTTGTGAATAGAAGGAATAGAAGGTCCCACCAGCTTCATCTAAGACTTTAGACCCAAGAGCACTCCTTTTTTGGGTACCACTTAAAGAAGCCATGGTGGGGTTAAGGAGGTACATGGACAATAAAAGCCAAAAGAACCTAAATATTTCACAAGCAGGTCACTGCAGGGCAGTGGGCATGGGGGAATAAAAGGGAGTAGGAGAAAGCCAGTGTCCCGCCAGAGTTCCAGTGTTCTGGGTGTGTGGACATGGATGACTGCCACACGCTCTCCAAGGGGCCCCAGGTGGGTGCCCAGCTGTGAGAACCATGGATGTGTGTGTGTGTAGGTGGGAGGGGGGTGAACAAGGGGCAGTCTAAGGTCTCTGGGCCTCATGGAGGCCAGAGATAAGACGTTCTCAGTCTCCTATCCCAGACACTGCTGGACACTGAGGAAGAACTGAGAACAAAGTGGAGGCCCCCGGGGGGTCAGTCATCCCCAGGGCAAAGAGAGGAGAGGGCAGGGAGAGTGGGGGCACTGGGTGATTCCTACACAGGAGAGAGTCCTTGGTCCGGTCTGTGGCTGGAGTGCAGTAAGGCCTTCCGATGGGAGGTTAGACATGGCTCTTTAGGGGAATACCTATTCCATTGTTCTAGCACGGCTGGCCTTGATGAACAGAGACAGTCTGTGGTTTTAGAGCTTTTTTGTTGAAAGACAGAGAGAGAGAAGGTAAAAGAGAGAGGCCAGCCATGACCATGTGGAGAGAAGAGGGGAAGGAGGGGGAAAAGGAGAGCTAGAGATGAGAGTAAGAAAGGTGAGAGCTTAAGAGAGAGTGGAGGGGCCAAGCAGCCCCTTTTATAGTGGGCTGGGCTATCTTATAGTTGCAGGGTAGCTCTGGAGAGGAGCATAACTGTAAGGGTGGAGTCAAGCTAGAATGCCAGGAGCTTGGGACTTTGTCTGCATGACTGATAGTCACAGAAGTAAGGAGTTGGGGGCTCTGTGGTGTCAGGCACCTGTCTCTGGGAACGTGGTCCACTGTTCCATCCCTTGTAGAGTTTTCTACTGGGTCTCCGGAGCAAGCCTCACTCATCCAAAACAGGCTGCCTTTCATGGTCCCACAGGTCATCTTATCAAGGTTCTGTTTTAGACTGATTTGAAGAATAGTGACATCACTTAATTTTAATGAAAATCAGCAAGATAGGCCAATTGAAAAAAATTCTGTAAATTTAGCAATATAGAAGCACACTTAAAGATCAGAATTTCAAACACAAAATTTACAAGATTTCTCCCTTGTACTCTCCTCAGATGGTGGTAGATCAGAAGATGCCAGGAAACACCAAAAATGAGCATTGGAAGGGAACACTTTAGAGAGCTGCAGACTGGATGGACTCATTTTATTAGTAATCTGACCTACGCTGACAAGGCTCACACAATGAGGTCAAGGTGAACCCATATCCAACTGCTGGTGCTATCTGCAGCTACTTCAAGTTAACATACTAAGAATGGGGTTGCAGAGATAGCTCATGGTTAATAGAATTTTCTGCTGTTGCAGTGGTGGTGGGTTTGATTTTCAGCACCCATATGGTGGCTCAGAACTGTCTATAACTCCAGTTTCATGAGACCTAATATTCTGTGCCAGCCTCCTTGGAGGTTGCACATGTGTAGTGGATATACAAACATGCAAATCCATAAAAAAAATGGAAGCCAATAAAACAAAATTCCAAGTGGATACTCAGAGCCTGTTAAGCCTACTGATGTAGGCTAAACAATACAAAACCGGGGTCCAAGGAAATGATAAACTTCTTCAGATGGCACAGTGGAACACCTCACCTGTTCAAACCATTAACACCAAGGATTTCTCTACTAGTTTAATGCTCAGTTTACATATACACTCTCCTATATAAGCTTCAGACTTATATGAGAATGAACTAGCTTCCAAAAAGTGTTTGTCCTTTAGCTTTTCTCTTAAACTTATAGTTTCTCTTATAACTGATCACTGGGCACTTTTCACCTGAGTAGCTTTCTAGAACTGTGTGTTTGAATTACATGTGTGAAGTGGTGTAGTCAGTCATGATATCTGAAGCAACTCCATGCATTTCTACAATGGAGCGTCTTATGAAAATATACTTTGAACTCGGGGAAAGTGTATAAAGCAGGTGACGATATTAGGTCCAGTAAATTTGAATAGAATGAGCCCTAGTCAACATACTGCCTTAGAAGCCCCAACACTGAGATTTTATTACGTCAATATCTACTTCTCATTCCAAATCATCTGTATCTCACCCCTGGGGGCAGATAATTCTCTCACCAGTCACCGGACCTTTATGCAGGATCATCTGGAACAACAGGGGTGGGTGAATTTGTTGCTACCCTCACAAGTACTGCTGAGTTTGTCCACAGATGGAGAGCATTGTTGCTGTCAGGGTTGCCTCTCCCTCCTCCCATCGATCTTGAACCAGACTTTCATCACCAAGCTGCATTTCTTCGAGGAAAACGTTTTAAATGCCAGGTGCCTAGCTCTGTCTGGTAACCTCAGTTCCTTTTGCCATTCACAAAGCCTTTTCCTGATGGCCTTATCCCTATGTCTGCTATGGGCCACCGAGAAATGACTGTCTGTAGGTGCTCAATGCACACCTGCCCCTAAATGACAAGTTCATACATGACTACTGTATTTATGTCATTTACATCCCACCCTCTTCTCCTCCAACTCCTCCTTCCAACTCCTCCTTCGTCCCCTCATGGCCTCTTAAATCCACTACCTCTTCTTCCACAGTTGTTACTGGTGTGTGTTTGTGTGTGTGTGTGTGTGTGTGTGTGTGTGTGTGTAAATCATAATCCACCGAGTCCACTCAGTTCTACTCGTATACACTCTAATTTAGGTGACCACTTCGATCCAGAAACCCATGAGAGAAGAATCCCTAGAGAAGATCGCCTTTCCTCCGTGTTGGCAGCCATCAATTGACCTGCAACTCCTCATCTAAGGATGGGGCCTAGTGAGATTTCCTCCATCCATGTTGGCAAGGTGCATAGTGTCCATTCGTACATCTTGCTTAGATGACCATCTTGTTGAGATTTCCTGAGTTCAGCTTCCCTGTCAGGTCTGGAAGATGCTATTTTGCAGCAGATGTCCTGCTCTTCTGCCTGTTACAATCTTTCTGCTTCCTTCTCTATAGCATTCTCCAGGACTTCAGTGGACATAGAGCTTATACGATATCAACTGTGATGAGCACCTCTGAATCGGTTGTTCTCTGTATTTGGAACTGTTGTGAATTCTGTTTTGGTCTCTGTCTGCTGTAAAACAAAGCTTCCTTGAAGTGGGCTGAGGGTGATACTTACCTCTGCATACAAGGACAAGTCTTTAGAATGCAGTTTGGAATTATACTAATTTAGAAAAATGGCAGTGGGATTTTAAATGGAGGTTTTTGTTACTGATGTAACGTCTGTTTCTTCATAAATAGTGTATTGACTGCCTTGTAACTGTTTTAAGTTCTCTGTAGATTAGTGGGCCTTTTTGTTTGTGTGTATGGAGTATATGCACAAAAATGTGTATAGGTAAGTGTGTGTGCATGAGTGTGTGTGTGTGTGTGTGTGTGTGTGTGTGTCTGTGAAGATAAGAGAAGGGTGTTGGGTGTACTGATCTACCATTTTCTGCCACGTATCCTTGTTACATGCTTTCTTTTTCTACACTATGTGCCTCAAAACTGGCATACAGCAAGCTCCAGTAATTCCCCAGTTTTTTCTACCCATTGTTCAGCCACTCTGCTATTCCACATAGACACTGAGAATTTAAACTCAGGTCCTTGTGCTTGGGCCACAAGCATTCTTACCTCCTGAGTCATCTCCCTGGCCCTGTTACTTCTTTCTACAAGATTCAGTGTAATTATTTTATCATGGCAATCATACTTGTGCAAGGCTGGGATGCTTTGAGCACTTTGCAACAACTGTGCTACAATCAATGTTTTATAACTTTGAAACTGGCTTCTCATGTTTGATAAAGCAGAACTCATCTATCTCAGTGCACCAGAGTATGGGGCATTTAAATTTAATGATTTTTTTATTAAGTTTTGAAAAATATTTTGCTTTGTGCTTGAGATGAACTATTAACTCATAAACAAAATACACATTTTTCCTCATAATCTTTGCATTTATATACATTCTACAATCTTGACTTGCTTCTTCATTTTATACCTAATACAACTATGGCTTTAGTCACAATGCTTTATCATCTCAAATGCTCAGTAGTAATTCTTTAAAGCAAAAAAGTTCTTCTCTCATACAATAGAACCTGAATGATGTATTCTCTCCCATCCCTCTTCCTAGCCTTCTCTCATCTCTCCTTTCCCCCAAATTCAATACTCCTCTATTTTCCTTCAGAAAAGAGCAGGCTTCCTAAGCTCAGGGTAAAAGATGCAATAAGACTAGGCATAAACCCTCATATCAAGACTGAACAAGGCAACCCAGTAAGATTAAAAATATCCCAGTCACACGCCCACTGTTAGGAATCCAACAAAAACTGCAAGCTGAACAATAGCAGCATTTTTGTGGTAGATATTATTTGGGGATTCCTACCCCACCTTAAATCATTTAGTTCCCAAATGAAAGACACAGAGCCTTTATATTTACAATAAGCCTTAAATCCCTAGAGCTGGGCAGATATCAACCCTCTGTGCTATTTTGTCTACTTCCCTGTCAATAACTCTGAAATCTTACTTGCCATGTTTGGACAGGGTTACTCCTACTCCAGCAAGCCTGTCTTCATGGCTATGCACCCAAGATCTACCTAACCCATGATGCCTTCTTCCTCCTCCTAACTCTTGCCTTATGATCTCTGACTCAGACCCCAACCCAGGAAACAAGCCAGGTCTACCTCTCTTCTTCCCAGTTACAGGCTGGAGGTATCTTTATTCAACCAATAGTTTTAAATTAAGGAGCCAAGTTTGCACAACTAAAGCTGTTATTCACTCAGGGTTGACTTGAGACTTGAGAAAATTAGACTTTGAGATACAAAATTTTGCATTACAATATATAGCAACAGACCAAACCTCAACCCAGCCACCAGCAGGCAGAGGGTAGGAACAGACACATCCACGGGGGCTCCATGGTTACAGCTTCAGTCTTTGTTCGCCCTTATGAGTCCTGATTCTGTGGAGCTTGTTCTTTTGGTGTTCTTGACCCATGACTTCTCTGCACTTCCCCTGAGGTCTCAGAAATTTTTGTATTATCTTAATTCTATCATTTATGAATGTCTTATCATCTTTGTGTTGCTAATAAGATTTATTGTTCTAATGGGAGAAAATTGCCTTCTTCTCTGCATATATTTATTACTTAATAAATAGTTGTGATTAACTTCTTGGGTTTTTTAAATATTTTGGATATCACCCCTCAGATAGGATGTGGGGTTAGTGAAGATATTTTTCCCAGTCTGTAGGTTGCCGATTTGTCTTATTGACGATGTCCTTTGCCTTACAGAAGCTTTCCAGTTTCATGAGGTCCCATTTATCAATTCTTGATCTTAGAGCATGAGCCATTGGAGTACTGTTTAGGAAAATTCCCCCTATGCCAATAAATTCTCTTTTCCACTTTCTCTTCTATTAGATTCAGTGTACCTGGTTGCATGTTGAGGTCCTTGATACATTTGGACTTGAGCTTTGTACAAAGTGACAAATATGGGTCTATTTTCATTCTTTTACATACAAACAGCCAGGTAGACTAGCACTATTTATTGAAGATGCCTTTTTCCCATTGTATGTTTTTGGCATCTTTGTCAAAGATCAAGTGACTGTAAGTGTGTGGTTATATTTCTGAGTCTTCAATTCTATTCTATTGATTAGTGTGTCTGTCTCTGTACCAATACCATGCATTTTTTTTAATCACTATTGCTCTGTAGTAAAGCTTGAGGTCAGGGATGGTGGTTCCCCTACTGGTCTTTTATTGTTAAAAATTGTTTTTGCTATTCTGTTTTTTTTTTTTTTTTTTTTTTTTTTTTTTTTTTTGCCTTTCCAGATGAATTTGAGAATTGCTCTTTCCATGTCTTTGTTGGGATTTTGATGGGGATTTCATTGAATCTATAGATTGCCTTTGGTAGGATGGCCATTTTTACTATGTTAATTCTGCCAATCCATGAGCATGGGAGATCTCTCCATTTTCTGAGATCTTCTATTTCTTTCTTGAGAGAATTGAAATTATTGTCATACAGGTCTTTCACTTGTTTGGTTAGAGTTACCCCAAGGTATTTTATATGATTGTTTCTAATTTCTTTCTCAACCTGTTTATCCTTTGTATAAAGGGAAGCTACAGAGCCTACAATCAGCAGGAAGACAGAGCATCAAGTGAGGGATGGGGTTGCCATCCCACAGTCACATCTCTGACCTATAATTGTTCCTGTCTGAAAGAATAACAGGGATGGAAATAGAGAGGAGCCTGAGGAAAAGAAGGTCCAAAGACAGACCAAAAATGGGATCCAGCTCAAGGGGAAATCCCAAGACTTGACACTACTACTGAGGCTATAGAGCATTCACAAAAAGGGACCTATCATAACTGCCCTCCAAAAGACCCAACGAGCAACTGAAAGAGTCAGATGCAGATATTTGTACCCAACCAATGGACAGAAGCAGCTGATCTCTGTTGTTGAATTAGGGAAGGCTGAAAGAAGCTGAGGAGAAGGTCGATCTGGTTGGAAGACCAGCAGTCTCAATTAATGTGGACCCCCGAGATCTCTCAAACACTGGACCACCAAACAGAAAGCATACACCAGCTTTTATGAGGCCCCTAACACACATACAGTAGAGGACTTCCGGGTCTGTATTCATTAAAAGATGATGTACCTAACTCTCAAAAGAATGTAGGACCCAGAGAGTTTAGAGGTCAGGTGGGGTGGGGTGTGGGTGCATCTACATGGAGACAGGGGGTGGGGAGGAGGTAGAGAATGTGGAACAGTCAGAGAGTAGATGGTGGGGGAATGGAATAGGGAGTGTAAAAAATAAATTAATTTAAAAAATAAATAGTTGTGTATGTATACATATATGGGTGAAATATTGAGGGAATATAGAATCTACTTTTCGCTACTAATGCCAATGCTGTCATTTCCTGGATAATCTATTTGGGTGTTAAGCAGTGAGATTATCTTAGACCTCAAGAATACCCTTTTTTTTAGAAATATTTCAAGGTAAACATTGAATTTTTTTCTTTTTCTCCTTCTCTTTTGATATTTCCACCTACTTTCTTCCTTTAACCTCTTCTCATTGTTGTTTGATCTTGTGAATTAATAATAAATTTTGCTTCAACCCAATGTCTGGGCAAGGTCACCAGTTTATAAAATCATCATAGGTAAAGGAGAGCAATGTAATATTCTGCCTCGTACATTTCCTACCATCCTCTTAGTATGGGGAACACACTAAACTCACATGCAGTAATAACTGTTGTTGCTTTCTCCTGGTTCCATGATGAGACATGGAGCAACTTCAAGTAAAGAAATCAACACTGTAAGGAAGTGTTAAGGAGTTTTTGTTGAAATTCTTCCTTTCAGGTTTTGGAACAGAGATATGACTTATTGATCGATGGTACTTTTATTTTAAATAGAACTTTACATTGTATTTACTCATATTATGTGTGTCTATGTGTTTGGGCATGAGCTTGTCTCAGAGTACACATGAAGACCACAAGGCAGCCTGTGGGAGTCTATTCTCTTTGTTTATCATATGGGTCCTGGTTATGAAACTCAGGTCATCAGGGTTGGTGGCAAGCATTTTTTCCTGCTGAGCTGTATCACCAATCTCATGTCACTGTTTTACGCTTCATATTCTAAACCATGAGAATGATAAACACTTAGAAAGGCAGAAGGAGGGTCAATGAATATAACAGAATGGAATGAAAGGGTAAGAGAGATACAGACTGAAAGCTTAGAGGGCATTCACTCCACTCTGAAATCAGTGATGCTGATGAGCAGACGTATTCTGAAACCCACTTTATACAAAGAAAGCTATGTTTAGAACAGAGTGGCGTTTGGCTTATACACATGGATATTTAACATCTTGAAATATCGCACATATATTTACAAAGAATTGACATGACCTCCCCACCCCTCCCCCGCCATAGAGGCTGCGAGAGTCTGACTCTGAACCCCATTTCAAGTCCTCACTCCTGGATCCTTTCTCTTTCTTTGGGTTGGAATTGTTTTCCATTCAGCCAAAGGATTTAAAAGAGTAGTGGGCAGGCTTCCAATTTTCCCCACAAAATGCAGGATATCCCATTACCATTAATTGCAATATGCTGTCTGTATTTCCTTTTCAAGAGAAGTGTTGGGATAAAAAAAAAATGTATAGGTTCACCCATCAAAGACAAGGCTCTGGCTACCAATTGGATTGCACAGTGTATTTTTGGAAAGAAATCTTGGAAGGAAGAATGGAAAAAGACAATCTAACAGTAAGAGACACCATTGCAAATCAAGCCACAGGCATGATTGATTCCAAAATCCAGTTTCAGGGCTATAAACTTTGAAAAATGTTGTTTCTTGTTTTTAGTAATATGTCAATCATTCCTAGAGCATGATATATATATATATATATATATATATATATATATCACTTACACATATACATATACATATATATGTATATATGTGTGTGTATGTATGTATATGTATATATATGTATATATGTGTGTGTGTATGTGTATGTATATATATGTATATATGTGTGTGTGTATATATATGTATATACATATGTGTGTGCATGTGTATACATGCATATGTACTTTGCAGCCTATATGAGTGTCAGAAGTCAGCTTGCAGGAATTGGTTTTCTCTTTTCGCCATGTGGCTCTGGGGAGGTTGAACTCAGGTGATCAGACTTAGAGTCAATGACTTTTTACCTTTTTATTCATCTCCCTAGCTCAAGACACCAGAACTTAACTCTCCTCTTGATTTAAAAACAATTTAGTATTTTATGAAGAAAACTAAAAAAGAGTATCCCGTTACCTGGCACAGGTTAAAATGCGACTTCAGGGTTCAGGTCCATGTTGTAGCACGTACCCTGCTTACACAAGGGCCTAAGCCATACACCCACTTCTAATAAAATGAAATTATGGCTTCAAACACCTCCACACCTTAGGAGATAATGCCAATATTGAAATAATTCCTTTACTGGACCTAAAACAATCTTCCGTACACACAATTATAACAATTATATGGGTTTGATGATCCTAAGAGACACTATGTTTTTAGGTTGTTTCTAGAAAAGTGTGGTGGTTGTAAATTTTGTCAGCTTTCATATCATATATGATTTTTAAAAGTGATGTCATCTGAATGATTGGTACTTGTTACAAGTGAACTCACACAAGTCTTTATCAATGAGTACCTATTCATTCCATTGTCATTGATTTGAGGTAGACATGAAGGGACTTGGCATGGCCCTGGGTTAGATTCTCAGCTCCAGATACACTGGGTATGGGAATGCATGCTTGTGAGCTGAGGCAGTAGGGATACTGCAAGTTCTATAAGCTTAAAGCCCATCTGGTCCACTCAAGACACTGTCAGGAAGACAAAACAAAACAGACATAGATTCTCATAGATGCAGTCCAACAAACCATTACAGAATTTCTTATGCATTAATAACAATTTTAAAGGCTTTAATTAGGCAGAAATACTGTGTCAACATTATCACAGTCATACTTTCAATTGCAATATCTAAAAAGTTAAATATATAACAATATTCAACTTATATTTTTGTGAAAATAGGTGAAGAAAACTCATGTTATTCATTCCATCAAGTCTCACCTAACTTTTTCTTTCCCTACCCAAACCAATTTGTAATGCCCAAATATTCTTGGATATGGGGCCTTCCATCTCTGCAGACCCTACAGTCTTTGAGAAAAATTAGCCCTTCTTCTTCAAGCAACTATGAATTGCTAACAGCTTCCTGTCTAGGGGTGGGACTTTGCGCTCACCACACCTGCCTGTGCTGAGTTTGCTCAGGGTTTGGTTCACGCATGTACACACTGTAACAAGTGCTGTAATTCTGCATGTTCTGATACGCAGCTGCTCTGCCCTGCCCTGAAGACAGGAGTTCCTTGTATCCATTCACCACCTCTGAGTCTCATACATTATCTGCAGTGACCAATGAGCCTGTGGGGGTGCAGTGCACAAGTTACACTTCAGACTGGACACTGCTGTCTCTTATTCGCTGCATGTTGGCCAACTCCGTGTCTCTGTGTCAGTCATCACTTTGTGAAACAGACTGTATCACTTTGAACATTCCTGAGCTCAGAGAATGTTTCCAGTTTTGAGATGATGACTCTAAAGATCAAGCATTTGTTTAAGGTATAGTTCTGTTTGGTTTTTTTTTCCTTCCATACATCTTAAAATCCAGAAAAGGGCTACTGAGCAAGTAAAGCCTTATCTCATACTTAATTTAATATGCTTAAACTGCTTTCAGAGTAGTAACCAATAGCAAGAAAAGAAGATGCGTGAAGGAGTCAGAAAAGCATGGATGCAACCCCCAGGGTTGGTTTTTAACAACTGTATATACACTCTGAACCTATGTTTGCTCATGTGTATTGAGAATGGCTTTCCTGATATAGCTCAATGGTTTAACTGGGATAGGTAGGCCTTTAGTAGATATTGGTTTATTTTTACATAGACTTTCAACTTGTTAAATTATAGTAATTTGCGGATTGGGTGTTCAGTATGATGTAGTCTATGGTGGTTCTATGATCAGGGCCTTGTTAATTAGTTAAGCCTTAGCTTGTCAAGGAGGCATGCCTTGTGTGTGTGTGTGTTTCTTCATGAGAGCTGTGGTGAAATTTGCTTGCACAGTAGTTATGCCCACTATAGCTGGGATTCTCCACTCTCTTATTCCTCAGGAAACACAAACCAAACTGTTGCCACTGCTAACAATTTATAGAGGAAGGGAAAAGTACAAAACTTTCCAAGAGACATTTTCTTCCCAGTGGGATTGCTTTTTCTTTCCCCTCTTTCCTTTCTCCATTATTTTCAAAATGAATCAAAAGTTCTGAATTATCTTGGTAAAAATGTTTTGTATAGGAACATTTAACCCGTTTAGTGAGTGGGTAGTTTTGGCTTTTGTTCAGGCTTAATGAAAAATGTTATCTACTGTAAGCTAAACTGTTAAGTTGAAAAAGTGACAAAAGAATTCTCTTCATTTAAAAGAAGTAAATGAGAAAAATTTCCCAAAGAACTACTAAATATATCTAAGGTCATGTGACTTGGTACATTTTATAGTATTCAATAATTTACATGGCCTTGATGGATAAAATCACTTAAACATGCTAAATAACTTGGTCTTAAATCATCATAAAGAATTACCAACTAATCTCTTCTCAGATTAATATAATAATAATAATAATAATAATAATAATAATAACAATTGCTATTTAATGTCCCTGTCATTAAACATAATTGATTTGTCTGTAAATCCTCTACATAGTAGTGAACTCCTGTTGAAATTTTCCTCAGTAACTCCTGTCTCACTAGGACATTCATCTAGTCATGTACATTTCTCTTTAGAGTAACTCATATGCATCTGTGATACAGCCTCTAAGAATCTTAGAATCAATGTTCCCTAGACAGACCCCAAACAAAAATATTACATTTGGAGAAGATTAGAGGCAGCCTGATCATAGTCAGACTGTCTGGGAATCTTGTAAATGGCTGTTCCCTTGCACGCAAATCAGGTGATTCCAAGAGATGAGTGGAAATATTCTCTGAAAGTTTAGTTTCCATTTAAAACAAATCACTTCACCTGGCTGATTGACAAAAAAAAAAAAAAAAAAAAAAAAGAATAAGATATTTTATCTCCAACTTCATGAGAGAATAACTGACAAGTAGAATACATACATACATACATGCATCCATACGCACATACATACCACACACACACATGCTTGTGGCATTAATTCAGTGTAAATTTAAATGGTGCATCTTTCACTACAAAGTAACTTACATCCCATCCCATCATACTGATGTCTCCTTGTAGCGAATACTTGAGATGTGATCTCCTAATTATTTGGTGGACTGCTGCTACAATAAGCAGGCTGTGAGTAAAGCCTCCAGAATGTTTTCATTCAATTACTGAGAAAACTGAGAATTTGTTCTTTTTTATCTACATCTCTCATTTCCTTCGACACCAGGCTCTGGAAACTACACACATCTATTCTAGCTCAGCTATTACACATTCTTCATATGAATAAATCTCTCATTACTTGAACTTATGTGCCTGGCTTATATAATGCCTTTTTTATTCATTCACGTATTTTGGGGTTTTATTTTAATCTTATAATTTCTTCATGGCTCCTCTCACTCCATCTTCCCTTATGCACTCCTTAACTCTCAAATTCATGGCCTCTATTTGTTTGACAGTTTACACACACACACACACACACACACACACACATCGAGAGAGAGAGAGAGGGGGGGGGGAGAGAGAGTTTATATAATATTGTGTGTGTATATATAATTTCAGGGTTGACCATTTGTTACTGAAAAACCAATTGAGAGCTTCTTGCTTTGGAAGCTTATTTCTCCTGTTTTAAAAATGGAAGTGGAAATGGAACAGTATTCTATTGCAATTTGTTTCTTTAGTGGATTTGCCCATTTACTTTATTACCATTTGTCTGTTGGTGATATTGCATTGATATTGTATTTTTGAACTTGTGATTAATGGCACATTGAATGCACATACAACTTTAAGGAAGTGCCTTTACTTCGCCTGCACACACTTCCAGAAATGGGATTGCTAGATGGATCACAATTGTGGTTTTAAATTTTATTTTAAGATTTATACGTGTATTTTCTTCCTCTGTGATACTAATAGAGTAAAGATACTTCCTGACCTCTGGAGGGAATATTCCTAGATCACTTTTTTGGGATAATCACCTTCCTGATACCATTTTAGATTCTTCATGAATAGGTTTACATGATAATGAAGTATTTTGTATAACTTAGAACATGAATTGAGGCTCTACATTACAGTATGCAAGGCAAAGCAGAAATAGACATGATGGACAAGAAAAGGAACAAGATAAATGAACACAATAAATATACTATTGTACCCCAGGCAATGACAGACACTGTGAACCCAGTGGCCTCAGCATACCGTAAAACCACAAAATAAAATAAGATAAAATACTATTTCCAGGAACCAGCCAGCAATATATTGCTATAAATCCAGATGAGAAGAGCAAATAGTATTTCTGCACTTACATAGAATGATGTGTTTTCACCAACAAATCATTGTGCATTGGTTTAATGCAGTTAATGTAAAGATGTGTGAGTGAAGTAGGAATGGGATTCAGTTTATGAGAGTTAAGCATGTAGAGATCTACAGTTTATAAGACATGCCTGAGTTAAGCATAATCTCTAAAGTCAAAAGAGCTCTATTTCTGATAATAATAAAAACCAAATTAGATTCTATCAAGAATACATAACAAAAATGTGTGTGTGTGGGGGTAATGTGTGAGGGGGTATACATTTTAGCTATATATATATATATGTATATATAAACTTTATATAATATATATTAACTTCTATTGTTTGAAATACAATAAAAATATAATTGAACAATAAAATAAAATAAAAATGAAATAATTCATCTCAATTCTATGAATCTCAATAAAAAGATATCTAAATTAGCTTATACCTTAGTCGAGGAAA
The DNA here is from genome assembly GCF_000001635.26 of Mus musculus. Classification (NCBI taxonomy): domain Eukaryota; kingdom Metazoa; phylum Chordata; class Mammalia; order Rodentia; family Muridae; genus Mus; species Mus musculus. The sequence continues at coordinate 111,389,033 of NC_000077.6, read as the reverse complement.
TAATGTTCCTTCATCCTAGAAACTTCCATATGTCACTTATTTTATATCTCATAAACTGCTCTGTCTCCCTTAGTAGCAACCAGTTTTCTGATAGTATAATTGTAATATAATTGGTCACACCGATTAAAAACGTGCAATGTCATCAATTTTGACAATGTGTAAGTAATTGTAATGGAAAACAGGGATTTACCCTGTACTTTCTCTGACCTCCCATTCTGTATCTTTTCCTAATTTCCTCCTTCATCCCCATCCATAAGTGCATAGTCCTCTTTTAAAAAGTAGATGTTTTCTTTATTTACATTGCAAATTTTGTCCCCTTTATGGTCCTCCCTTCTTAATCCCTGTATCTTCCCTGGAATGCCTGAGAACACTTTACAAAGGAAAACATATTATGTAGTTCACACTCTTCCTAGTTATGTTAGTGATTTCTTCTATATCTTTGCAGAGCTGCAACCATATTCCATATTACTATGTATAAAAAGATTCCTGTTATGTATTGATTAAACAATACGTGTGTGTGTGTGTGTGTGTGTGTGTGTGTGTGTGTGTCTGGGGGTAAAAAATAGGCAGTGATATAGATAAACAGAGAGACAGAGACAGAATTTGTTTGTGCATGCTATCCATTTATTTGTAAATATGCAATTAGTTGAAACATTGTTATCAGTTTGGAGTCATTACAAATAAAGCTACGAAAAAGCTATTATGATGATATTTGCATCCACAGTTCGTGAAGGACATATGCTTGAGTAAATACTAAGAGTGCAATGTTTTGGTCACTGCATAGATTCATTTTTAAATGTTTAATTAATGCGTAATGTCTTTTCCAGAGTGGGTGCACTAGTAAACCTTTACACCAGCAACAAATTCAAATTGGAATTGTTTGGTATCTTTTGCGAGAAGTTCTCTTGGTCAGTTTCTGAATTTTGACATGTGTCATTGACATATCTACCAATCTTCCCACTGTTCCTTTGGTTAAAATCTCAATACCTGAAATACCTGTCAATTTATTCTATTATGCTTAGTCACATTGATATACAAATGTTAAAACGAAACTGACTCATCTCAATTATGTGTTGCTGAAGAACAACATTTTCAAAAACTGGAAACATAAATAAAAGTCTTTCAACTCTGAGCTGTAGATCATTGACTTTCAAGGCATTCAATTTTAATACATTTATTTTACAGGTAAAAATGGGAAAGACTCTGTTCCCATGAAAAGCACAGCCTTCTTTTACATATATAAGGATTTTGGAGAAGAATTAAAACATAAATAGTTAACTGATGTTATAATAATGATGGATTGTAAGTATGTGAAAGTAAATTTTGCACACATTTTGCTGGTTGAATATGTATTTGGGAAATCTATATTGAAACCTTTAATATAAATATTCTATATAAAGTATAATCAGCTGACAATACAGAATCAAATTTTAATTATATCATGTTGTTTTTCTATTCTCCACATCTCACCTTTGTCTTTGAAAAGATTTCCAGCAAGGATACAACATGAGCACTGTTATGGAAGGAATGACTGCTAGAGTTGAACACACCCTCTAAAACAGCAACATATTTCTGTCAAATGTCAGTCAGTGAGGAATAGTTTACTATAGTCTCAAGACAATAAACAAGAATATGTTCAATACTACAAGACCAATAGCAGATATAAATAATCACAACAAAAATAAAATAAAATAAAATAAAATAAGAAGAGTTTGGTCAGAGAAACGTTTAAAGCTGGGTGTCCTGTGCACTAAATAAATCCAATATTTACAAATGTAAATTGAAACTAAAGCTATACATTTAAAAGTAACACTAACTTAATTAAAATTATGGGTATTACTGTGATAAATGCAAATATATTATTGTTTAATGGCTATTATATATACTATTTCTATATTATTTATTGTTATAAATTGTATAATTTATTTCTTTACTTATTTGGAAATACAGTATATAACTATTATTAATACATATAATGTATTAGACATCATACTATTTCAAGTATTACAAATTATATATAATATAACACATTATTTAATATATGATTTATTATAGTCTGTCATACATCTATTAATTTATTGTTATTTGATAATATATTGTAACTTACTAGTATTATTTATTACTCTATAAAGTACATTATTTAATATTACATATTATATATTTTATACTATATTACTTATTATTTTTTTTATTTCTATTATTTCTCATAGAAAAATAATTAAACTTTATTGAGAGATACAGAATTGCATGTGTACACTATAGTATTTAAAATTGTAGCCAAACCAAAGAAGCAAAAATACTTCCAAATTATCAGAAAAATCATATAAATTAAACAGCATATTTAAAATATGGACAATGTTAAATGTAACGGTGCAAAAGTCAATGACAAATCAAAGGATAAACGCAATGAATCCACTAAGGTAGATATATCTGCCTTGTCACATACAACTGATGTAGACTGTAGCAAAAATAATAAATTTGATCTTACTGTGAATCAATCCACTTCTCCCAAGAACAGAACCCACTTAGAAGATTTTCAGTGCAGAAGCAGAAATGAAAGTTTTACAAAGACATAAAAATATCATAAAAATCTGAGTCCAAAATTCACAATACCTGTCTCACTCTAGGAATTATTCTTAGCAATAGTTATAAGCAGTTAACATAATTCAAAAATAAATTATTTTATTTCTATTAATGAGTACAAACTTATACCTCAGAACGATATAAAAATAATATACCATATCACACAATATTATTTTTTCAGTGAACCAATGGAAGGAAAAGAATACCTAGTTATTGTGAAAATAAATTGCATAGTGCACAGGCATTCATTATTATTAATTATCATCATTATTATTATTTTCAGATATTCACTATATTGATCTTGCTTATCTCAAACAAAAGTATCCTCCTGCCTCTGCCTTCTTCTCCCAAGTGCTGTTATGTGAGTTAATGCTTATGAAAGTAATTAATTCATCTATATGAAGAGTTACATGTTTATTAATAAGGATATATATTTTTTAAATTTCTTGGTAGTTAGATCTTCATTTCAAAAATGGCCTCCACTACGTTGTAATTCATTACATAATAAGTATGAAGTACTTCTAACTGCCCTCATCAAATAGTCAACATATCAAGAAGGAAGTTTCTATTCTAGATTACTCTTCGTTAAGAAGACTAAAAATACGTAAAGTAAAAATGTTTCTTACATAAAAGCAATGTAAAAGGATAGGGCTCATGGCTTTTATGTTATAGAAATGCGGATAGAATACAATATTTTATACTTTGTTTTCTTGCCAACAACTCTGAGGCTAATGGAAACTCTTTTCCTTTCTAGAGTAATGTCTAGAAAATTATTGTGTCTTTTGTTTTTATTAATCATTTTGTTCGTTTACATTTCAAATGATATCCCTCTTCCTTGTTACCCCTTCACAAATCCCCCAGCCCAGCCCCCTCTCTCCCCCTCTCACCTCACTGCTCCTACATTCCCCCTAAACTAGGGAGTCAATCCTCCATAGGATCAAGGGCTTTCTCTCCCTTAGATGTTAGATAAGGCAATCCTCTGCTACTTATGTATCTGGAGCCATGCATCCTCCATTTATATATACTTTGGTTGGTGGGTGAGCTCTCTGGGAGCTCTGGATGGTCTATTTACTTGCTATTGTTCTTCTTATGGTGTTTCAGTCCCCTTCAACTCCCCCAGTCCTTTTTTTTTTTTTTTTTTTTTTTTGAGACATGGTTTCTCTGTATAGTCCTGGCTGTCTTGGAACTCACTTTGTAGACTAGGCTGGCATCGAACTCAAAAATCCGCCTGCTTCTGCTTCCCGAGTGCTGGGATTAAATGATTGCACCACCATACCCGGCCTCCCCAGTCTTTCCTCAGCTCTTCCATTGGGGTCTTCAGACACAGTCCGATGGTTGGGTGTATCTGCATTTGTATTGGTCAGATGCTGGTAGAACCTCTCAGGGAACAGCCATACCAGGCTCCTGTCTGCAAATGCTTCTTGGAATGAGTAATAGTGTTGGGGTTTGGTGTCTGCAGATGGGATGGATCTCTAGGCGAGGCAGTCTCTGGATGGCCTTTCCTTCGGTCTCTGTTTCATTTTCTTTTTCTCCTATCTTTCCTTTGGACAGGAACATTTCTTGGTAAACAATTTTAAGATTTCTCTGTGGCCCAATTCCTCAACTGGGGGGTTGTTCCTATCTACTGGAAGTGGTCTCTACAGATTCTCTCTCCCCTTTGTTGAGAATTTCGGCTAATGTCATCCCAGTTGGGCCTTGCGAGCCTCTAGCTTCCATGGTATCTGGAACTTTGAGTACATCACTCCCTTTTGTCACTAAGTTAATGTCTGTACACTGTTGCCAGTGGTGAAATATCTCACTTCACAATGGAGTCAATGAGTCTTGAGTTTTCCACCAAAAGTTAACTAACTTTACAAACTCATTCAAGAGTCTTAGATGGAATTAACAAATTCTTTTTTACCAATTAATAAAAACAAAAAATCCATATTTACCTGTTCAGTGAGACAAAGATAAATTACTTAAGCATAAAGTTTCCTTCAAAAATTATAATCAGATTTATAATTTAGTTCATCAATGATGTCCTTAGTGACATTAGCAAAATGTCTTTGAAATAATATTAACAGTAGCTAAAGTTCATAGGAGCCTACAAGTACCCTTTGTCTTTTTACAATTACTTTATTTAAAAACTAATAAAACTAAATTTGAATGTAGTGATTAATTGCAAAACACATGAAACTGAAGAACAAAGACCAAAGTGTGGACACTTTGCCCCTTCTTGGAATTGGAAACAATCACCCATGGAAGGAGTTACAGAGAAAAAGTTTGGAGCTGAGACAAAAGGATGGACCATATAGAGACTGCCATATCCAGGGATCCATCCCATAATTAGCCTCCAAACGATGACACCATTGCATACACTAGCAAGCTTTTGCTGAAAGGACCCTGATATAGCTGTCTCTTGCGAGACTAGGCCGGGGCTTAGCAAACACATAAGCTATTGGATGGATCACAGGGCCCCCAATGGAGGAGCTAGAGAAAGTATTCAAGGAGCTAAAGAGATCTGCAACCCTATAGGTGCAACAACATTATGATCTAACCAGTACCCCTGAGCTCTTGACTCTAGCTGCATATGTATCAAAAGATGGCCTAGTCGGCCATCACTGGAAAGAGAAGCCCACTGGACTTGCAAACTTTATATGCCCCAGTACAGGGGAATGCCAGGGCAAAAAAGTGGGAATGGGTGGGTAGGGGATGGGGGGGGGGAGGGGATGGGGGACTTTTGGGATAGCATTGGAAATGTAATTGAGGAAAATATGTAATAAAAATATTAAAAACAAAAAAGAGTATAGGAAACATTTAAATATATATTGAAGTTAGTATTCAGAATTAAAATTCTTGAGCATCATTGAGCTTAGTACTTACTACATATATTCATTAAAAAATACATGTCATTTTACAGCAAACACTGCACTCTATATCGACAAAATCTTAAGTGATCATGGTTTCCCTTGAGGAAAGGCAGCTGACTTGCTCTAAACAATGTAACTCTATCTCAGGAAGTGCATATCTGGTGATTTATCTAAGCACTCTTTGATATCTCTCAGTCTCTCTTTTCTATCTCTATTCTCCCTTCTTTCTCCCTCTATTTTTCCCTCCCCCATTTTCTGTCTTTGACGATTTCCCCCCATTTCCTTCTCTTCCTCTATTCCTTCCATTCATATAAAAACATAGGTATTTATTTGTAAAACATGATGACTGAAAATACAAAAATATTCTGGAATGATTAATAGTGTTGGTTTCTTTGAAAAACAGAGAAATATTGTAGGAACGTGTCTTTGTTTTAATCCCAAGTTATAGATATGGATTAAGCTGCAGATTGCCCACAGCAGCTGACTATGATTTGCCTTGTGCTCTAGGAGGGGCATGATTTTGCCATCAGGAGATAGTTTCTATGATTGTGTGACATATAAAATTCTGGCATCTTTTCAGATGGTATATAAATCCTAGGGCCACAAGAAGTAGAGCAGTAGATGTTTGGTGGTCAGTTGCTGTTATTTGTTGTTGGTCATGGATAGTTAAGTAGTCATGCCCAAAGATAAGGAAGAAAGAAAGGAAGGAAGAAAGAAAGAAAAAAGAAAGAAAGAAAGAAAGAAAGAAAGAAAGAAAGAAAGGAAGAAAGGAAGGAAGAAAGGAAAAAAGAAAGGAAGAAAGAGAAGGTAAGAATCAAGGAAGGAAGAGGATAGGAAGAGAAAGGAGGAGGAGGGGTAGGAGGAGAAGAAAAATGAGGAGGAGGAAGAAGAGGAGGAGGAGGAGGAGAAGGAGGAGGAGGAGGAGGAGGAGGAAGAGGAGGAGGAGGAGAAGGAGGAGGAGGAGGAGGAGGAGGAGGAGGAGGAGGAGAAGAAGAAGAAGAAGAAGAAGAAGAAGAAGAAGAAGAAGAAGAAGAAGAAGAAGAAGAAGAAGAAGAAGAAGAAGAAGAAGAAATAGTGAAGAAATTATATAACCTGACTTGCCACAAGGAACTTGGTACCCCTAGTCATCAATCAGCAGGAAGTAGTCTAATGACATAGCCCCCTTTCCTTTTTAAAATTTTTCTCCCCTATCTAGTGTTAGGGTGTTGAAAAGGTGGTAAAGAGGTGGAGAACAATGGAAGAAAAAAGAATGCACAAAGTAGCAAAATGTCTGTAGTTCTAGCTAATCATATGTTTTATCTCATGTATCTGGCATTTACTGAAAATACTTAAAACTCACCTTCTTAGCATTTTCAAAGAATACCATATATTATTTTTAACTACAACCATCATCTTGCCCAGTAATGTTATATATATGTAACATTTTCCCAGTGTCCACAAGTGTCCTAGACCCTTATAATACATTACTTTCAACTTTTGGGAGATTAGCTTTTTACAAGTGGGCATAAAAAGTGGCTTCATCTACTTGTCTTCCTCTGCTGGGCTTATTTCATTTAAAATCCATTCCTGCACATTCAAGTCAGCCATGATGTTCCAAATGATAAGGTTCTCTTCTTTTGAAGGGTAAGAAGCATGCCTCCCTGAATACAAGAAACATTTACACAGTTGACTGATTCTCATATATTGGAAATCTGTTGATTCTATATCATATTATAAATATTGCTACCATTATGTACAGGAAGAAGCACATGCAATTTCATTCCCTTTAAATAATGCCTAGTAGTAGAATGGCTGGATTGCATGGCCATTCTGTTTTCAATTTTGCAACTTTCATAATGCCTGGATTATAGGAGATTGGCAATACACAATCATGACTACATTCAGGCACCTTCCTAGACACATAAAAATTATGTTTGTAAGAATAAATATATATATCATTGATATGCAACAGTACAGCTTGCAATCATTTTCTACCTAAAGTTTACATTAAAGCTTTAATGTGTGAGATGTTTTGTGACCTCAAGAAATAGGAAGTAGGCCCTCTTGGTTTTTTGAATGAAAGTCCTTAGATACGGAACAGGGACATCCATACTGGAGATGCAGTGATGGGCTGAGAGTTTCCCCTACCACATCTGTACATCCTACAGACACTTCACAGATGGATATGGTGGTCCTCTTACTGTCTTGTTGAGCACTTCCCTGGTTTAATTTCTTCACATAAGAACTTCACTTTAGTAAGCACTAAATGGAAGAGGAGGGGGGAGGAAGGCAATGTGAACCCTGGGAGTCCGGATGTTTTACATCAATCTTCTTTTTACTCACCTTCTTCCCTTACTCCTACAGTCTACAGGGCTGACCTATCCTAGGTTCTTAAAGCTGTTTGGCATGGATCTTCAGTAAAGTCCTTCATCCTGGTAGGCTATAAGTTCTTAAATTGTTTGGTTTTTGTTGTTGTTGTTGTTGTTAATTCTTTGCAGATTTGGTAGGATGTGTTTTAACCATATTCATCTTGCCCCTCTCCCAAGTTTTCCCCTCTGCATTCCACACCCAATCCACCTACGTTTGTGTACTCTTTCTCTTAAAAATGAAAATTATAATCAAGTCCAATCTAGCTTGTCAATCAGTAGGTGCTGGAGAGGGAGAGACAGTTTTCTTTTATAAGTGTGTGTTGTGGTTGTGAATGCTTGCTATCTGCTGAGTCAGTCTCTCTCACACACCTGTGGTTTTCTGAAATTGGGCATCGCTATTGTGTCTTTGCCATTTCTCTTTCATCATTGTGTTTTAATTTCTTTCTTTTGATATTCAAGTACTGTAATATTGCTGGGACACTAAAATGAAGAAAGGGGGAGAGAGAGGGAGAGAGAGAGACAGAGAGACAGAGACAGAGAGAGAGAGAGAGAGAGAGAGAGAGAGAGAGAGAGAGAGAGAGAGAGAGAGAGAGAGAATGGTATATAATGGGCCATTTGGCATGTTGAAGCACTCATTTCTTATTAATCTATTTTTTTAATCTTGTGTATGTGTAGTATACGTGCTGTGGTGCATGTATTGGGTATATGTACCTGTTAGTGTCACATGTTTTTAGGGTGATTGTACTGAGCCTAGTTTTGGTCTCCACATCTCTATCCACTCATCCACAGAAGAGAACAAGCCCAGGCTGCATTTCTGACCTCTCAATATCATAGGAAGCACCTAGACCAACATCAGATATCTTCCCCTTCTGTTATCTTATTTTATTTTATTATTTTATTTATTTATTTTTGAGACATGATCATTCCCTGAGTTTGAAGCTCATTGATTTGATAGACTGGCTAACCAATGAGCTTTGGGGATTCTCCAGTATCTCCCTAGCTCACCCTTGGGCTAGAGTCACAGACACACCTGGATTACACGGATGCTAAGGATCTGAATTTATGTCCTTGTGCTTGTACTGCAAGCATGTTACCCCTTGACCATTTCCATGAGCATTCTCTTTAAAGTTCTTTATGGTGACTTTACAGAGGCATCAGTATCCACAGGATCACAGAGGAGGACAAGCATCAGCTGTGTTTTTGACCCTTCTTATCACAGGAAGCAGCAGTGTGTAACATTTCCTGTCTAAGGTTACAAAGAAATCTTACAAATTACCTAATTAGTACAGTTAGATGTGGCAAAAAATGATCAGAACTGCTGTCACTTTTAAAAAGGGTCGGGGGGCAGCTTCAAAGTTTGCAATATCCGTATTTGTTCATGTATCCTTTCCTACCTTTGAGACAAAGAACTAGACCCAATCCTAGGTTGTTTATAGGTTACTCAGAACATGTCAGGTGTGAGTTGCATGTGTCAGGTTCTTTAAGGATTGTATATGTCATAGTCAACATAGCAATACTCTGAAATTGCTTTAAGTTCAGTCTCATCCTTCTATACCCAAGAGGGACTGCTTCAACTGTCTCTCAGAAGTTTCGCACAAATCTTAGATGCCCAATACATGAGAATTCATACGCTCTCATCTTTTCTAAACACGGTAGCAACATACCAGCCAAGCAGAAATCCACCCAACAGGAGCAGGAACGTTTTGAACAGACTTGGTTCTGATCACCACACCCAACTTAAGGTAGTCGAAAGCGCATCTGACATTCTCAGAGTCCTCCGCTGTGGTCAGTTCATACTGCTCTGCTGAAACACAAAACACATGTCTATTTCTCAAAATTCTGCACATTGGGAATTCCAAGGTTGGGTTCTGGTAAAGTAAGTATCTGAAGAGAGGCCTAACTTCCGTGACTATATCATAAACTAATGAGCCTGGATGCCTTCTCAGGTTTCCAGTACAAGGATTTTAACTCTATTCATAAGCACACACTCTCATGATTTGGCCTTCTCCAAAAGTCTAGTCTTCCAATGTTACCACTTATTCTATGAGGATTTCAACATTTCATTTGCAGAGGGCCATAGACATTAATCTATAGGTACCTTCTCCACTGAAAAGTGTCAAGTACATCTACAACTTGAAATAACATTTTGAAACCATCCTGAAGTGCCACAGAAAGCAAGCTCGATGTACTAAATTAATTTAATGTTTGTCTGTGGAGTTAGAGTTACTGCATGCTGGTGCAATTGAAAATTTGGTTCTTTTCTAAGTCTTTGCATTAAAGAGTTTCAAACATTCTGGAATCTCGTTCTTGTTTATTTCTGTTGCTATGATAAAAATATTCCAACAGAAAGATACTTAGGAAAGAAAGGGCTCTACTCCAGCTTACATTTCCTGGGTACAACCTGGTAGTTTTGAAAGTCAAAGAAGAAACTCCAGTCTGAATCATGTATATAGTCAAGAAAAGTTTAATGCATGAATGCTAGCTTGCTTGCTGGTTCTCAGCTTTATTTGTCTACTCTTAAATATTTCAAGACCCCTGACTAGAGAATAGTGCTTCCCAGAGTGGGCTGTGTCCTAACTAAGAGAGTTCTTCACAGATAAACCTAATACAGACAATCAATTACTACAATACTCTTCCTCTGGTGATTAATAATGCAAGCTGACCATCACAGGACTATTTTATTCTTCCTGAATATGTTAAAGTTGATTAAAAAGAAAACACTAATTTGTGATTGCGAGCATCACTTCTTCTTTCAGAGGACAGAGAATTCCAAAAACATAATTTCACCAAGGTGCTAGGTACCCTTAACCTCAGACATTTCTGACTATCAAAAAATTCAGTCTGTGTGAAGATATTAGAGAGATAAACAGATGCTATACTGCTTTTGTATGTGTTATGACCTGGATCATAAATCCCCGCCCCCGAAAATTCCAGAGAGTAATTGACATCTGATTGTTTCTGGTGGCCCTCCTGCTAAGTCTGTGGCTGAGGCTCAACTGATGCACAACATGCTGACCCCAGGTTGGCACCTGCACTGATTGTACAGTGGACTGATCTTTTCTAAGTTAAATAATGAAACTTCGGGGTATATTTAAAAGCTAACTTTCCATGTTTTTATTTAACAACATTAAAAACACAGAAAAGACCTTTTTGGTAGAAACACGGCCCTTTACAATGTGCTAAACTTAGTTTTAGAGGAAAATGCAAATCTTAATATTTTGTTTGATCAGCAGTGTCTACTAAGGTAAAGTTCTTAAAACTTGGAAAGGGAAAAAGAAAGTGAACTTCAACTAGGCAGTACTTGAAAAAAAATAAAAAGCCCAACCTCAAAAATTCAAGCTAGATGCATGAAGGGAAATGGATCATGTATTTTGTTTTCCTCTGAGTGATGACAGGGCTAAAAATGAAAAAAAAAATGCTATGCTTGCTTGGAAAAGCTACCATTTAGAAAAAGTTAGACTTTAAATGATCTCTTGGGCTTTACCATGTTACTCAGGACTGTCGACACAGAGAAATGAGAAATTACAATTACTGAAAGGTTGAGAAATGATCCAGGCAGTGCCAAGTCCATGTCACCTACCCTGAACCATTTCTTCTTTTCCTGAACTTTGGCTCAGCTCCAGAGCCACAGACACTACTGGGCCAAACATGGGGAGTTGAGGTGCTGAGCTAGAACGATCCCAAGATGGTTCCCTTGGGTTTACTCAAGAGAGTACACGCAGGGTCATTTAATGTGATAAGATTCTCGTTCACCCACTCATGTGAAGTTGTCTGAAATGTCTACATTTTCCAGAGACACTTGGACAATGATATTCATTATAGAGTCTTTGCCAAACTCCAAGTTCCAAAGCCGTATTCTTGGCAACAGCTACTGACAATTTCCATTTACAGTAAGAATGAAGACAGCATACCATGTTGCAGTCAGCCCTAGGGTCTGTCTAGTGGATACAGACAACACGTTGTCTTTGAATCAATGTGCTTTTCTACTGAAATGTTTCTATATTTGAAGTACATATAATTTAAAGGGACAAAGATATTCTTTTATCTCATTTAACTGTGCTTTGGGACTTTTAGTCAATGTTACAGAACCACTTAGTGTGGAAAAAAAATTGACAGCAAACATGGTAATCATAAAAGGATTATCTTGCTCCTCTGTTCAGACATACATTATAAGCAGTCACTATTGTCTGGTTGGTTTTGGATAACTGTGAGTATACAACAAAGTCACCAGCGAATGACATTTATAAAAGCATTGACTCAGACCACAAGATAACTTTGTCCCGATGAGAACATCCAATGCCATCTACCCAGTTGTCCTGCCTCTGAGGTTCAGACCCTACCTCCTTTCCTTGCACATATTCACTGCTCTAGATTCTTGTCATGATTTATTTGGGTTTTGTACTCCTTTGGATCACATTGCATCTCTTTTCCTCAGTCTTAACTTCCCCTGTTTGGGATTTGCTTAAATAGAGCAAGTATTCTGCTGTCAAAACGTCACTCTATGTGAAAGTTCCCCAGGCTGTCTCTTTTCTTTCTTAAATGGACTTACTCATCTGTTTTTCTCAGGGAGGTGCCTCCAGGATCCTCTTGACTTTCCCTTCTTCCATTCTTTTGGAAAAATAGTTTTAACTCTGCGTACATCGAGGCCAACTTTTATTTGTCATTAAGCTTCAGTCTGGTTTGAACGGAGAGTACACTGTACATTTCACCTTGAATACTGGCAGCAATGGCATAGTCTAGCTGAGTTCCCACTTACCTTATCCTTCTGTGACTACACCCATGCCTGACGAGGCCAGAAGAGGGTGTCTACCATATGGGGTTAGAGTTATAGCCTGCTCAGAGTTACCACAAAGTCATTGTAGATTGACCTCTGGTCCTGTTCAAGAGTAGCCAGGACACTTAATGAATGGATCCATTTTTGTAGCATTTCTAAGTGTCTTTTTACATTTAGTGCTTATTTTATAAAGAATGTTCCTCCTACTTCTGTTTTAAAACACCAGAGAGTTAGTTCCCCATGGCTATAGAGTGTGACACATTCTGTCAAAAATCTCAGGCAAAATGACCACACAGATGACACTCAACTACACTAGAACTGCAGTGGTTATTGTAGAACACCTAGGAAATGACTTAACTATTTAATTTTCTCTTTTATTTAAGGCAGGGATGTGGACTACTGAATTTCTGTAGCCATCTTGAAGAAAGCCCATGAAAAGAATAAACTATTGTTTCTATATTCATTGGATTTCTGTGTATCTTTCAGGAATAAAAAAGGATTTTAAGTGATTGATATCTTATTTATAAGTGATATACAATGAATTCCTTGAAGATCTTATTTTCAAGGATTAGAATGTCTATTTCAGGTATGCATTTCTCTCTCCTTTGCCCATGAAAGAACCATAAACTAATAATTGGTTTAAAGAATCTCCCTGAGGGTTAAAATACTATTGCATTGATATTCTTCTACATTAGAATCTTGCATTTGCAGTTTGCTGGCATACATACTAATGCTATATTCATGAATGAGATTCCATTGTTTACTGTAATGTGACTAGGGACTGTGAGACTAAGGTATGTATTTTAATAACTACTATATGCAATGTACAAATTTATTATCCTCCTTATGATGATTTAGGGAAAGCTTTCAGGTAACATTTATTATTGCCTAGTGGAGCGAGAAAATGCAATAAAACTATTATAGGTTATACTAAATTGTGAACTGAGTATGAACAACAAGGTTTGATATATTTACATTATTAATACACTATGGGTTTGTTTCGTACCTGAGAAGGAGACAGGAGCTTCCTCTGAAAGGATCCAGGGTGCACAGGATAAGGGCCCTAGATCATCAGGCTAAACATGCAGGCAAGAATAAACTCACAGGTTTGCAACACAGAAAGCTCCCATTCATACCAGTAAAGCCCGTATCTGCAAGTCATGCTTAACAAATTGTTTACAAGAATGTCCACATCTCCATGTGGATGCACCTTACAAACCAGTTTTTATAATCATAGCCCAATGATTGCATTCTCATCATTCATTTGTAATTATGTAAAGATGTATAGATGTGTATCCTTGTTTGTGTGCATGGGAGTTCAGGTACCTGTGGAATTCAAAAGGAAGCTACAAAACAGGTATATCTATTGTTATATTTGGCTATGAGCTGTCCATTGTGGGTACTTGTGAGTCAAGATGCAGTCCTCTGCAAGAGCAACACATCCTCTTAACAACAGAGCCATCTCTCCAGCCCTTAGCTTGTGAAATAGACACTCGAGACTTAAGTTTTACATCCTGATTAATTTCCTCAGCTTTATCTCTGTTTTCCCACTGACTATCTGCATCTAAAATTTGTCCTGAGTGGAGATATCCGGGAACAGCATTCCATATTACAAACAGAAGTCAAACCTGAAAATAGATGTGAGTTGGAAATTATAGAAGATTAGAAATATCAGCCAAGGGAGATGGCTCAGTTGGGAAAGCACTTGTCACAGAAGCAAGTGGGCCACCTGATTTAGATCTCCAGAACCTGCATAAAATTGCCAGGCATGGTGACCCACACGTGTAATCCAGCCAAGGAAAGAGAATGGCAGATTCCTGGAGCTTACTGGCCAGTGTTGAACAGTCCTATTCAGAAAGCTCCACATCAATGAGAATCCTTGTCTTCAAAAGCAAAGTGAATGACTTCTGAGGAATGAGGAATGATAGCAGAAGATGACCTCTTACCTCCACACATGCTCGTAGACCTGCATACAGACATGTGCACATGAGTATACCTGCACATGTCAAAAAGCATTATCTACATAGGAGTTCTTCTTTAACACATCTTTATCTTGCCTACATTCTGCAAATGGAAATTACCAACTTAACAACATAATTGAGATGCATAAATGTTGCTTTAATTTAATTTAATTAACTTTATTTCATAAGAAGATGCCTCCCATAGCCAAAGTGAACCTTAATCCCTTTATGTAGTCAAATGTTACTTTGAACCCCAATGTTTCCTGCTTTCATCTCTGGAGTGAAGGAATCACAAGAGCGCATCACCAAGAGCAGTTTTCCAACTTTAATTGTCAAGGGAAAGTTCAAAGGACTCATGTGTGTCTTGAATCACCATAGGGATGGCCAATAGAATGAGTGATAAGGAAGTCTGAGGAATGGCAGAAGATAAGGGAAGAAGAGGACCAGTATGGATTATCAGGTAGAACAACATTTTGTAGTGCAAACCTGATGAACTTATTTCAATCCCCACAATCTGCAAAAGTTATCCTGCCATACACACATGCACCCTGTGGCATACGGATGGATTTGCTCAATCGCACATGCACACACACACACACACACACACACACACACACACACACACACACACCAACTGCACAATAGTAATAAGAATAAATAAAATATTACAAAAACCTAGGAAACAGAGAAGGAAAAGAGAAAATGGAAAAGCAAATAAATGTAGATGTGACCCAATCTCCATCCAAAATGAGGAGACATTAAACCAGAAACTATTTCTTGGCTAAGGTCTTAACTGGTGCATGATAAGAGAATAGCTTTAAAAAAAATCTAAGCACAGACCTTGTAGATAGGGGAAAAACTCTAACAGAAAAATATACTTAGCTCTTTCTTGCTAAATTTTCATATGTGAAGCCAATATTGGAAAAAAAGATTTAGCTTATTTATGACTTGGAGTGAAAGATTTGCCCTGCCATGCTTTCTTCTTGCAAGTCAGAAAGGTGCCTCCTGGTATAAGACCTTCTTCAGAACACTGATGCATAAAATGAGAAGAGAGGCTTTGCGTCAGTGACTAATGTTTAAACCCACATGGAGCTTAGGCTAAACAGTAGTCACTATCCAAATGATATTGGAATTCTATCCCATGGGCTCACTGTCCTCTGAAATAGGAACGTGACCCACATGAACGGAGTTATGTCATTATTCACGAATACCTAGCAGGTTTAAATGAAATATTACTGTTAATAACTGTGAAATTGAGTTCAAAGGGAATTATGTTCAAAGTTAAAAAAAATAATGGGGCAGATACTAGTTTCCTTACATCGTGTCATCTACAAAGAGGAGAAATTAAAACAGCTTGTTTTATATGCAAGTAATCAGTCAAGGGAGATGAAGGCTAGACAGGTTAAGAATTAAAGCAAGAAAAATGACTCTTGTGGGAAATTTGACACCGGGAAATGTGCTCTATGGAAGAAAGACATTTACTCGAGAGACAAAAGTCTATGTAGCATGTTGATGGCTGGAATAAGCCTGATGATCACGTGGTTTCTATAAACTTTGAGAACTGAAAATTTCATGGAATAAATGATAGAAAGAAAAGCATTCAGAATTCACATCAATTACACAGAAATGCAATCATTGTTTACATGGAGTTTGCTGGAATTATTTGTGGTTTGGCAAGTCAGTTTGCCTGTCACTTAATAAAGATATTCTGCCTAAGTACGTTTTTTTTTTTTAAATGTTGTTACTTTGAGATGGCTTAGTATGGTTTAAGAGATATCAAAGAGTCACCAAGTATGTGTGAAATACACATGGCAGAGCTTTTCTTTCTCGGCAGTATCACCATATCACAACATTTAAACTCTACTTGTATTAAATAAATTTTATTAGCTGAGATGGTTAATTCTTTCCTTTAATTACCTATTCTAGCTAAGAATTTTGAAGTCTAAATCCACTTCAATGCAATAGTAGGAGGGCAAATATGAATGAGTTCAAGGTCAGAGAGTCTTCACAAGGGACACAAGGCAGAAAAGTCAGGGATTCCAGGGTACCTCCAGTTTCTCTCTGAAGAAAGACTACACTCCTGTGTTTTCAATGATGACTGTCACTCTCTGCTCCTGGGGCTGGGATGAGGTGGCATCCCATCTCAGAAGTGGATCATGCTGACCTTGGCCCATCTGCTGGCTCTCTTTCTGCTGGGAGAAGATAACCTCAGAGTCCAAACATCAAGCTTCAAGGGGAGCAGGTCTGACTGACCATGATTCTTAAATGTTCGGCCCTGGGTGATCAACTATGCTTCAACTATGTTTTTTGGAAGGGACTCATTCAAATGGGTATGGACAGGAGAGAGAGCCATTTCAAGCTAAGAACACTTCGTTATGTGTATCAATGGTATAACTGCAATAAAGATAAGCATGTCCTCACCTCCTCCCAATAAAGACTCAAGCTTTTACAGGATTGGTCAACATTGCACGGCTGATAATGGAGCTAATTTAAATGTGTTTTTAATAATTCTGTGAAAGAAGTAGGAAACAACTGGAGAAGAAATTACAGATTTATGTCTTTCATTTTGTGTGCTGAGCTAACTGGTAGACAAGATACTCATCCCAAGATGCTCAAACTGAGATCGTTCTTCTTGTTATAGCTTTCAAGATTGTCATTCTTTCTTACTCCTCCCACAAAACATGGAGGGTGAGTCAAGGCTTTCAATTTTTAGTCTAACTCTTCATCTCTTGACAAAATCCTAAGTGATTTAGGCAAAAAATAAAAATAAATATAAAAATCAATGTCCCAGTGAAGAATCTAGACTATTCCTATTTGTTCTTCCCAGATCAATTGTGATCGATAGCTGTAACCTGAAAATATTTAAAACTATTTTCAGTATATTTTAGAGGCAGACAGGGGTACACCCTAGAAGAATAAGAGGAAAAATAGTTCTAAAAGAACTATTAGGATGGATTTTTAGACACTGTGAGAACGTAAATACACATGGTTCATTTACGGAGTTCATAAGTACTATCTTATTTCCATTGCCTAGATAAAACACCAGGAGCCAAAAGCAAGTTGGGGAGGAAAGGGTTTATCTGCTTAGCATATAAATTTCCATAGCACTGTTCATCACTGAAGGAGATCAAGACACATACTCAAAACAAGGCAGGGACCTGGAGGCAGGAACTGATGCAGAGGCCATGAAGAGGTGCTGCTTATTGACTTAGTTCCATCATTTGCTCACCCTAATTTCTTATAGAAACTAGGACCATCATCCCAGGAATGCACCATTCACTATGAGCTGGGCCCTCCCACATCAATCGACATTACAGACTTGCCTACAGTCTGATCTTTGGGAGGAATTTTCTCAATTGATGTTCAGGGATTACTGCTCCTAACCTGTGAGAACCTAATCTAAATATACACAATCTAGTTTCCTAGAATTTAGAAGTGTGTCTTTGAAAAAACATCAACTACACAGAAATATAAGATATACTAGTATTGTTGCACTGGGTGCAGTCAAACAACAAATAAGAACATTCAAATTTAAAAGTATATAAAGATAGCATTTAGATGTATCCATGGGAACTGGGCCCCACAACCGTGCATTTTGGTTGATCGGAGTTTCCATAGTGGTTTCAAACTGTTGCAAAGACAAGTTTCCCAGAAGAGAGGTTAATAATACTTTTATCTCAAGGTATAAGGACAGATGTTTTAGCTTATTATTATTATGGAGTATTCTAGTTTACTAAGCTAGTGATTGTAGAATTTAGTCCCACTCCCCCATAAATATAACTTCACTAGCAGTGACTTTTTAGCTAGTTTTCCAGTGCAAGGCATGGTTTTCCTCTTGTTGTAGGTTCCTGGTCCTACAGAAGCTCATGAGCTTCAAAACTCAGGATTCAGATGAGAGCACTGTTTGGAAGACTACAAAACCATTAGGGTGTAGAGCCTTTCCTGTAGAGGTGGGGGACACTGGGGAGCTTTCTATCTGTTTTGGATTCAGGCTGGAACTCTAAATTCTAATTTGCTGGATGCCCACTATGTTTTTATCAGCCATGATAGATGTGAGCTGGGCCAAATTTGACCTTGGTTTCTCATTCAGGATGAATGAAAATCTTTTGAAACACTGAGCCA
The DNA here is from genome assembly GCF_000001635.26 of Mus musculus. Taxonomy (NCBI): domain Eukaryota; kingdom Metazoa; phylum Chordata; class Mammalia; order Rodentia; family Muridae; genus Mus; species Mus musculus. The sequence continues at coordinate 111,370,396 of NC_000077.6, read as the reverse complement.
AGATGAACAAATTTCACCTTTCAGGTCCATGCCAGCACTGGGGTACCTTGGGCACAGAGTCTGCGGACACCCGCAAGGTCCCCACAGGACTCTCCATGGGATCTTAGGACCTCTGGTGAGTGGAACACAACTTCTGCTCCAATCCAATCGTGCGTGACCTGAGACTGCATTAATTAGGAAAGCAGAAAACCCAGCCTGATCAGGGTCACAAGTCCCTTCTGGTCCGCGCTAGCACCAGAGTGCCTTGGGCACAGAGTTTGAGGACACCCCCAAGGTCCTCACAGGACTATCCACGAGATCTTAGGGCCTCTGGTGAGTGGATCACAACTTCTGCCAGGAGGCAGATTCGAACACCAGATATATGGGCACCTTCCTGCAGAGAGTACTCTAAACACTGAAACTCAGGAGAGATCTAGTCTCCAAGGTCTGCTAATAGAGGCTAACATAATCACATGAGGAACAAGCTCTAACCAGAGACAAATTTAACACCTAACTACAGAGATTACCAGATGGCGAAAGGCAAACATAAGAATCTTACTAACATGAACCAAGACCACTCACCATCATCAGAACGCAGCACTCCCACCCCACCCAGTCCTGGGCACCCCAACACACCCGAAAAGATAGTCTTGGATTTAAAAGCATATCTCATGATGATGGTAGAGGACATCAAGAAGGTCTTTAATAACTCACTTAAAGAAATACAGGAGAACACTGCTAAACAGGTAAAAGACCTTAAAGAGGAAGCACACAAATCCCTTAAAGAATTGCAGGAAAACAGGACCAAACAGGTGATGGAAATGAACAAAACCATACTAGACCTAAAAAGGGAAGTAGACACAATAAAGAAAACCCAAAGTGAGGCAATGCTGGAGATAGAAACCCTAGGAAAGAAATCTGAAACCATAGATGCGAGCATCAGCAACAGAATACAGGATATGGAAGAGAGAATCTCAGGTACAGAAGATTCCATAGAGAACACAGGAACAACAATCAAGGAAAATGGAAAATGCAAAAGGATCCTAACTCAAAACATCCAGGAAATCCAGGACACAATGAGAAGACCAAACCTACAGATAATAGGAGTAGATGAGAATGAAGATTTTTAACTTAAAGGGCCAGCAAATATATTCAACAAAATTATAGAAGAAAACTTCCCAAACCTAAAGAATGACATGCCCATGAACATACACGAAGCCTATAGAACTCCAAATAGACTGGACCAGAAAAGAAATTCCTCCCGACACATAATAATCAGAACAACAAATGCATTAAATAAAGATAGAATATTAAAAGCAGTAAGGAAAAAAGGTCAAGTAACATATAAAGGCAGACCTATCAGAATTACACCAGACTATTCACCAGAGACTATGAAAGCCAGAAGATCTTGGACAGATGTTATACACATATTAAGAGAAAAGAAATGCCAGCCCAGGCTACTATAAACAGCCAAACTCTCAATTACCATAGATGGAGAAAACAAAGTATTCCATGACAAAACCAAATTCACACATTATCTTTCCATGAATTCAGGCCTTCAAAGGATATTAACAGAAAAAAAAAAAAAAAAACAAAAAAACAATACAAGGACGGAAACCATGCCCTAGAAAAAGCAAGAAATTAATCCCTCAACAAACCAAAAAGAAGACAGCCACAAGAACAGAATGCCAACTCTAACAACAAAAATAATAGGAAGCAACAATTGCTTTTCCTTACTAATTGTTAATATCAATGGACTCAATTCCCCAATAAAAAGACATAGACTAATAGACTGGCTACACAAACAGGACCCAACATTTTGCTGCTTATAGGAAACCCATCTCAGGGAAAAAGACAGACACTACCTCAGAGTGAAAGGCTGGAAAATAATTTTCCAAGCAAATGGTCTGAAGAAACAAGCTGGAGTAGTCATTCTAATATCGAATAAAATTGACTTCCAACCAAAAGTTATAGAAAAAGACAAGGAGAGACATTTCATACTCATCAAAGGTAAAATCTTCCAAGAGGAACTCTCAATTCTGAATATCTATGCTTCAAATGCAAGGGCAGCCACATTCATTAAAGAAACTTTAGTAAAGCTCAAAGCACATAATTCACCTCACACAATAATAGTGGGAGACTTAAACACACCACTTTCATCAATGGACAAATCGTGGAAACAGAAACTAAACAGGGACACAGTGAAACTAACAGAAATGATGAAACAAATGGACTTAACAGATATCTACAGAACATTTTATCCTAAAACAAAAGGATATACCTTCTTCTGAGCACCTTATTGTACCTTCTCCAAAATTGACCATATAATTGGTCACAAAACAGGCCTCAACAGATACAAAAATATTGAAATTGTCCCATGCATCCTATCAGACCACCATGGACTAAGGCTGATCTTCAATAACAACATAAATAATGGAAAGCCAACATTTACGTGGGAACTGAACAACACTCTTCTCAATGATACCTTGGTCAAAGAAGGAATAAAGAAAGAAATTAAAGACTTTCTCGAGTTTTATGAAGATGAAGGCACAACATACCCAAACTTTTGGGACACAATGAAAGCATTTCTAAGAGGAAAACTCATAGCTCTGAGTAATTCCAAAAAGAAACTAGAGAGAGCACATACTAGCAGCTTGACAACACATATAAAAGCTCCAGAACAAAAGGAAGCAAATTCACCCAAGAGGAGTAGACACCAAAAAATAATCAAACTCAGGGGCAAAATCAACCAAGTGGAAACAAGAAGAACTATTCAAAGAATCAACCAAACGAGGAGCTGTTTCTTTGAGAAAATCAACAAGATAGATAAACCCTTAGCCAGACTCACTAGAGGGCACAGGGGCAGCATCCTAATTAACAAAATCAGAAATGAAAAGGGAGACATAACAACAGATCCTGAAGAAATCCAAAACACCATCAGATCCTTCTACAAATGGCTATACTCAACAAAACTGGAAAACCTGGACGAAATGGATAAATTTCTAGACAGATACCAGGTACCAAAGTTAAATCAGGATCAGGTTAATGATCTAAACAGTCCTATATCCCCTAAAGAAATAGAAGCAGTCATTAATAGTCTCCTAAACAAACAAACAAACAAAATTCCCAGGACCAGATGGGTTTAGTGTAGAGTTCTATCAGACCTTCAAAGAAGATCTAATTCCAGTTCTTCACAAACTCTTCCAAAAAATAGAAGAACGTACTCTACCCAATTCATTCTATGAAGGCACAATTACTCTCATACCTAAACCACAGAAAGACCCAACAAAGATAGAGAACTTCAGATCAATTTCCCTTATGAATATCGATGCAAAAATACTCAATAAAATTCTCGCTAACCGAATCCAAGAACACATCAAAACAATCATCCATCCTGACCAAGTAGGTTTCATTCCAGGGATGCAGTGATGGTTTAATATACGAAAATCTTTCAACATAATCCATTATATAAACAAACTCAAAGAAAAAAACCACATGATCATCTCGTTAGATGCGGAGAAAGCATTTGACAAAATCCAACACCCATTCATGATAAAAGTCTTGGAAAGATCAGGAATTCAAGGCCCATACCTAACCATGATAAAAGCAATCTACAGCAAACCAGTAGCCAACATCAAAGTAAATGGTGAGAAGCTGGAAGCAATCCCACTAAAATCAGGGACTAGACAAAGCTGCCCACTTTCTCCATACTTATTCAACATAGTATTTGAAGTACTAGCCAGAGCAACTCGACAACAAAAGTAGATCAAGTGGATATAAATTGAAAAGAAAGAAGTCAAAATTTCACTTTTTGCAGCTTATATGATAGTATATATAAGTGACCCTAAAAATTCCACAAGAGAACTCCTAAACCTGATAAACAGCTTCAGTGAAGTAGCTGGATATAAAATTAACTCAAAGAAGTCAATAGCCTTTCTCTACACAAAGGATAAACAGGGTGAGAAAGAAATTAGGGAAACAACATCCTTCATAATAGTTACAAAAAATATAAAATACCTTGGCATGACTCTAACTAAGGAAGTGAAAAATATGTATGATAAGAACTTCAAGTCTCTGAAGAATGAGATTAAAGAGAATATCTTAGAAGATGGCAAGATCTCCCATGCTCATGGATTGGCAGGATCAACATTGTAAAAATGGCCATCTTGCCAAAAGCAATCTACAGATTCAATGCAATCCCCATTAAAATTCCAACTCAATTCTTCAATGAATTAGAAAGAGCAATCTGCAAATTCATCTGGAATAACGAAAAACCTAGGATAGCAAAAAGTCTGCTCAAGGATAAAAGAACCTCTGGTGGAATCACCATGCCTGACTTAAAGCTTTACTACATAGCAGTTGTGATAGAAACTGCATGGTACTGGTATAGCAACAGACAAGTAAACCAATGGAATAGAATTGAAGACCCAGAAATGAACCCACACACCTATGGTCACTTGATCTTTGACAAGGGAGATAAAACCATCCAGTGGAAAAAAGACAGCATTTTCAACAAATGGTGCTGGCACAACTGGCAGTTATCATGTAGAAGAATGCAAATTTATCCATTCCTATCTCCTTGTACTAAGGTCAAATCTAAGTGGATGAAGGAACTCCAAATAAAACCAGAGACACTGAAACTTATAGAGGAGAAAGTGGGGAAAAGCTTCAAAGATATGGGCACAGGGGAAAAATTCCTGAATAGAATAGCAATGGCTTGTGCTGTAAGACCAAGAATCGCCAAATGGGACCTCGTAAAATTGCAAAGCTTCTGTAAGGCAAAAGACACTGTCAATAAAACAAAAAGGCCACCAACAGATTGGGAAAGAATCTTTACCTATCCTAAATCAGATAGGTGACTAATATCCAATATATAAAGAATTCAAGAAGGTGGACTCCAGAAAATCAAATAACACCATTAAAAAATGGGGCTAGGAGCTAAACAAAGAATTCTCACCTGAGAAATACTGAATGGCTGAGAAGCACCTGAAAAAAATGTTCAGCATCCTTAATCATCAGAGAAATGCAAATCAAAACAACCCTGAGATTCCACCTCACACCAGTCAGAATGGCTAAGATCAAAAACTCAGGTGACAGCAGATGCTGGCAAGGATGTGGAAAAAGAGGAACACTCCTCCATTTTTGGTGGGATTGCAAGCTTGTACAACCACTCTGGAAATCAGTCTGGCGGTTCCTCAGAAAATTGGACATAGTACTACCAGAGGATCCCACAATACCTCTCCTGGGCATATATCCAGAAGATGTTCCAACTGGTAAGAAGGACACATGCTCCACTATGTTCATAGCAGCCTTATTTATAATAGCCAGAAGCTGGAAAGAACCCAGATGTCCATAAACAGAGAAATGGTAAAGAAAATGTGGTATATTGACAGAAAGGTGTACTACTCAGTTATTAAAAAGAATGAATTTATGAAATTCCTAGGCAAATGGATGGACCTGGAGGGCATCATCCTGAGTGAGGTAACCCAATCACAAAAGAACTCACATGATATGTACTCAATGATAAGTGCATATTAGCCCAGAAACTTAGAATAGCCAAGATACAAGATACAATTTGCAAAACACATGACAGTCAAGAAGAACGAAGACCAAAGTGTGGACACTTTGCCCCTTCTTAGAATTGGGAATAAAACAGCCATGGAAGGAGTTACAGAGACAAAGTTTGGAGCTGAGACGAAAGGATGGACCATCTAGAGACTGCCATATCCGGGGATCCATCCCATAATCAGCCTCCAAACGCTGATACCATTGCATACCCTAGCAAGATTTTGCTGAAAGGACCCAGATATAGCTGTCTCTTGTGAGACTCTGCTGAGCCTAGCAAACACAGAAGTGGATGCTCACAGTCAGCTATTGAATGGAACACAGGGCCCCCAGTGGAGGAGCTAGACAAAGTACCCTAGGAGCTAAAGGGATCTGCAACCCTATAAGTGGAACAACAATATGAACTAACCAGTACCCCCCAGAGCTTGTGTCTCTAGCTGCATATGTATCAGAAGATGGCCTAGTAAGCCATCATTGGAAAGAGAGGCCCATTGGTCTTGCAAACCTTATATGCCTCAGTACAGGGGAAAGCCAGGGCCAAGAAGTGGAGTAGGTTGGTAGGGGGGTGGGAGAGTGGGGGGGAGGGTATGGGGGACTTTTGGGATAGCATTGGAAATGTAAAAGAAGAAAATACCTAATAAAAAGAGATCATGTACTCTTATGATAAGGAGAAAATGGACCATGTTTCTCTTAGTATAGAAGTTTGTTTATTCATTTATTTATTTATATTTGTAACAGTATCTCACTGTGTAGCTCTGTCTATTCTGAAACTCTCTGTGCAGACCACTCAGGCCTTGAACTCAGAAATTTATCTGCCTCTGCCTCCTGAGTGCTGGGCTTAAAGGTTTTCAACGCTATGCTCAGGCATCCTTTAGGTTTAATAGGCACAAGGAAGTTGACCTGGTCCACACATTTAAAATGTATCTGGCAAGGCATATTCCTGAAATGGACTTCTGAAGTTTGTACTTGACCATGATAGCATTACATGATTTTGCTTTGTGTTCTTTTTGTAACTCGTGACAGAGTTAAAATCCTTAACCAAGTAACGAAGTAGGTGAGTGACTTAATTCAGAGAAGCAAGAAAGGGGTAAGATGGCAGTGCCGAAAGAGGAAATAAAAAGTTTGTTGTCAAGGAGACACTGGTTTGGAATCCATCCCATAAAAACTAACATGCATTTTTTTTCCTCTTCATTTCATTTCTTCTTCCTTTTAACACTTAGAAAATATTGCAAAGTATACACATATATAATAGTTATCTAAAGAGAGACATTGGGAATGCAGCCCAAGAAAATGACCAAAAGTACATTTGCAATATATAAATCATGTACAAGCACAAAGTAGGAGCTGGGGCACATTCTTGGACATGGAACCAAAGAAATGTCAGTTGGTTCAGAAACAGTTTTTCCATTGTCATTTAAATTACCAATAACCCAAAGCTGTTAATTCTTCCACACCAATAACTAATTCCACATATTAATGTAAGCATTAAACATAATAATGTCAAGCAGCTTTGTGTGTGCACTAAAAGGAGAGAAGCTCCCAGGACTCAGTATAACTGGAATATTCAACTTTCTGACATGAAACCACTGATCCTCGTACCACAAAGCATACTTACAGACGTACAGGGTTATGCTATTATCGTTGTTACTGTTATTTATCTTTCCAAGAATCTGTACAGTGAAATTCCATTGTGTTCTGTGATGCAAAGATTTCTGCCTTGATCATTTAATCTCTCAGTACAAACTGTTCTTGCTCTACTCCTTCTAAAGTAATGCATTTCATGGTTTCTCTGATTTTTCTTGGTAGAATTGGAGTGGTGTCGTGACATGGCAGCATTTTGAAATGGAGTCATTTTCTACACTGTATATAAATATGTACTTAATAAGATATTTCTGATGTTAATAGAAATAGGAAGAATACCGATCCAGATCGTTCCCTCAAAAAAAAAAAAAAAACTGTTAAAGTTGGGTCAAAATGCCAGTCGTTAGATTGTTGAATCTAGAAATCAATGTGTAAATCAACATGAGTAGTAGTTATTCATGAGTATTACAAAAGTTAATTCCGAACAGCCTGGAAAACTGTTGTTTTTGTACAGAACATTCTGTCTCTTTCTCTCTCTGTCTCTGTTGCTCTTTGTGGTTGTGTGTGTGTGTGTGTTTAAATCATTAGAAGATGTTTAAATAAAAGAAAACATACTTTGACCATGTCCTCAAGATTGGAGTAGATAATCAACCTGTGGGTCATGACCCTTAGGCAAACAAACCACTATCCACAAAAGTATTTCCATTATGATTCACAACACTAGCAAACTTGCAATTATGCAATTACATTTATGAACTGGCAATGAAGGAGTCACTACAGGAGGGATTGTACTAAAGGGTTGCATAATTAATAAGATTGAACACCCCTGATTTAGAAGATCCTTCTCTAAGTATCAGAATACTTAGATGAATTGATGTTGTAGAATGGTCACCTAGCAGACATGCAGCCCTGGTTTTGGACCCCAGCAGCTAATATGGCCTGGTGGCAGACACCTCTAACCCCAGCCTAGGGAGGTTAAGTCAAGAAGATCAGAATGTGAAGCTGGTTCCCAGGTAAAGAGTTGGGTAGAGTTACACACACACACACACACACACACACACACACACACACACACACACACAAATTACAATGTGCAAGATATGATAAAATAGAAACTACTTTTTAAGGATTCTATATGTAAGATAGAAGGATGGATACATATTGGATAGGAGATAGATTAATAGAATAGAAGAGAATAAGATAGATAGATAGATAGATAGATAGATAGATAGATAGATAGATAGATAGACAGACAGATAGAGACATAGGTAGATGATAGATAGATAGATAGATAGATAGATAGATAGATAGATAGATAGATATTAATCTGTGTGTGTGTTAAGGAAATGTGCTTACTGAATTGCATGAGGGAATTAGGGAGTTTGTTTATTTTTTCTTTTTTTAATTAGATATTTTCTTTATTTACATTTCAAATGCTATCCCCAAAGCCCTCTTTCCTCCCACTCCCCGCCCTGCTCCCCAACTGACCCACTTCCACTTCCTGGCCCTGGCATTACCCTGTACTGGGGCATATGATCTTCACAATGCCAAGGGCCTCTCCTCCCATTGATGGCCAACTAGGCCATCCTCTGCTACATATGCAACTAGAGACACAGCTCTGGGGGGTGGTACTGGTTAGTTCATATCATTGTTCCTCCTTTAGGGTTTCAGACTCCTTGGGTACTTTCTCTATCTCCTTCTTTAGGGGCCCTGTGTTCCATCCAATAGATGACTGTGAGCATCCACTTCTGTATTTGCCAGGCATTGGCATAAACTCACAAGAGAGAGCTATGTCAGAGTCCTGTCAGCAAAATCTTTCTGGTATATGCAATAATGTCTGGGTTTGGTGGTTGTATATGGGATGGATCCCCTGGTGGGGCAGTCTCTAGATAGTCTTTCCTTCCACCTCAGCTCCTAACTTTGTTTCTGTAACTCCTTCCATGAGTATCTTGTTCCCTATTCTAAGAAGGAGCAAAATAGCCACACTTTGGTCTTCATTCTTCTTGAGTTTCATGTGTTTTACAAATTGTATCTTGGATATTCTAAGTTTCTGGGCTAATATCTGCTTATCAGTGAGTACATATCATATGTGTTCTTTTGTGATTGCGTTACCTCACTCAGGATGATATCCTCCAGATGCATCCATTTGCCTAAGAATTTCATGAATTCACCATTTTTAATTGCTGAGTAGTACTCCATTGTGTAAATGTACCACATTTTATAAAGAGATGTTCATCTCTCTTCCAAAGTGGCCCTGTCCTCTCCTATTCCTTAAAGCAATGAATGACATTGCTCAATCTATCCCTTATCCTTATGTACATGTGGCATTGGTAGTGTTTTGAGTTTGAGCCTCCTCCTAGGCATGAAGTGGTCTTTCATTGCTGTTTTTTCATATTCTGCAAATGGCATAAAACATAGAGCATCATTTTACATGGTTGCTTGTCACATAATACCTTCCTCACTCATACATATTTAGATCTTTCTGCCCATTTTCCAACTGAATTATTAGCTGTACATTTCCAGATGAGGTTTTAAATGTCAGTATTTTATTCTGTTTTTTTATGATTGTGTTGTGTGTGGATATGTGAGTGTGTGGATGCAAATGCAGTCGGAGGTTAGAAGAGGGCATCTGATGCGCTGGAGATGGAGGTGCCTACAGGTGGTTCCAAGCCACGTATTTTTGCTGCTGGTGTGGGAAGCCACATGTGCCGTTGCTGAGTGGCACTGACTACTGCTGGCCACCACGCATAAGATTGGACAAACAACCAATGTGTACATATGCAGTAAAGTTTTTTGCAAAGACACTGCCTGGCCCAGGCATGATAATGAGGTTCTGTAAGGTACTGAGAGTATAACCAATCAGATGTGAGACATGCAAATGAGGTATGATAATGAGGTTCTGTAAGGTACTGAGAGAGAGAGTAGCCAATCAGATGAGGAACATGCAAATGAGGCTTAGTGCATAACCAATCCGGGTGTGAGACACGCCCCTCCTAGGCCTATAAAAGTAGCACCAGTTCTGGGCTCGAAGTCTTTTTGCCTCTACAATCAAGCTCTCCCAATAAACGTGTGCAGAAGGATCCTGTTGCAGCATCGTTCTTCCTGGCCAGTCGAGCGCGCGCAAGAAGTGGTGCCGAAAACCCGGGATAAGAAACATCTTCAGGCACGAGCGAAGACCCCCTGCTACAGGGAGGATTCAGAACTGCATCATGGGGAAGGAGCAGTTAATAAAGGTTCCCGCAAAACAGACTGCTGAGAAGGATCGGGCGTGGATTCAGAACTCTTCAGCTGGGGAACGGTGGTAATGAAGTGTTCCTGCAAAACAGACTGCTGAGAAGGATCCGGAGTGGATTCAGAAGTCTTCAGCTGAGGAACGGCGGTACCGGTAAGTAGAAAGAAATTAATGTGAGAGGCATGCTCTCCTACGAAATAGATCTGATAATTGTTGCTGGGGTTGCTATCTTTCTTGCCTTGATCTTATATCATGGCTTTAATTGTCAACTCCCAAAATGTAAAGATACAAAAAAAATAGTATAAAAAATAGTAAAAAGCAGAAAATTAAGTCAATTTACCCTCCTCTCGAGGACTCTGAGTCGTTAGAATTGTCTAGCTCAGAGGATTCCGAATTATCAACAGGAGAGGAGGAAGATTTGAAGGAGGCTGCTGCAGAGTATGAGGCAGAAATATCTGGTCCAATAGGGAGGAGTTTCAGTGCTTCCCCACCTACTCCGCCTTATGCAGATAAGAAAGCAATTGGCAATGGTCACTCTTTTTGCACTCCTAAAGGGTTGCAAAAAATATGTCAGGCTTTTCCTGTTTTTCAGGATCATGCTCAACAGCGATATTATGAGCCAATATCACATAAACAAGTAAAAGAGCTAGCAGAGTCAGTAAGGACCTATGGAGTTAATGCCTCATTTACTCAGTCCCAAATTGATAGATTGGCTCACAATGCCATGACTCCTTTTGACTGGATGAGTGTGGTAAAGGCATGTCTTACGATGGGACAGTATCTAGATTGGAAGTCTATATGGCATGATCTGTGTTTGAGTCAGGCCCGTGCTAATGCTACTGCAGGGCAACAAGCATAGAGCTTTGAAATGCTTACAGGTCAGGGTATATGGACAAACAATCAATTAGGATACCCAGTGCAGGTCTATGATCAAATTAATCAGGCAGCAGTGAAAGCTTGGAAAGCATTGCCTAATAGAGGAGAGGTATCTGGTAACTTGAAAAAAATTATTCAGGGAACTAATGAGCCGTTCTCTGAATTTGTGGCTCGCATGATGGAAGCGGCAGGACGTATATTTGGTGATGCTGAGGCCGCAATGCCATTAATTGAACAATTAGTTTATGAGCAATGTACCAAAGGATGTAGAAATGCTATCACACCATGGAAAGGGAAAGGGCTACAAGCATGGATGAAAGCCTGTAGAGAAATAGGAGGACCTCTTTCAAATGCAGGCCTGGCTGCCGCAGTTTTGATGGCACAAGCAAAAGAAATAACCTGCTATAATTGTGGACAAATAGGTCATATGCAAAAGCAGTGTACAAAGGGTAGAAAGAGTAGGTTTGAAAAGACAGAACCAGGTACTTGCCCAAAATGTGGGAAAGGAAGACATTGGGCAAATGAATGTAGATCAGTCAGAGATATAAAAGGAAGGCCAATACCTCAGTTTAAAGTGCAACAGCCAAAAAACGGGGTGAGGGGCCCCCGTCCCCAGGGCCCCCAAATGTATGGGGCATTTCAGACCACAGTGTCCATGAGGCCACCCAGAGACCGAGGAGAGCCACTCCGGGTTCAGCAGGATTGGACATCTGTGCCACCTCCAGAGTAATTCTTACACCTCAAATGGGGTGCCAACCTATTTCATCAGACTTTAGAGGTCCCTTACCAAAGGATACAGTGGGCCTACTGTTGGATAGGTCCTCTTCTGCTTTGAAAGGATTGATGATACATCCCGGAGTTATAGACTCAGATTATGAGGGACAAGTTAAGATTATGTGTTCTGCACCCCGAGGTATTGTAGCCATTTCTCCTGGAGATCGCATTGCTCAATTACTGATTCTTCCTAGTTTGCATAACATGTTCCCTAGTAGCCAGGATTCCCCAGGAGATAAGGGACTCGGTTCTACAGGAACTAATGTGGCCTACATATCTTTAGATTTGGATAATCGTCCCACTTTACAATTACAAATAGAAGGAAAAACCTTTCAAGGTATAATGGATACAGGAGCAGATAAAAGCATTATATCCAGTAATTGGTGGCCCGCTTCTTGGCCTGTTAATCAATCGTCACATAGCTTACAAGGATTAGGATATGAGGCTACCCCAACTATAAGTGCAAAATCCTTACAATGGAAAGATAAAGAAGAAAGAACAGGGCTTTTTCAACCTTATGTACTCCCTTTACCTGTAAACTTATGGGGAAGAGATGTGTTGTCAGCCATGAACTTTATATTGACTAATGATTACTCTCAGAAAAGCAAGGAAATGATGAAAGGAATGGGATATATACCTGGACTAGGTCTTGGAAAAAACTTACAAGGTAGAATTTTACCAGTTAAAGCCACAGAAAAAGTAGATAAGAAAGGGCTGAGTTTTTTCTAGGGGCCACTGAGGAGCCTTTGCCCATTCCATGGCGTACGGAGGACACGGTGTGGGTGCCTCAGTGGCCTTTACCCTCTGAGAAGTTAAAAGCAGCTAAAGAATTAGTACAAAAACAATTAGACCTGGGACATGTGGAACCCACTCAATCACCCTGGAACACCCCTATTTTCGTTGTAAAGAAGAAGTCAGGTAAATGGAGATTGTTACATGACCTAAGAGCCATTAATGCACAAATGCAAGTTATGGGTCCTGTACAAAGAGGACTCCCCCTACTCTCAGCTCTACCTAAGGATTGGAGAATTATAGTAGTAGATATTAAGGATTGTTTCTTTTCCATTCCATTAAATAAGAAAGATAAACCTAGATTTGCATTTACCTTGCCTTCTATTAATCATATGGAGCCTGATAAAAGGTACCAATGGCGGGTATTACCCCAAGGAATGGCAAATAGCCCTACAATATGTCAGTTATATGTAGGAAAAGCTTTGCAACTGGTTAGGGATGGTTTCCCCTCCTTAAAAATTTGTCATTATATGGACAATATAGTGATTTGTGGACCTGAAGAAGAAAGTATACAGCAAGCTTATGGCTTGCTTAATGAAACTTTAAAAAAAATAATGGCTTGATTATTGCACCAGAAAAAGTACAGCAGTCTAATGTTAGTCATTTTTTAGGAGCCACTATTACTTTACGATGTGTCACCCCACAAAAAATTAGTATAAGAAAAGATCATCTAAAGACATTAAATGATTTTCAAAAATTATTAGGAGATATAAATTGGATTAGACCTTATTTAAGGATCCCTACTTCGGAATTAAAACCTTTATTTCAAATTTTAGAAGGAGAATCACATATTACCTCATTGAGACAGTTAACACCTGAGGCTTCTGATGTTCTTAGGAAGGTAGAAAGAGCTATCCAAAAAGCACAGTTAAATCGTATAAATGAGCAAGAACCTTTGTACCTATGCATATTAAGAACCATAAATTTGCCAACTGCTGTGTTATGGCAAGATGGTCCTTTAGTATGGATACATCCACATATATCCCCTAATAAGACTATAGAGCATTATCCCACCATGGTAGCAAACATGGCACACAAAGGGATAAAAACTTCAATTACTCACTTTGGAAAAATGCCTGATAGCATAATTGCCCCTTATACTGTCGCACAAATGCAAATATTGTGTGCTACTATAGATGAATGGGCCATTCTTAGATGCAGTTTTTCTGGTTTAATTGATAATCATTATCCTAAACATCCATTATTACATTTTATGTTATTACATCCAGTAATATTTCCAAAGGTAACGGCTAATACCCCTATAAAGGGAGCCATTGATATTTATACAGATGGATCAAAAACAGGAATTGGAAGTTATGTAATCAATGAAAAGGCTTTTTACACCAGGAGCCCCTCAATTGGTAGAATGTTTGGTGGTTTTAGAAGTTTTTAAAAGATTTCCTATGCCCATAAATATTATCTCTGATTCTGTTTATGTAGTTAATGCAGTTCTAGCATTAGAGACTGCCGGAAATTTTAAACAGTCTAGTCCTGTATCTGAAATTTTGAGGAAAATACAAAATTGTATTTTGATGCGTGAGCATCCCTTTTATATTCAACATATTAGAGCACATACATCATTACCTGGACCTATGGTTAAGGGAAATGCAATTGCTGACTCAGCCACCAGAGACATGGTTTTCCTATCACAAAGTTCTATAGAAAGTGCTAAGAATTTTCATCAGCTTTATCATGTCCCTGCTTCTACATTACGACAAAAATTTAAGATCACACGAACAGAAGCCCGAGATATTGTCCTACAGTGTGGTAAATGTGTAGAATTTATTAATGCACCTTCCGTGGGTGTTAATCCTCGCGGATTGCGACCCCTAGATGTTTGGCAAATGGACGTCACTCATATCCCATCTTTTGGGAAATTACAATATGTACATGTATCCATCGATACCAGTTCTGGTGTCCTACATGCCTCTCCCTTGACAGGGGAAAAAGCAGTTCATGTCATATCTCACTGCTTAGAGGCTTGGGCTGCATGGGGCAAGCCCCTAGTGTTAAAGACAGATAATGGTCCTGCATATACTTCTTCTAAATTTAGCCAATTTTGCAAACAAATGCAAGTAAAACATATTACTGGATTGCCTATAATCCACAGGGCCAAGGCATCATTGAGAGAGCCCACCGCACTCTGAAACAATATTTGCAAAAACAGAAAGGGGAAATAGAGGCTATGACGCCAAAGATGGCTCTATCCCTTGCAATATTTACTCTTAATTTTCTAAAATTAGATGATGCTGGAAGATCACCAACTGAAAGGCATGGACAATGGCCTCAATCGCCCAATGAAATGGTCAAATGGAAAAATGTCCTTGATAATAAATGGTATGGCCCGGATCCTATCTTAATCAGGTCCCGGGGAGCTATTTGTGTTTTTCCACAGGGTGAAGAAAATCCACTTTGGGTCCCGACGCGACTGACAAGGACCGTGAAAGAGCAAGATGAACCCCAAGATGATTCTCCTGCTCCTGATGATTGAAACCAGGATAAGTATACCTTTATGGGCCATAGTAAGATCATGGCCAGTACCTTTACCGGTACATTCCAATTCTTCTACCTAGCCTTTGTTTTTTGCAAAGGAATGTTTTTTGGATGTGCCTTATGTACGACAAACTCCTCAATAGCCATGGGTGTATAAGAGTACTAGTTTTCATTTAAATTATACATTATGCTTTGTGCATAATGTGGATAAACCTTTTACACCCTGTATATTTTTTAAGAAAAAGATTATCTCTAATTGGGCAGATCAAATTAATACTGCTGACACTATAAGTCAGATAGCAGAAAAAACGTCTGAGGCATTGCTTACCCTGCAAAGGGTGGATTCTCATATCACCTCAGGGTTAATGTTAGTGAATCAGAGAGTGGATATTTTACAACATGACATGGAACAGATGATGGATGTCATACAAATGAGTTGTGTGGCATCCACTTTGCATGTGTGCATTACTCCCAATAGGTACATTAATAATTCTTTTATTAAAAGTACAGACCTATCGAATTACCTGAAGGGGAACTGGTCACAGGAGCTGGAAAGGTTGCAGACGAGGCTGCAGATGCAGATCCTGAACCTTAATGCGACCAGAGTGGAACCAGTGACCCTTGGAGACTTTACCTCTTGGCTTACCTCTGCTTTTTCTTACTTTAAGGAATGGGTGGGAGTGATTTTGTTTGGTGCTGCCATATGCTGTGGACTGGTGTTCATGCTCTGGTTGGTATGCAAATTCAGAACCCAACAAAAAACGTGACAAGGTGATTATAACTCAGGCACTTTTAGCTATTGAAAACGGCTCCTCCCCTGAAATTTGGTTATCTATGCTCAAGAATTAGTCAGCATGAGATTAGATGAGAGAGACTCAACGATCATTGATCAGCCCTTGCTCATCAATAGGGTGATCATGATTTCCCCACTAATTCATTTTTTGGCTGGCCTCTTTTGCAGAGTTCGCCCTAGGTCATTTAGCAGTTATTGTCACACAGCACTGCGGTATCCAGAGACGGGCAACTTTCCTCGTGCACAGTCCAACCTAAGACATGGGGCCCAGTGGCGATAGGGTTACCCTATGACGGGTAAGGCTGTGACATTAGAGGAACGACCTAAAACAGGAGCCACGGTGGATGGGCATAATTGCACAGGCCTAGTCCAGCCTCATTTTATTAAAACAAACAGGGGGAGATGTGGGAAGCCACATGTGCCATTGCTGAGTGGCACTGACTACTGCTGGCCACCACGCATAAGATTGGACAAACAACCAATGTGTACATATGCAGTAAAGTTTTTTGCAAAGACACTGCCTGGCCCAGGCATGATAATGAGGTTCTGTAAGGTACTGAGAGTATAACCAATCAGATGTGAGACATGCAAATGAGGTATGATAATGAGGTTCTGTAAGGTACTGAGAGAGAGTAGCCAATCAGATGAGGAACGTGCAAATGAGGCTTAGTGCATAACCAATCCGGGTGTGAGACATGCCCCTCCTAGGCCTATAAAAGCAGCACCAGTTCTGGGCTCGAAGTCTTTTTGCCTCTACAATCAAGCTCTCCCAATAAACGTGTGCAGAAGGATCCTGTTGCAGCGTCGATCTTCCTGGCCAGTCAAGCGCGCGCAAGAGCTGGAAACTGAATGTTGGTCCTGTGTAATAGCATACAGGCTCTTAAAACTGAGCTATATTTCCAGATCCTGGGTGAAGATTTTTGACATCATTCTAGAATGATATTCCATAGTGAAACAGTGGAGTTAGAGAGAATAAACTGACAACTATAGGAAAGTATTTCCTACTTCTAGAAATCCAGGAATCACGTATCAACTGGAAGGAATTTGTTCCAAGACAAGTTACAGATTATTAAACAAACAAAAGCAAAAATACTTCAAAAATGACATAAAACATCCTAATTAGAGTTAAGGATAACAATGGCTAATGTGTCTTCAGCTGTAATTCACTGAAAGTCTTGGAATCTCTCTCTCTCTCTCTCTCTCTCTCTCTCTCTCTCTCTCTCTCTCATTTTTAACCATAGTAACTCATACCTAAAGATATAGAAAGCAGAACAAAATCAGTACTATTCATGATGAGTAATGGAAATAATGCAAGATTTTTATATGCATTCTCTCATAAAGAACAGGTATTCTTATCTAAAAAATATGCTCTAAGAAATTATGAGAGTACTTTTTCACATATAAACATACAAGTCCCAGATGTGTTAGAACAGAAATTATTCCTATTATGGGATTTAAAACTATCCATCTATCTATCCATCTATCCATCTATCTATCTATCTATCTATCTATCTATCTATCTATCTATCTACCTACCTACCTACCTACCTACCTACCTACCTACCTACCTACCTATCTATACATCCATCATCTATCTACATCTGTTATATATCATATCTATCACATGTGAATCATATCTATTGATTGATCATTTATCTATCTATCATCATCATCTATCATCTAAGCATCTATATTTCCAGTAAATGATGGCTAGCAAGCTGCTCAGTTATGTAGATTAATGTTTGAGAAAGAATTAGCCCAGGAGAAATTTGTAGACTATTTCCTTTCTTATAGACTGTCTTTCAAGACAGACTGGCCTCAAATTCACAACTTGTTCCCTGAGAATGACATTGTAGGTGTAGATCTGGACCACTGCCCCAGGCTGGACTTATGAATCTGCCAGAAGAAATGGCAAGTGATAATGATCTAAAGCAAGAAGACAATTCACTGTAGTACAAAAATATAAAGGAAGTTATTACAGTCAGATAACTGATCCAAGGAGAAATTCCTAGTCATCTGGGGATGTGTAGTCTACTAACTAACAGAGCAATGACATTTAGTAGCATATTATTAAATCATGAACAACTAAACTACAGCCTTATTTGTTTGTTTGTTTGTTTGTTTGTTTACAACCCAAGTCCTGCTTCCCTCATCCCCTCCCTATCTCCCCTCCCCTTCCCCTTTGAGAGGGTGGGGCCCCCCGTGTATCCCCCAACCCTGAAGCATCAAGTCTCTGCCAGATTAGAAGAAATCTCTCTCACCGAGGCCATCCAAGTCAACCTTGTTGGACTACAGCTTGGGGGAGGGGCTTCATTCATTCTTCATTGAGGGTCCACATGGAGATTGAGCTGCACATCTGCTACATTTGTGCCTGCACCCTCATTTCAGACCATGTATGCTCTTTGGTTGGTGACTCAGTTTCTAAGACCTCCCAGAGGTCCAAGTTCGTTGACTCTGTTGGTCATCCTGTTGGGTTCCCATCCCCTACAGGGACTTCAGTCCTGTCCCCAACTCTTCCATAAGAGTCCCCAACTTCTGTCCAGTATTTGACTGTAGGTACCTGCATCTGTTTCAGTCAGCTGCCAGATAAAGTCTCTCATAAGACAATTATTCCAGGCTCCTGTCTACAAGCTTCACAGAGCACCATTAATAATATCAGAGAATGGTGCTTGCCCATGGCATAGGTTTCAAGTTGGGCCAGTTATTGTTTGGCCATTCATTCATTCTCCATCTTTGTCCCTACATTTCTTTTAAATAGCACAAATTTGGGGTTAAAAGCTTTGTGGGTGGACTGGTGTCCTTATCCCTCCACTGGAGGTCCTGTCCGGGTACATGTTCCATGGCCCCACAGTTAAGCATCTCAGATAAGGTCACCTCATTGACTCCTGGGTGCCTCCCCATCTCAAGTTTCTGAGACTTCCCAAAGATTCCCCACCCCTACTCCAAGCAGCTGAAGATTTTGATTCATTCTTCTGGCTCCCTAGGTCTCTCATCTGCCTCTCCCCATACCTGTGCCCCTTCCCCTCTCTTCTCCCTTTCAGTTCTCTCCCTCCCTCCTATGACTATTTTTCCCCCTTCTAAGTGTGATTAAACATCCTCCCTTGGGACTACTGGTTTCATTGCTTTGGGTCTGTGGATTGTATCCTGAGTATTCTGTACATTATTGCTAATATCCTCTTCTCAGTGAATACATACCATGCGTGCCCTTTTTGGTCTAGTTTACCTCACTACAAGTATTTTCTAGTTCCATTAATTTGCCTGCAAATTCATGATGTCCTTGTTTTTAATAGTTGTCTAGTATTCCACCAAATAAATGAACCACATTTTCTGTATCCATTTTTTTGGTTGATGGACATCTAGGTTGCTTCCAGTTTTTGGGTATTACAAATAAAGCTGCTATGGATATAGTGGAGCATAGATGTAGATCATCTTTTGGGTGTATTCTCAAAAGTGTTGCAGTTGTGTCTTCAGGTAGAACTATTTTCAAATTTCAGAGAAACTACCAGATTGTTTTGCCTAGAGAGTGAAACAATTTTCAGAGACGCTAGATGACCCTTTATTTTCCTTTGATCTGGGAACAGGAAATGAATTTCCATATATAAAAAATTTAAAGACAGTGAAATAAAAAGTGTTGATAAATTTGATATATAAAAATAAGTCTTTAAAAAAATCAATAAAGCCACCAAAACACAGGTCTTGATGGCACCTCAGAGGATCTGAGTTCAGTTCCCAGCATGTAGGTTGAGCAGTTTTCATACACTCCTAACCCCCCTGGGATCCAGGACCTCATGGACACCTTTATTCCCATGATGTGCATAAAGACATGCTTGCACGCACACATACACGTAGTTCAAAAATAATTATAAAATCATTAAATAAAGACTTGTTCATATTTTCTGCTTTTGGTTCTTTACTTTCTTTTTATTTTACACATTTATTCCCTTCATCCAGTTGTGTTTTATTCTTAGACAAGCTCCTGTTTATGTAACCGCATGGTTACCCTGAAACGGAGACTAATGTATTTAAAAGGACGACTCTACTATATAGATTTTAAATCATGTGTCATCCTGTTCTAAGTTTCCACACGTACTGTGTCTGACCTTTCTGTTATTTTCCACATTTCTCATCTGTCTGTTTACACACTGACACCACTGTGGTTAATTATGGAAGATTTATTGTCTATATGATGTCTACTTCCCCTGGTCAGTGTCCCCTGTTTTTCCATAGGTTTTTGTAGATAATGTTGCATGTTTGTTATACAAATAAGTTTTAAATTGTCATCTGATATAATGTCATTAAAAGGCTTTCTAAAATGTAGAATTAGAATTTAACTTAGGGAGCTCTATCATGCTTTTAATGTTAATTTTCTCTATTTAAAGAGTGGGGGATGATTTACAGTGCTTTTTTTTTAAAAATCTGCTTCATGTCTTTGAACAGAATTTAGAATTTCCTACACATAGATTTATACACTGTTGCAATTATAATCCTGAATGTTTAATTTTCAGTGAGACAATTTAATTTCTGTGTATGTATGTATTGAGATAGAATCACACTCTATCTCTTTGTCTGGCCTGGAATTCATAGTTACCTGCCTATGCCTCCCAAGGCCTGGCTTTAATGTCAGGTGCAAACCTGCCAAAAACTTATCGTTTCTTGTATTTTAAATGCCATAGCTACTTACATTGTTAAGGATATTAATAATGTCATAATTACTTAAGTAGATTTTTAATATTTTGGTGAAGCTGTCAGGCAGTGGGTATGCAGTAATAAAGGAGGTGGAAAAGAACCCACCAGAGTTCTGGTGTTCTGGGCAGGCAGATGCCGAGGACTGCCACCTGGGTGGGTCAGTTCATGGAGGGTGGACAGGGAGCAGTCCGAGGTCTCTGGGCCACATGGAGGCCAGAGATAACAGGTTTTCAGTCTCAGACATCCCAGACACTGCTGTATGTTGCAGAAGAGCTGAGAACAAAGTGGGGGGTGGGCAGGGGCAGGGGCTGAAAGGAGGAGAGGGCAAAGAGAGACAGTGTGGTGCTGGGTGGTTCTCATGCAGGTGAGAGTCTTGGCTGGAGTGCAGGAAGGCCTTCCAGTGGGAGGTTAGACTCTGCTCTTTAGGTGAAAGCCTATTCCATCGTTCAAGTACAGCAGGCCTTGATGAGCAGAGACAGTTTATGGTTTTAGAGCTTTATAGTAGAAAGACAGAGAGAAAGAGAGAAGGTAGAAAGAGGGAGACCAGCCATGGCCACATGGAGGGGGGGAAGGGAGGGGGAGAAGGAGAGCTAGAGATGAGAGTAAGAAAGGTAAGAGCTTAAGAGAGAGAGGAGGGGCCAAGCAGCCCCTTTTATAGTGGGCTGGGCTATCTTGTAGTTGAAGGGTAGCTGGGGGGAGGAGCATACCTGGAGGGTGGAGTCTAGCTAGAATGCCAAGAGCTTGGGACTTTGTCTACATGACTGGTAGTCACAGAATTGTGGAGTTGGGGGCTCTGTGCTGTCAGGCACCTGTCTCTGGGAATGTGGCTCACTGTTCTGTCTTTTGTAGAATTTTCTACAAGCCTCGCTCAACCAAAACAGGCTGCCTTTCACAGTCCCACAGAAGCTAAGTATGTATAATACATGGAATTTTCATGTGTGTTGTTGGCGTGATTTTATTGAATGTGTGTGTATAGGAGGAACAGCACAGCCACCTCTGTATAAATGCTGGGGGCTATTCAGCTACAAAGGCATCTCCTGCAGGAGGACCTAATTGAGGACTTCTTGAGAGACCAAGGATTACTGACACAGAAAATGCCAGCCAATCAGAAAATGCTGTTTGTAAGAGATGCTTTCTTGGAACCAATGGGCACAGGTAGAGGGTATTAAAATAGCTTATAGCAGCATTCAGAAGAGCTTCCTGTGGCATTTCTCACCTGCTCCAGGAGTCTTGTATTATTGATTCCACGCCACCTCATCTCCAATACACAAGAGCAAGAAGGAACCAGCAGTGGGAGGTCCAGGGCACAGGCAGCATATGTGTATTTACATGAGTGTGTGTTTGTGACCACCTGTATGCATCTTCATGTACAGAGCAAAGTTCAACCTCCGATACAGTTTCCCTGATCCTGCCTTGGTTTTTTTTTTTTTTTTTTTTTTTTTTTGGTTTTTGGTTTTTGTGTTTTTGTGTTTTTGTTTTGTTTTGTTTTGTTTTGTTTTGTTTTGTTTGTTGTTGTTGTTTGAGTAAGCATCTCTTATTTCCCCATTTTGTTTTGTTTTGTTTTTTTGATGCAAAAGCAAGAGGAATTTTGTTGTTCTAGCAAATGAAGGAGTAAGAGAACCACCCTGCACAGCCTGTTCAGCAAGTTTTTATTCAGTTTTCAGAGCAGCAGCCATTAGGGACAATATGATTGGCAGAACAGTGTGACTTTAAAGGGACTTTCTTTAGAGAATGAGGTGGCAAGGACTTCCATTGTCTGTAGGTGGCCAAAGGTCATGGAATGTGTCTACTCTGCTCTGGGCCTCCCCACCCACAGGTGGCCAATGGTCAGTCCCTCCCAACCCCTGTGGTCTGAGGAATGCAATTATCCTCTGCCTTCCAGAGGGGAGGGGTGCCTATGTGCTGTGCTCTATGGCCTTTCTCTTCCAGGAGGGGAGGGGTCCGGTGGAAGTTTCCAAAGTTCCTGAACTGACTGACCTCTTCCACACTACCTCTAATCTCCATGTTCAATGAGTGGTGTCCCTTTTGTCTTCAGCACTGGAACATGATCTTCATGAGGAACAGTTTATCTTCTTGGCAACAGCCTGGTTTGGCCTGAGGATTCTCATTGGAATACATGCATGAACAGTTCAATTAACTAGAACCACATTCAAACTAATGGGAACTTGATTTCATAACAAGAGATGGTCAGTTACTTGGGGGTGTAATTTGGACTTTGTGTATACATTTTAGGACTCTTCTAGTATAGTCATTTTATTTACTAACCCCAAATAGTCTTTATTTTAGCGATCTTTTCCCATATTCCTTCCCTTATCATGCACCTATATGCTCAGAGACTAACATAATATTTTTCAGTGATGAAGATAGCAGTGCTTGTTACTACTGCATACGACACTGGATCGAGCTTCCTTATATGTTTTGATATTTATGATAAATTCTTTAAAGAGCGTTACTGATTTTAGAAAGCCATTTTTATACATGAAAGTGCTTAAATACTTAAAGTGTTTTTTTTTTTTAAATGTGAACAGTAAGAGGGAACTTTAAAAGCTTCCTAGCACCCCACTTAAAAAGAATACCCAGTTAGTTTTAAATTTGGTTAACTTGACAGAGACAAACACCATTTTTCTATATCCACATGAATAGACTTTTTAAAAATTAATCATTTTATTCTTTTATAGTTCAAATGATATCCCCCTTTCCTGTTACTCCTCAAACAACCTCCCATTCCATCTTCCCCACTCCCAGCCCTCCCCTTTGCCTCTATGAGGATGCTCCTCCACCAATTCACCCACACCCACCTCATCATTCTAGAAGCCTCCTATGCTGTGGCATCAAGCCCCCTCACCTCCCATTGATGTCAGATAAGGCCATCCTCTGCTACATATGTATCTGGAGTCCTGGCTCCCTCCAGGTATACTTTTTGTTTGGTGGTTTAGTCCCTGGGAGCTCTGGATGGTGCAGTTAGTTGATACTGTTTTTCCTATGGTGTTGCAGTCCCCTTCAGCTCCTTCTCCTCACTCTTCCATTGTGGTCCCTAGGCTCGGTCCAATGGATGGTAGGTAAGCTGTAAGTATCTGCATCTGTATTGGTCAGGTGCAGGTAGAACCTGTCAGGGAACAGCCATATCAGGCTCCTGTCAGAAAACACTTCTTGGCTTCAGCAATAGTGTGGGGATTTGGTGTCTTTAGATGGGATGGATCCCCAGGTAAGGTGGTCTCTAGATGGCCTATCCTTCAGATATCCATGATACAACCTACCAACCATTTGCAGCTTAAGAAGAAGGAAGACCAAAATGTAGATACTTCAATACTAAATAGAGTGGGAAACAAAATAATGGGGGCAGGAACAGGTTTTGGAAGGGACAGGAGAGACATACAGAGGATCAGGAAATTGAATTGAAACATGTAGCTGAGGGGTTTTGGGAACTGGGGTAGCCACTAGAAAGTCCCAGACTCCAGGGAAGCAAGAGGTTCCCATGAACCAATGGTGATGACTTTAGCCAAAATGACCAACAAAGGGGAGATACAACCTGTAGAGACCACCTCCAGTAGATAGGCATGGCCCCCAGCTGACAAGTGGGGCCACCCATGCATCTCAAAAATTTAAACCCAGAAATGTTCCTTTCCGAAGCAAAGACAGGAACAAAAAAAAATGGAACAAAACGGAATAGACTTTTATCTACAGTTGTTTACCCAGTCTGTCTAGTTTTCACATACTTTACTGCATGTAGCTTCAAAAGGCTGGGCATTCCTGTAAAATAACTCATGCATTGGTTGTCAAGGATCCAGGTTATTATCCAGAGATATAATGGAAACATCTGCAGGTAAAGCATGTGTTCTTTATGTCTGGTTTATAGTAATAATTTTAAAAGGTAATTTTAGTTTCTACCCAAAATAAAGCCCTTAGTGTTATTCTCAACCCTTATCAACTACAAACTTACAGGCTATTTTTTGAGCTGCCTCTTTTCAACCTCTGCATTCTCTTCTGCATATAAATAACCTGCAGCGTTCATTCACATGAATTCTTCCATTTTTGTTTGGATATGGGCTTTGTCCTCAATGAACTGATCATGTGTTAGAGATTGACAGGTGTCATTTTTTTTTTTTTGATCTGTAATTAACCAAGCCCAACAAGCATAGATGCTCTCATATACATTCCCTACAGAAAATTGCATAAAACCTATACATGTGGTTAATCACTTCAAGGTAAATTCTGAGAGGTCCTATTTCTTCATTTATGCATGACCCATGGTCCTTTTCATTTACTCTATCCATCCTTAGTACACGGCTCCTCAACAGTGTACTTTAGACAAGTCTTTGTCTAAAAGAAACTCCATGTACACTCATTTTCAGAAGGAACTGTTTGTTTTTCAAGATCATGGTGTTTCTGAACTGAATAATATGTACCTTTCATCTCTACAGACTGAGAATGTCAACTACTGTATTAAGCTAGGACATCACAGACAGAATCTAAGGTGAAATTGTTTGGCGGTATGTAGCATAACAGAGGAGAGATTGACAACCATGCAAATATATTGGAAGGTGTGTGTGTGTGTGTGTGTATGTGTGTGTGTGTATGAAAGAGAAGCTGCTCACTGAAAAACAATCCAATTCACACGAAAAGAACAATGGTTGGAAATGTTCTTATACACAATAACTTGTGTATTCGCCAACCAATGTCCTGAGAGAATACTTTCCCATGCATCTCACTGTAGGAGAGAAAGAAGTTTTTGTTTCATATAAAATAAATGCACAAATATACTTGGGCATCTTTTGAATAATTCTTTAGCAAATTCATGCATTATCAAGTGCTATAAGATGAGCTATATTATTGTGTCCTACATTTGTTTAGATGTTCATAGTTTAGGTGTGATTTTTGTGAGGCTTATTTCATGGAAGTGTCTTTATACTATACAGTTGCATAGTTTGGGGATATTTGATCATAACTCATAAAATAAGTATGGATAAAGGCATTTATCTGAGTATCTGCTTATTCATTTTTTTTCTTTTGTTTAGTCATTTATTATTTATTTTACCTAGGTCTGAGAAAGATGTAAGATGGCTAGGATTGTAGACTACTCAAGCAACAGATTCATAAACTTTCATAAGCTCACGCATAATCTGCTAAACCTTGCATATTTTATGTTTCATTTAAAAGACTCTGCAATGAACCTTACCAACATAATTCCTGATGCTAATGTTTTTTTTATTATACTTTGCATAGGGAGGCTTCTGTTGTCCTTTCCTTCTTCCATGTCTTTTCTTCCCTTCTTTCATTCCCTCCCCTCCTCAACCTCCTTTCTTCTCCTGTCTCCTCTTCCTCCCTCTCCCTTGCCTCTTATCTTTTCTCTCCCATCTTCTTTCCCTTCCCATCCTTGCTTTTCTCTATTCCCCCTCTCTCTCTGTCATCCATTTTCTCAACTTCCCCTCTTCTTCCTCTTTTTATACTTCTATCCTTCTCTTTTTCCCCTCCTTCTTGCTTTTCTCTCTTTCCCTTCCCCTCTTCCCTTTCACACAGCTATGCACAACCTTGCCTCCTCTCCCCTCCCCTCCATCCTTCTTCCTCCTGCCCATTCTCATCTCCTACTCGTTCCTTCCTTCTCTTTCTTTTTCCTACCTCTGGGGTCAATCCCACGACCTCATGCAATCTGTTTCACTAACACACATCCTCATCCCCATCCCTTAATTTTTGTTGTTGTTGTAGATACAGGATATTTCTATTTAATCCAGAATATCCTCAAACTCATGATCTTCTTGCTGCTACCTCCTAATTGCTGGGATTATAAGCATGGGACAACAAATCCTTCTTTTTGTTCCTCTCACTTGAAGGGGGCTCTGATTGAGAAGACTTTATATGCATGGGAAATACATTAATTCAGAGCATTTTTCCCCAAATTCCCATCTGTATTGAGGAAGCAGAGCTCAGGGTATGCATAATACATTTAGACATGGTCAGTATGCAATGCTCCCCTGTAATAAGGTTCCATACTTGATTCTTTTTTCCAAAAAAAAGGGTAAACTTTCAACATAGAGGTGCTACCAAATCTATCTCATCTCGAGAACACAGACAAGCACGGATTTCAGAGCTGTGACAAAAACCAAGGTCCTGTGATACTCATCTGCTCTGTCGATTTTACTAGCACATTGATACAGTGTAAACTCCTCCACAATCATGGGAATTTACCCCCAAAACAGGAACTCATTCTCAGAGTCTGTGGGTCACACCTTGCCCTTTTTTTTCCAGCCAGCATAAAGCCTGGTCTGTTCTACTGTGAGACAGAAAAGGATGTTGAATCCAGAATTTTGGACCCTATTATTGGATTTCAACAAAAATCTATTCTTAGAGGATGGCTACAATCACTTCAAAGAATATTATTTGTCTGCATGTTTCTAGATTTTGCTTAAGAAAGCTCAAATTTAAAGAAAAGTTCTCAGTTTTCACATGCATACATAAGCGTATAGATTTATAATGGCACGCGTACATATCTATCTATCTGTCTCTATCTATATCTACATGCTAATCTTTACCTTAGTAAAGATTTCAGTTTAGTATATGGAGATGATCATCTGTGATCCCAAACTAAACAAGCACCTGTTAAAATAAAAAGAGTTCTACTGAGGCATAGACACACCCATTCCCTTCTCTTGTCTACAGCTTTTTGCACATACAAGAGAAACATATGGTCTGTAAAGCTGAAAATACTTACTAACTGAACTTTACAAGAAGGTATTTTCTGCTACTGTTTAAGATGATGGTGAAAATATAGACTAAACATCCTCTCATACAAAATTCCATTATCTTCAGGCCTGTTACTGTCTGATATAAACAACATGATAAATTATAAAAGCAATGTTCACACACACACACACACACACACACACACACACACACACACACACAAATCTAATACTAGAGGAAGGAGAGAAAATAAATCATACATATTCCTTGAAAATGAAAATCCTATGGATTGTTTCTTCCCTGTTTGAATAACAGACCCACATTCTAGAAATCACTGAAGCATAAAGGATAGAACACACAGGACATAGAGAAAGATGCCCTTTGACCATGAACTTGTACACCAGCATGAAGATAGTTTTCCCTGATCACCATTGGGAGATTCTGCATATTCCTTGAACAACTGAATACACAAATGAAGACCGAAACAACAGCTGTAAAGCCAAAGGCCTTGGATCCAATTCAAGTTCAATAAATTTAGCACAGGAAACAAGAAATTCTCTGTGCCCTATTACCGACTCTTTCCTTTTACCAACCTTCTCAACACCTAAAAAGCCATCCTGACTCATATTTTTAAGGTGTCTGGGAACAAATACAGGAAGCGCAATAACAAACAACAGTAGAACAAGAAACATAATTGAGGTGTATTTAACCTAATGGGAACTTAAATGAGGATCCTGTTCTTTCTGCTGTAATGTCATTGTTTGTGTCCTTCGGAGTATCCTGAAAACATAACCCGGGAAAACCCGTGCCAAAAAAAAAAAAAAAAAAAAAAAGCAGAGAATCCCACGGAGTCAAAAAATAGCATCGCACAGGTTGAGAAATTCAACATGATCAGGGAAAATACTTTTGAAGGTCTCTTGTCCAGAACCTGGACATTTTAATACTATATTTTTGTTTTGAGAGCTATCAGAAGTTATGCTCATGAATTCTTACTAACATGACTGCCTAAATATGATCTGGATATTTTTGCCCTAGGTGCTTTGTTGGTCCTCTGTTGTTATATATGAAGCAATTCCAGGGCTCAGAACACTGTGGACTGATATGTGGTGGATGGAGTATTAACTAAATTAAATTTGTAACAACATTAATATTTTTCAGCTGCATAGTTATGTAAACTTTCTTTTCAAGATGATTCTTCTCATGCTGATATATTATTCATTGTTGTTGGCATTGTTTAAATCCAGTGTCAACATTACAATAAAATTTCCAAATATTTTCAAATGTCTTTTGGTTTTCTTAAAGGTAAAGGTAGTCAAGGAGTTAGACCAAGATGGTTATGTGTTCCCAGAGGATGATAAAATATACATGCTGTTTTCTTGTTTGCTGAGATCATTTACCTCAGTTTCATTGTCTTCTTTAGAGATATATTCAACATAGAAAACAGACAAAGTCTTTAGAGTCCACTCCCATCTCAAGCTATATTTCAATGAAAGTCCTTTGGTGGTTCAACTTAGATTAATTTAAAAGTAGTATCAAAAGTTTGGTTTTTCCATATGAATGAAGCTAACCATCCCCTCGAGTAGGATCAGTTTGTGGTTGACTAGTCAATATGATTATTTGATTATGAGAAAGACCTCCTGTTTACAAACTTCCTGACTTGTTACCTGTTTGTCTAAGTCCATCAGAACAGTACTGTCTTCTGAACTTCTGAAATCATTGTATCTATGATGACTTGGGAGAAACGTTGTGTTCTTAAAGCAGAGTTTTGTCATAGTCAAGAAGCTGGCTCCCTCTGAGTGTACTGCCAGAGGTAGTGTTTCTCTTATGAATGATGTGATTATGATATAGAGTCATGGGACACTGTATTTCAGTTATGTCATCATCATTACTGTCTTGAAATCAAAATCACCATGATTATCTGCAGAAGACACTCACATGATTGCTCCAATTGGCATCCCTTCATAGAGTAATGATCAGACACTTAGATAGGAATTGGAGCTATTCTACTCTTCCTGTGCAACCCCATTCAAACTTCATATAATCCTGCCTCAGCTGCCCATGGTCTCAGAAAACACTAAAGTATGTATATAGGAAATTGAATTTAATTAGAATTCTCCATCTATGCAGCAAGCCAAAGGTCATCACTCACTCTAGGGTTGTACTTTCCAATGAGGTATTTGTTTAGGGGTCACCCATACTCCTGTAAATCAGCTACATAGACTCCATGACTCACTATGGTAGGTTTGGCAGGAAGTGGTTCTTTGGTCTACTCTTGATGCCAGATCTGCATCCAACAGACAATGGCGTAAGCCTCCCCCAAGAAAATTACCATAATAAATGGTGTGAATTTGAAATGTCCCTCACAGAATAACGAATGTTCTCACCTTGTCACACTATTTTAAAAAGTTGCTGTGCGACTTTTAGAAGATCCATGATTGACAGTACTAGATCGGGGTGGGTCTTTGACAGTTATATTCACTCCTGATTCTTCTTTATTCATGTGGAGCAAGTTTCCTCAACAGGTTCCTGTACTGTGGGTTTTACCATAGCCTTCCCTGCTATGATGTACAGAAATCACTCCGACCAAAGGAACCCTGACTCCTTGAATTTGATGCGCCCAGGTATTAGGAGCACAGTCATCAAGTCAGTTTTCTACCCTAAGCTCCTGCTTTTGTATCTGAAGACCAGATGTATCCCCTTAGTTATCAAGACACACCAAGCTCAAAACCTGAAGCTGTTATTGAACTCCGTATTGTCTCTTCTTCACCTCCTCACAATATGTTCTTAGTAAGGCTAGAAATCAGGCTAGACTATGGCTTGGCGCGTCATGAGCTGCAGCATGCTCCTTCCTCTGGTGGTTCACACAGGCATCCTACTGAGAGCATTGTCTGTAAGGCTATAAAGAACACATTTCCAGGAGCCAGAATTTCTCACATAGGGGATTGAGTTGACATCAAAGAGATATTCCTGGGGATATATCCTGCTTCCTACCTGTTCTATGGCTGTTTCCTTAGCATTAAAACAGTCTCTCTGGGAGGGGGAGAGTTAGGAGACCCAGGAGGTAAGGAAAACATTACATATCTGGGAAAGTGGAAATATACAAGATTCTAAGTAGCCCTTCTCCAGTCCTATAGAAACAGGAAGACTATGCTAGAGAAGGGGACCCTGACCAGCAGAACTGCGAAGGGGAGAGACTGCTCCTTACTAGTTATGTGCAAACTCTGGAGAACTCCAAGTATGTGGCTTTAGGAATTCCTCCCTCATCTTCACTTGTTTCAAAACGGGCTTTTTGCATTTTTTGAGTCACATCGGCCCCTACAAGTAACCCTTTACCCAATCTCCTGTTAGTAAACAGACCATTGGTTAGACTTTGGTGCTATAGTAATTTTGGTCTCCTGTAGATTCCGGGCTTCCTTTCTGGACTGAGGAGACATGTTTATTGTGACTCCTTAGGAAATGTCTCTCATACATCGTTGACATCACTCCCAGTCTCCCATCTGCAATTCTGACTCCGGCTACAGGCTCATGCTGTGAACAACACCTTCCCTAAAGAACAATAAGAAGGAACCCTAAGTCTGTCAGAGAGCCCCTGTTTCATCTCAAGTGCTCTCTCAGTGCTATTTGTCTCTGGCATTGCTATTTGAAACCTCCTTATAGTCGACCATTTTGTTGGTTGTCTTTTACAATATTAATAATTCTTCTAATACATTTTTAACCTGCAACTGTCTTCCTCAGTGTTCCTTTAAATCTTTCATCCAAGACATTATATTTGTCCACTTCCAGAATATCTTACATTATAATCCTGCCTGTTATTAATAGTAAGGCTTAGGACATGAAATTATCCTTTAGGGTCTTACTCCAAAAAATTAGTAAAGATACTTGGTTACAAGTCACATCATTTGGCTATGGTTGCTGTGAAGAAGGGACCCAGATGACAAAGGCACAAGCAGGTCCTTTCTTAGAAAACAAAGTAACAAAACGGTTAAATATTAATGTCAGCAAGAAAAAGAAATATGATATAAAGTGGAATGCATCATGGGTAAGGTCCCACAGTGCGAATGTTGCCATCAGATGACCTCTGTTGGTACCAGGCATCTGTTTATGTCAACACTAATGTATGAGTCTACTCTCTTAGGGTTACCATTGCTGTGAGCAAACACCGTGACTGAATGCCACTTGTGGAGAAAATAGCTTCTATTCACTATTCATCATTGAAAGAAGCAGGATCTTAAGCATAGCAGGAGCCTGGAACAGGAGCTGATGCAGGGTCCATGGAGGGGTACCACTCATTGCCTTGCTCTTCGTGGCTTGCTCATCCTGATTTTCTATAGAACCCAGAACCACCACTCCCCAAGTGCCCCCACCCACAATGGGCTGTGCCTTTCCCCATCAATCATTAATTAATATAATGCCAACAGCTTTGCCTACAGGGAGCATTTTCTCATTTGAGCTTCTCTCAGATGACTCTAGCTTGTGTCAAATGGACATAATAACAAAACAAAATAAACAACAACAGCAAAACCCACAGCTGGCATGCCTCCACCTTAGATTTTTTTTTCCTGTTGCTTCCTTTACCATACCCTTAAAATTTTACCCCAATATCATTTTCATTGCCACTGTGAATAATGTTTAATAGTAATGTATAATGGAAGTGCTCTGCTAAGTTTTGAATCACACGGTGAGTCCATCTAGCTTGTCTATGCTCAACTGGTTGGAGTTGGGAGTCCTATTTCTGAAACATATACATGAGTACCAAATGCTGGTAACTGAAGAGTTGTTTCTCCAGCTAGAGTTGGAATAATAATAATAGTAATAGTAATAATAATAATAATAATAATAATAATAATAATAATAATAATAACAACCACTTTATAGCAGATGCCAGGCTCTATGGATGGTTATAGCAACAGTGTTTATTGGGATAAAATGAGCACAGGGTCTAAATAGGTTTCTTTGAAATGTATGCTGGCAGCTTCTATATATTTGATGGAGACAAATGTTAATATGCTACCATGTGAATTACCTTAAAATATACATGGGTCTTTGTGTCTACTTTAGCAGAGATTTTGAAGGCATGGATCAAATTCCTATTAATCATGGCTTTATAAAGGTTTAAAATGTTGAGATTAGTACTGCTCTACACAGTTTAAAGCCTAGAGACAGAATCTCAACTATTTCTGAGTACCAAACACTTTGATAAGTATCTGAAAGCTCAGGGAGCTGATTAAACTGATGAATGGCTGGCTTTGTGAGCAAGAGAATCTGACTTTGATCCCCCCAGAAGCCACAGGCAAAAAGCAGGGCCTGGTGGCAAGCACTTAATATCTAAGGAGATAGGGACAGAAGGATCCTCGGGGACTGCTGGCCAGGTAGCCTAGCCAATTTGCAAGTTCTACTTCTGTGAGTAGCCCTTTCAGGAGTAGTGGTGGTGATAATAATGACAATAGTAATGCTATTAATAATGTGAATGGAAGAACAACACTTAGGTTGATGCCACACACATGTGAAAACACATGCATAATTGCACACACACACACGCACACACACACACACACACACACACACACACACACACACACACACGAAAAGCATCTAGAACCTGGGAGCAAAAAAACAAAAAAGTTAATACATAAAGACAGGAAAGAAGATATTTCTCATAGAAGAGGGGCTAGATTTTTTTTAATACTACAATTGTATTAGAATTTTAAAGTCTATATGTACAAAAGTAGACTTTTAAAGTGGGGTGTTTTTTTTTGACATATTTCGAAAGTAGGTACAGCTCTCTCATCTTTGATCTGAAAGGAAGTCTCATTCTTGTTTGAGTTTTGAGTAATAGTGAAGATATTGGCCATTTTCAAGCTGCCAGTGTCGTAGGGATTTATGGTTGTCCATAAACCCACTCCCTTCCCTAGACAGCAACCACAAGGCCTGCATGTTTAGCTGAGAAGTGTACTGAATCTTCCAGAAGCAGCTGGCTTCTTGGGAACACTTTTAGTGATGGTTGCTTTTGAAGTCACCTACTGCTTGACTTATGTTGCTAGGATATACAGTGACTTGCTTTGGCTGCTGTACAATACATGTTCTTTGTTTTTTTGCTTGCTTGCTTGTTTGTTTTAACTCAAGTCTTTTTGTGATTTTTGTGTTTACTTTTATTTTTTCAAATTTGGCTACTGAACCTAGGGTCCT
Source organism: Mus musculus (assembly GCF_000001635.26). Lineage (NCBI taxonomy): Eukaryota > Metazoa > Chordata > Mammalia > Rodentia > Muridae > Mus > Mus musculus. Next base: position 111,336,761 of record NC_000077.6, on the reverse strand, counting down.
GAATTTTCCAGGCAAGTGTTCTATCACTAAGTTAAATCCTAACCCTCTTTACTCACTTCTTAAATAATGGAGAACAGTCCATATATGGAATTTCCACAAATTTATATCTTCATGTTGGAAGGAACAGACACTTTCTCTGTGTTCAGTTCCTCCCTGATGGAGGAAATTCTCCCATAATGCTCAGCAGGAATGAGCCCATGTCTTCTTAGAAGCTCTTGGTATCTGAGAAAGGACTGCTCAATTCAAGCTGCTTTATTAACGAATTGCTCCATATTTTAAAAGTACCTTTTAATATTGAGATGAACTCATCCTTCATGCAATATGTATGCATGCATATACGTATTACATATGCATGAATTCACAAATTCTTTCATTTGCTCATTCATGCATTGAGCAGCCAAGAATATGTGATGTCTCCTCATAGTTTTCAGATTCTCATTCCTTAGTTTAATGCTTCAACATACTCAGGACCCCAAAGTGTAGTATCAATATGATTTGCAGTGGTATTTGAGACCACTGAAGGATGTAATGATAAGAAATTGCTCCAAAAGCCATTGAGTTGACTCTGTGTATAAGAGCTTGTCACTGAACCTTGAGACCTGAGTTTGGTCTCTGAGACTCATAGGACAGAAACATAAAACTGGCTCTTGCATGTTTTTCTGTGGCCTCTACATGTGTGTCTTGGGACAGGTGCATCCTCTCTTCCAATGAGAAAAAAAGCTTTAATAAACCTGCCCAAAACCAACATAAAAATTTCATTCTGACTATATAGTCCTTAGCCACTAAACTATAGCATCATTCTTCAAATAGGGACAATAAAAACTGAGTTATTTTTAAAATAAGTAACTATCAGTTTGGGATACTTTGTGTTGTTTGCTTTCATTGTTTATGACACAGTAACATTTATATAACATATAATTTTATCATGAGCGGTACTTCTCATGACACTTAATTCATTTAATACATTCAATTCTTTTAGCAAGTGCACGAGGTTATTTTTTAAATATGTTTCATGTGTTGAAAGGTGAAGCTCAGTTTTGGAAGTGTCACACTGATGAGCATCTGGCCCTTTCCAAGTCTGCTTGTCTTGAGTGTTGAACTTGTGTTTTGTTTTGAATACTTCTTTTTTGTTTTCCTTTTTGAGTCAGGTTCTCAAGTACCGCATACTGTCTCATTGTTGTTGTTTTTGTTGTTGTTGTAGTCGTCATTGTTTTAAGATAGAAATTACACCCATGTGTACTCTGGCTTCCTTTGCCACATGCCAGGCATCACCAGTCCCTGGCCATTGCCTTTAAAGTAGCATTATTTTCCTTTACACTTATTTTTCATTCTTTAGAGCTTTTCTCAAAGTAGACCCCACCTCTCTTTTATATTTTTCCTGTTTTTCATGTATGGGATCAGTGTGTGCTTGCATATTTTCTAAAAATTCTTTTGGCCTTATCTAGAAACCATGATGACTAATCCTCCTGTTGCTAATTCATTCTCATCGGACTATTTGGACTATTTGTGATTTAAAAATCAAAATCATGTCTAATTTTTTTCAAAGAAATCTCTCTGCCATGGGATCGTATTTATTTTTTCTCTATGAACATTTCGAAGTCTGCTTTCCCAAAGTCAAGGTCATATCCAAATATGCCTGGCAAAGATAATTATAATGATTATAGGAAAAACAGATGTCTGAGAAAAAATGAAATCATTTTTAAGAGATTATCAGTTTACCTAGTAGCTAGGTGGAAAGAGGGGCAATTTAACACATTTTGCAGGGGCTATAAGAAGATAAATAGGGATTGGTGTGGGGCAGATGGCTTCATGCATATGAATGCTTCCCCTGCAAATATGATGACCTGAGTCCAAATCTTAAAACCCATATTAAGGGCTTCCATGGCTGCTGATGTCTGTAAACTCAATACTGGATACAGAGAAAGCTGCATGCATAGAGTTCACGACCAGCCAGCCAGGTCAAAATTATGAACTTCCAGTTCAATGAGAGACCTTCTCTCAAGGAAAGAAGACAGAGGAAGATGCAGCACATGGACTTACACACAGACATACTCATGTGAATATGTTCAATACACAGCTACCACTACACAGACTCTCCAGTCTCTCTAGTCTCTCTCTCTCTCTCTCTCTCTCTCTCTCTCTCTCTCTCTCTCTCTCTCTCTCTCTCTCTCTGGACTGATATCTGATATAATATGTTGATTTATCTGGCTTGCAAAAGGAAAAATTATTGAGTTAATTAGAAAGTCTATTTATTCCTTTCTTTTTAAAGTTCTAATGGTTTTATATATATGGATATTTTGCCTGCATGTACATACAGTATGTGCATGCATGGTGACCATGAAAAAATGGATACCAGAAGGCATCACCATATCCCCTGAACCAGATTTACAGATGTTAAGTAGCTATGTGGGTTCCTGAGTCTGAACTTGTTTCTTCTTTAAGAGCAATGTTTGTTTGTTTGTTTATGTTTTTTTCTTCTGAATCATCTCTCTAGACCTTCTCTTTTTTTACAAACTTTTTCAACAAATAAAGTTTGGGAACCTATTGCAGCAGGATGAGAGCTCTCTTCTGATGTAGTCTCAAAGATTCCCCATTTATGGCATTGTCTGTTAGCATAATACAGGGCAGGGATTATATGGACAGCTCATTCAAGCCATTTTACAAATGACAGGGAAAGACATTCACAGAGATTTCAAAGGGACAAGGCTGAAGTCTGGACTTGGTAGGGGTAAACTCACAACTTACTAAACCTGATGTCTGTGTTTTTTGTATGTAGCATGCCTTTTATAAGATGCACAATTTTATTGCTACTTTAAAATAAAATCTTTTCAAATGGAAGGCCAGAGATTAGAACATCTCAGGATGTAATTTTTTGTTGTTTGAGAATTTCAAATGTTTCTTTTTATTTTTTACTAGTCATTTTATTTGTTTACATTTTGAATGCTATCCCCCTTACCAGTTACCCCTCTACAACACTACCATCCCATCCCCTGGCTCCCCTTCCACTTTTCTTATCTCCTTGTATAAAGCTCAAGTGCAAGTGGATCAAGGACTGTCACGTAAAACCAGAAATGCTGAATCTAGTAGAAGAGAAATTGGGAAAGAACCTTGAACACATTGGCACAAGGGAAAATTTCCTGAATAGAACACTAAAGGCTCAGGCTCTAAGATCAACAATAGACAAATGGGGCCTCATAAAATTGAAAAGCATCTGTAAGGCAAAGACACTGTCAACAGGACAAAACGACAACCCACAAATTGAGAAAAGATCTTTACCAACCCTATATCTGAAAGAGGGCTAATACCTAAATTGTACAAAGAACTCAAGAAGTTAGACTCCAGTGAACCAAATGTTTTTTTTGGAAAATTCACTCTTCCATCCATTCCCAGAAACTCCCCAACTGCCCAACCCCTTGCCTTCCCAAACATCAGAGCTTCTTTTTCTCTTAACTGAGTCTGTTTAGTTTTGTCCATATGGACGTGGGCCTGAGACCATTCACTCAAGCACATGCAGCACCCCTCACACAACATTCTTGAGGAAAACTAACTCTCTTCTCCAGTAGCCATGAGTCATCAGATTGCTTCCAAAGAACAGGTGGCCAAATCATGCTGTGCACACTAAGAGAACACTTCGAATTTATTCAAGTTTACAAAGTGCTTTACATTGCGTTAAGAACAAATACAGAGTGAATACATTTTGATAAAGCAGGTTTGTTTGTTTTTTAATTTTTATTTTTCCTGTTTGCTTTCTGTGAGACAAGGCTTCACTCTCCAGCCCACGCAGGCAATCCTTCCTCAGCCTTTAAAATACTTAACTATGGGCAGGTTCAAAGCCTCGCTCTATTAGGTTATATTCACCTTAGATATCCATAGCTGGAAAGATACATCTCAGTTGGATTTTGGTTATTTTCTCTGTGTTTGGATGACTGTTGTAAAAATAAAATAAGAATGTTGTTCAGACAATAATCATAGTGGTTTTAGATATTATAATATTGGGGTTTTATTGGTTATTTTATTTATTTGCATTGCAAATGTTGTCCCCTTCCCAATTTCCTCTCCGCAAACATATCCCTCCTCCCCTTTGCCTCTCTGAAGGTGCTCCTCCAGCCATTCACCAAGTCCTGCCTCACCACTCTAGTCTCCCCTTATACAGGGTCATCAAGCCTCCATAGGTCCATGAGCTTTGCCTCACCTTGATGCCAGGTAAAGGCATCCTCTGCTACATATGGAGCTGGAGACCTGGAGCTCTCTTTGGTTGGTGGTTTATTCTCTGGGAGCTCTGGATGGTCCAGTTAGTTGATAGTGCTGTTCCTATGGGGTTGCAATCCCCTTCAGCTCCTTGGACTAGAGAGATGGCTCAGCTGTTAAAGGCTAGGCTCACAGCCAAAAATATTGTAATGTTATCAGTGGTTTTAGATGAAGAATAAAGTCTTGTATCTTATAATACTGTTATTGCTTTGGAGCAAGCCACACACTAGCTTCAAATCAACTTTATAATTCCAGATTTTCTGAAATTTGCTTTTAATGAAACAATATTCTCTCCACCAGACTTGTAATGAACTCAAATGCATCTACTGGAGTGTCCGTGACTGCTGGAACAGCTCACAAATACATTGTATCACTCTTGGACGATTAAAGAGTCTACCAGTCATTAGAACCCTTTTTAGTGCAATCACTGAAATGTGCTGGTTAACCAGACCAGTACAAGTTTATCCAAGGACATGCCCTGAAACCCAAGCATATTGGCTTCTTCTTTATTTTTTGGTTGTAATTCTATTCACAGCCTAAATACAAAGAAGCATTTCTTATTCATCCTGGTGTTGGCCTGTTTCTCTGTGTTGTTTTGTGTAGGTGTGTGAGGCTGTTGAAACTGAACAGAAGACAGAATCCACAGCATGTAAAAATAGATCAACAGCCACCTCAAAAGACAATGCATAGGTAATATTTTCCTATGCCTTAATTTAGCTAGTGAGGTGGAAAGTCTCAGCATTCAGGGGGTTAAAAGAACAGCTGATGCCTCATGGAAACTTTGAAAAACATTCTATTTATAAACAATTCTATTTGGATATCACATTTTCTATAACACTATTGGCTTGCTTTATTTTTGTACCTTAGAAAGTTTCCATGAACTGTAGGATATGGTCTCAGAGATATCCTGGTTTAAAAATTTTTTTTACGTATTTTCTGTTTCAACTTCTGACTTTATCGACTTTATGTAATTTATCTCAGTGCTCTAGAAGCTTAACGTTTTCAAATGAATTCTCCATGATAATTCTAATTTCACAGTGAGGGATAGCTAGGAAGAATGTTGAATTTGCATACTTGTTATGTTGTAACGACAAAAGCATGTCGCACCAGAGACAATTAAAATCTTATGGGTGTCACATTAGATATTCATAAATGGTGACTTTTAATTAAAGTTCAAATAAAAGAATTATAGTCTGTAGCCTTTGTGAAGAAGGAAGACATTGCCAAAAAATGAGGAAAAGAAAACATGAAATTTTAGCTGGAGAATAATGCCACTGTCTCTAAAAAGTTCAAGGGCCTTGATTTATTAAAATAATAAATTAGGTACTGTAGTCTCTTACAGATTCATGTGTGCATCTGCAGCATCATTTGAAGGGAACTTTGGGGTTTTGGAAGATAACTATGACTTAGAAGATAACCCAGACCAAATTAAAAAAATCCAATTCCTAAATAGTCATTAGGACACACACACACACACACACACACACACACACACACACACACTCACACACACACACACAATTAGGTTCAGTCAAACTTTGGTCAATGGAATGACTATTAATTTTAAATGTTAGCCTCATTTCTGCCACAACCTATATTTAAGTATTATCACAATTACTGTTATATCATAATATTAATCTAATATGCTTTTCTTTTCCTTGTTCATCTTGCTTATTACACACAGAGAGAAAGAGAGAGAAAGAGAGAGAGAGAGAGAGAGAGAGAGAGAGAGAGAGAATTAGCTTGTGATAGGGTCTTCCAGCCCTAGTTGGCTTTAAACTTACTATATAGCCATGTAGTCAAACAAGTTCTTGAACTTTTAGTCTTCCTGCTGCTACCTTCTCAGTGCTGAGATTCTGCATCATCCTCTGGCACTTTTTACTCTTCTTTCTTACCACACCCTAATGTTACAGACAAGCTGGAGTTAGATCCATGCATTGACAGATTCTTCTGTATCTATTCCATTGCTCTTTCACCCTTTCCACACTTCCCACTCATCCTCAGATGTATATTGCTTCACTTTAGGTCATGGTGGTTATCGTTAGCGAAGTGTCCCTGCTTTGGAAGAAGACATTTGGGGCCATAGCAGTTGTGCTATCCTTGGCTTAATGTTGATCATGGATGAATTATTGCAGAGAAACTGACTTGAGCTTGAGATGACTACCGGAGTAACAGAGGAATGCTGTAGCAAGCAAGCAGGAGAGAGGTTGAAAGTCCAGTTTCTAAAGATATGGTTAAGTCAAGTTCAGGCAATGTCACCAAAGTGATAGAAAACGATTATTAGAAAATGTAGCTGACTGAGAAAAACTACATTGTAGATCTAGTCTTCAGAAATATAAGACCCTGTCTTCGCCACTTGAAAAGTGGAGAGATGGAACATTACCATCTAAATTTTCTAAAATGTTAAAATTACACAAAACCCCACTATGTTGACCATGCTGCCCTTTCTTTTTTTTTCTTTCCAACAATATTTCTATTTCCTACCCATACAACATCCCCACAAAATGTCTTAAAAATAGGATTTCTTATCTATGAGGCTAGAGAGATGGCTCACTGGTTAAGAGCATTAGCTACTCTTGCAGAAGACCAAGGTCCAATTCTCTGCACCCAAATGGTCTCTCCCAACTGTCTCTAACTCCAGTTGACGGGGATTTGATGCTCTCTTTTGCCTTCTGTGTGTACCAAGCATCCATAGGATGCCCAATAATGTATGCAGATATGTTGCAGGATTTTCTCTGTCCAGTCACTTTAGGATAGTGGCAGACCTGCGATAGGACAGGAAAAGGAAGGCGGAGCTAGGAGTTTGGGGGACAAATAGAGAGGTTTCAGGAGGGAGGCGGGGAAGAACAAGAGTGGACGGACATGGAGTTATCTAAAAGTTAGAATAATTGTGTTAAAGTTTTATCATTATCAACCGACTCTGAAATCATTGTATTGGAATCTTGTGAAATGTGATATTATTAATACATCAATCTAATTGGTTAACTATAAGCGTAAGAGTCTTAATTCTACCAGGTAATTAGGTGTTGAGATGGCTAGCCAGAGGGTACGTGGGGCAATTCATGGAAATGAGAGGAACACGGGCCGTGTCCCCACCCCTCTCTACCCCCATCCTAGAGATGGCCTGGCAGGAGCCCCGTGGCCTCGCAGGGCAGGAGAGTTGGTAGGCCAAGAGACCACAGGAGTGAGATCATCTGGCCTGGGGACTAGCCCCAGAGAGTTGGCAGCATCGACAGGAGTGAGAGAGCGTGGTCTGGCCCCACTGAGAGTTGGCAAGGTCTTTTTTAAATATTTCCTGCAACGCAGATACTAATAAGTGTAAAAAATAGATATGCTTTTATAAGGATTACATGTTGTTTATTAGAGTAGATATAGGCACTCATACTAGCATTTGGCAAAGACTTCATCACACTTTATGATTGTACTTGATAATATTTTTTTACATTTTCTTGTATTAATTTTGTTAAAAGTGAAGAAATCTGTTACTATTTCATTAGTAACTTCATCAATCAGCATTTATTATAACAATATTCTACCTAGAGGAGTCTATTTGCCTATTCTTGTTTGTATGCTTGTTAGGTACAGGCTCTTAATACATAGCCTTGGCTGTCCTAGAAATCACTATGTAGACCAGGCTAGCCTTGAGTTTCTAGAGATCCACCTGCCTATGCCTCTTGGGTATAATTTCTCATTCTTAGCATATGACTAAAACCTCAAAAATCCAAGTAAACATCATAGCTGATTGCTTGTTTTGTTCTTTGGTTCTCCATTGAGAGGGTTCCAATTCCAGGATTCGTTCATGCCAGGCATATTGTCTGCCAATAGATTCCAACTTCATAGCTTTTACTTTTGATTGTTTTTTAATTATCAATGGGCCATATCTGTGAAAGAGAAATTTTGTCTTTACAACTGAATCCATTCCTTTAGAAATTTTAGGGCTTTTTTTCTCCCCATAGTTCCTTTGACATAACTTTCATCTCACTGGTTAATACATTGTGATTTTCATTCTTTAAGAAGTCATTCATGGTTGGAAATTTTGAGTCATTGTAAAGCCCCTTTGTTTGCCACCTGTGTGCCCTGCTTTGCCTGAGCCTGGCGTTCTCACAGTAGAGAATCTACCTTGTTCCATACACATTGTTCTTTTTGTTTTAGGAAGATTTCCCCTTTCTCAGCTTCCCAAGGGGCTAATTTAGGGTTTGTTAGAATTGAATGAAGATTATTTGTCAAACATATAAAAGAAAGTCTGTGAAAAAAATAATAGCTGTTACTTCCTGTAATAAATCTTGTTAGTTCCTCCATAGAGTTTCAGAATTCACCCTTATTCATCAAAGACTATTTACTGTAAACACCTGTGAATTTTTGCCTGGTTGTTTATTTCCCGGATACATGAGCCTCTTGTATACAAAGCTCCACTAGCAGTTCAGTACTTAACCAGAGAAGCACAGGGGTCTATTTAGGGAACCCCAGGTTCCCTGTCTTTTGCTGGGAAACCCCTAGGATGTATGGTTGAATTAGCATTTTTGTTAGTACAATCATGCAGACATCCTCAGCTGCATGCATTCTTATATCAACATTATTTTTTAATGTTTTTTTCTAGTTTTAAAATATGTTAAGAGTGTATCTTATCCAAAGCCTCTTTCCCTTGTGGGCCTGGGTATCATACCTCTTGTGTCTATTAGATATATCGACTCTGGGGATCAGAGGACCCCATGCCTCTTAAAGCTGTAGCTAACAAACAAGAAAACAACCTGTAGGATCAGGAAGGTGTTTTCACCTAAGACCAAGTTTCTTCTTTTTATAAGTATTCAATAAATCCAGCAATCTCCCTGGAACATGTTCATCTGAGGATCAAGGTTGCCAGTGGAGAGGTCTCTTACCATTGCCTTCAAGGTAGACCCTACTGGTTTTCTTCTGGGAGATAAAGGATGCAAAATAGAAAATGCTAAAAATATGTGAGTGTTGGGTAAAACTTTAGAGGAATGGGGGAAAAAATTAACAAGTAAAACCAGTAGCAGATGTGTTTAGTAATGTTTGTTCTACCTGAGACTGGACAGCATTTTATTATAACCCCTATGTTTTCTCTAGTAATTTCCCCAAAAGGCAAAGTATCACAGTAATCTCTTTTCCTATGTAGTCTTTTTACCAGTATGTCAATGCACTCCCAACCAGTACTTATGGGACATTTTGGGCAGCAACACACAGTATGCTCTCTCCCTTACCACCCGCACCTCTGCCAACTCTCCCAGCTTTCTCTGTGATGACTGCAAAAAGTTCAGGTGCTAAAGCATTGGTGAAACTTTGAAAGTGCAATGAGAAGCTATTGTCCTGAACCCTAAAATGACACATTACTGGGATGGGCTGTGTGAGAGAGGAAGTAAAACTAGGAGAGTTGATAAAGACAGGACCTAGTGAGATGAACAGGGTCAGAGTGGGTCATGAGGATATAACACAGGAAGAAGAAGTGGGAAGGTGGGGACGAGGGATTTAGGATCTCTGAGTGGAAGATTTTCCTATCATCACTGCATTCAAGATGAAAGTGCCCGTGTGATACTTTAGTGCTAGTTCTTCACTCCCTCCTCTGTGGTACCTGGAGATAAGATGTATTTATAGCTGTGGAATTAACTGAAGCATATAAGTGCTGTAAGAACTCTAAGAAGGGTTTTGTTGTATGAAGTGCTCGAAAAGATTTGTGCAATGTATAAAAATAAAGAAAGTTCTACCTCCATCAAGATGTTTTAATGATCCAGAGAGAAAACAGACCTGGAAGTGGATCTAGGAGACAAGGGATATGGGGTGGGGAGCTAGGAGGAGTGGGGGAGGGGAAACTGTGGTTGGAATGACTGTATGAGAGAAAAATCTATTTTATATCTATTCTGAAAAATGAAAGAAAAGAAAAGATAAAAGCAGACAGACAAAAAGATGATAGACACCTAAATGCTGAGACAATAGAATGTTTACAAAGTTTCAGACTTTGTATTTGGTATAACCATGCTCTGCTCAGGAATAATGTTAATTGATTAGACTCATGAAAATCTGCCAAAGAGACCAACTGGGTCTTTTTATTATAGAAGAGGAAGAGGAAGAAGAGGAGGGGGAAGAGAACGAGGGGAAGAAGAAGAGGAAGAAGAGGAAGATAAAGAACAAGAAGAAATCATATATTTCTCATCCATTCCTGCTCTGTCTTAGAAAATTTTCTACTCCAAGTTCTGAGAACAGTGCTGTGTTAGAGTCTAGAAGGTCTCTATCCTAGATCCTATTTCCCCAAGTTCATTTCAGACACCATAAAACCAATTTTCTTTTTTTGAGAGCTTCTAGTCCAGTTTGTCCTTCTGAAAATGTTCCTTTACTTCCTGAGGTTGACTTGTGGCAGTGCATTGCACTTGAAATCCACAACTAAGACAGAACTGCACATATATAGACTCCTATAGATCATATATATTAACCCCATAGGGTGGCATCAACTTAACACTTGGGAAATTCCTGAAATAACTTATTATAAACAGAAAAAAAAGAAAGAAAAAACAAAACGGATCCCCAAGTAGATATCTGACAACCATACCACTGTCTTTAGTCTTGAAAAGAAGTACATACGATATGCTTCCAGAAGTCAATCTAAATGAGAAAGAGTATCAAAACCAAAGTCTGGGATAGAAAATGTGTTCTTTAATAGTATAAAAACTAATCATTCCAGCCCATTTTCAGTGGGAGGCGTATTTAAGGCTCATCAGTAAATCTCAGGTAAATAGGAGGCAATGAGCCCCCGTGTTCTGTAGCTAGCAGCTGGAGCCTTGTTTCCTGTGAGCATGTTATTGTATATTAGGAATGCAAAGTTATGGACAATTATGTCACTAAGCCCGACTATCAGAAAAGCAGAAATTGTCTATGAGGATGGGGGGTTTGGGATAAGGGTTATGATAAGCAAGCAGGAGAGATTATACTTTCTTGGAGAACTCAGCCAATAAGGACTTCAAATGGAAAAATAATGCAATTTAGAATCTACAAATCATTGTTTTGCAGTAAACCGGGGAGCTAAACACTTTTGCCTTGTATTGAGGATGATTCTTGGTTTCTGCAGAGACAAAAACCATTCTAATCTGACTCTCTTTTATTTATCTGAGTCTTCAGAACTTTTATTATGACGGGAATTTTTGTACTTCATTGTTTCTCGGGGGCAAACACCAAAAATGAGATGTACTAAACACTCAAGCTACCTCATGTATATGTCCTTTCTAATATGTTGATAAAATGTCCACAGCATTCAATACATCTGTTATAGGTATCAAAACTGCATAAACATTGTAGTAGCAATCTGTTGATTAGGTAGGTACATCCACAGCACATGAACCACGAGTAGGCACCATTATTTATTTACCCCATCTTCTAGATCAATAAATATTTGCATTGCTTGCAATTTTAGTATAAGTATTCTAAATATTCTTATAATTTCTAAAGGTTAAAAGTAAAAGCAAAAATACCAATGCTAAGTGAATCTCATAAAATTTCATGTATACATTTAAGCTTCTATTCTCCTTATGTCTGCAGGCAGAAATCTAGAGATGTGAGTTAAGTCTTTTGGAAGACTGACAGTTTAAGCCATTAATTGATCTCCAGAAATAGCCTCTCCATTGGGAGTATAGCCCAGGGACAAAGCACTTGGCTGCAGATACATTTTCCCCCAAATCCTGGATCCTCGTTCTCCATAGAAACTTTTTATTACTTAAGGTCAGAGTTAGTTTTGATTGTCAACTTGATTGGATCAAGAAACGCCTAGGGCACCAGTATGGCACTCCTACGGGTTCCTGTCTGAGGATATTTCCAGAGCAGATTAAGTAAGACGGAAAGGCCTGCTCTGAATGTGGGTGGCACAGAACAGAAATGGGGGAGAAGGCGAGCTGGCTAAGGTCTGGTCTCCTCCTCTCTTCTGCTTTCCATCCTGATGAGAGCTGAGCAAGCTCTGTCATAATCACCCTTAGTTTGGAACCCCTGCTGAGAAGCCCCTTCTGCCCTCCTTTCCCCAACCCTTTCCTCACAGAGAAAATTCCCCTGCCTGTATGAAGAAAACTCCAGGCTAACAAATCATCACTCCTCTTCGCATTTCCCGCAACCCACGCTAGGGTTCAGTTTTCGCACGGGCCCAGTCCAGCTGCTAACTGACTGAGGCATCATCACTCTTCACCCAAGCTGAATAAAACCCCTTGCGTTAGCCCGGACTCCACTGATCGCCACCTGTGAGAGCAATGAACCCGCCCAAGAACTGCCTCCGAATAAACTGCCTTTATCTACTTTAAATCTGGTCTAATCTGGCCTATATCCGCATCATTGAGGTAGGTAAAAGGTTACTAATCACCAGCCGGTCCTGGGTACTAATGAGGGCATTTGAAACCTCCAAGCCCACTCTGAGAGGTACATCCTTTTCAACGATGCAATCACACCATCCAAGCCATGCTGCTCCATGGTCCCTAGGCACTCAAATATACAAAACGGGGATCACCACTTTTGTTAAGCCACATCCCAGCCCTGAGGAGGGATGAACCGTAGTAACACCCCTACTTTACAGATGAAGAAAAGCAAGGCCCAGGCCATTCGGCGACTTTTCAAAGTCAGAGCTGTAAGACACCCAGAGAAGATCACAAAAAACACCTCATGGAAGTTCCATTGTCTAGAAGGGTTCTCAGCCCAGCAGTGGAAGACCTACGGGCTAGACCCAGTCCTTGGTTCCTCAGCTGCAGCGCAGGTGTTCAGTGACTGCCTTCTGCTTTTCATAACTACCGCACCTCCAGACGGCTTCTTGAAGTTGCTAAACAAACAACAAAAACAAACAACTATTCTTCACTCCAAGCGACAAACTTATCCTTAAAAAAAAAAAAAAAAAAAAAAGAGCTGATAAAAAAGCAACACAAAAGGAGAGAACATATGAGCATGTTTTTTGCTAAATTTTTATTTGTGTATGAGGGGTATAGAAGAGGGGGGGCGTGGAGGTGGGGGGCTCAGAGGACAACCTGTGGGAACTTGATCCCATGTGGTTCCCAGGGATTAAGCTCATATTGTCAATCTTGATGGCCAGAGCCAAATGCCTTTACCCACTGAGCCATCTCACTAACCTGAGAAAACATTTAGCCTGGACTCACCTTTATTCCGAGAGAGGCAAAGGACTGGAAGAGGGAGCACATTTCAGGAGTCTCACAATGCACCCTCTGTTGCAAGCAATATTTATGTGACCTTGAAGTTTATGCAGGAGTTTTCAAATGGAAACACAGCTCATGTCTTTCTCTTAAGTTTTGGCTTGGCTTTCTTTCTCACCAACCGGTTACTTCTATTCATTCAAAACAAGCCTGGGAAAGGCATTGTGTGTGTGTGTGTGTGTGTGTGTGTGTGTGTGTGTGTGAGAGAGAGAGAGAGAGAGAGAGAGAATTCCTATCAATCATACTGCACACCACCCTTGGGATTAGGTAGATATGATGAAAAGATTTTTTTCCCCTAACCAGAGAAGACTGGAGGAGCCAGTAAGGCTTGGCTCAGATTTCCCAATGTTATCTCAACATCAAAAGTCCATAAATCCTTTCACAAGCCAAATTTCCTTTCTTTTTCTCCGATTTCCTCTTTAAAACATTGCCTATAACTTACTTCAGCTACTGGCTTCTTCCATGTTTTATACCAGGAAAACCCATGTGATTGGCTTCCCCAAGTTGGTTTATGAGTTATTTCCTTACCACTTCCTCCAGACATATATAAGAACTCGTAGCATCCGACTTACTCTCTTTAATGTAGCCTCTCCTATTCCCTCAGGGTTAACATGATCTGGTGGTAAAAGAAAATTCTCGAAACTTTCCCAGATCAGGTCAGGTTCCCAGGTTTTATTTAGATAGTGCCCTAAAAAGTGAGTTTATGTAATATTCTAAAAGTTTGGGAATCTCACTCATTCTGGCTATTTAATGCTTAGAGTATTAAAAGTTCTTCTATATGGGCATGTTGAGGTACATTTCAGAGAGTTGGGTATCTCCCCCATTCTTATAATTATAAACGGCCTTTGTCAGTCCACTGGAGACACAGAGAGCAAGGAGCCTCAAATACAAACCATTGGCCTCCTTCTACTCCCAGGTGGTTTATTATAGATAATTCTGTAACTATTGGAAAATAACTAACAACCTTGCTCAGAATAATGGGTCCTTGTATACTCCACAAAATGGGCTTTGCCGGTGACTGAGAAACTAGACTTTATAAAACACATTTCAGCAAATGAACTGAAGATAGGAGCTCATACCTGTAATCCTCCCACATCAGCGGCTAGGGCAGAAGGGTTCCCACAATTTCAAGGCTAGCCTGAGCTATTAAGTGTAAGACAGTGTCTCAGAACTATAAAACGATGTTGAGAAGTCCAATTAAACCATAAAAAGTAAATACAGAAACATTTGCTCAGTATGTTAAACAATTATGCCTGGTTTTTATATAGCATCCAATATAATATCCGAAGTTTAAATCTAATGCAAAATATATTTAATATATTATCAATTAATCATGAGTCAGTTACCTGGATCTCGAGACATCATTATCTACTGTTTCTAATTAAACTGACCCGACACAAGATGAATACAGCATGTGCTGTGCCTTCCAAAGAGGGCAATTTTTGTTTCACAGAGTCTTGAGCTCAAACATGAAGCCATGGCAGAGTTTAAAATGAAGCCAAACAGACCGAATCCAGTGTGTGACGACTGTAGAAGCACAGCTCTGGTGATTAACTTTTGACCTTTGTATCCTTTGGGTCAGGGCTACTGGGAAGTCTGAGAACCAGCTCTGATGGTGACCAGGTCAAACGAGAGGAATCTGTCTGCCTGTCTTTCCCTGACTTAGGAGAACACTGAGGAATGGCCATTTCTAAGAATGCCACACTATTTTCCTTTCGCTTTTCTGTGATTTCAGAGAAAGGCCCCTCACTGCTGTTTAACTCTGGCTAATTTTTCTGCTTCCTCCACATTCACTCCTCCCTGTCTACCACGTTCTCTGACTTTCTCAATATTAACTACGTGTCTTGTCTCCCCGTGGACGGCTGATTATCTGAAGCTTGGGAGAATGCCCAAAGCACTTACTATCTATCCTACCATTATTTTTCAAAGTTCTGCATTGACATCTTCAACTCAACACTAGGTGTCCCTGGATTGTCTTTAAAATATCTATTATTGTAAGTCTTCTTCCTTCTTTGATTTGACATTAACCAAGTTGTGGGCCTTTTGGAAAATGGTTGGGCTCTGCTTCGTAACATGAAAAAGAAACAGGCAAGTCCACAGAAAAGCAACTGAGATGACGATGATGGTGATGGTGACGATGATGATGATAAGACAAAGATGAAGACAAAGGGGGAGGGCAAGGAGATGGTGACCAAGACAACGAAGAAAAAGGAGGAGAAGTAGAGGAAAAAGAAGAAGAGGAGGAGGAAGGAGAGGAAGAGGAGGAGGAATAAGACTAGGCAGTCAGGGCACTGGAGAGAGAGCTCAGATGTTAAAAGACCTGAATTGTTTCTTAGAGAACTTAAGGTCAATGTCCAGCCACCACATTGTGGCTCACAACCATCTGCAACTCAAAATCTGGAGGCTTTGCCACTCCCTTCTGATCCCTTCACGAGCCAGGCACTCACGTTGTGTACAGACAAAACATTTATACACACAAAAGCAAATCTAAGTTTTTTGTTAAATTGCAGACATCTTTTTATCATCAATACAAAGGAACTGACATTTCTGTTGAGTTAAATTGTGATTTTTGCCACTCTATCTTGATTTATGTGCACATTATCATTCTCTCTGGACTGTTACTTCTTCACTTATGTCAGGGAAATTACAATAACTAATGTCAAACAACTGAAACAAACAAAGTAATTTTCATGATAGCTTAACACTTTCTGGTACATTGATTATTCTTATTATTGTTGCTGACTGTATATTAGTTAACTTGTTCATTGCTGTGACGAAATATCTGATGTAAGTAACTTTAGGAAGGAAGGGCCATGTATTGGCTCATCCTGGTGGGGAAGACACTTATACAGGTGTGTGAGGCAGCCAGCTACATTGTCTTTGCAGCCCGGAGGCAGAGATGGATGAATGCTGCGGAGAAACTGCTTTCTGCCTTCGTACCAAGTTGAGAAACTGGCTAGGTTGCTAGAACTCCTTGCATTTAGAGTGAATCTTCCATACTCTATGAAAGCATTCTAAGACACCCCCATAGGCCTGTAATAGCAGCTGTTCTGTTGCTCTGATAAGACACTGTGAGCAAAGCAACTTATAGAAGTTGAGTATTGATTTGGGCTCCTGGTTCTGGAGGGACAGGAGTCTATTGTGGAGGGGAGCCATGGGACCAGGCATACACAGTGTTTCTGAGCAGAAAACTGATTGAGCACACCTTAGAGGACAAGCACAGAATACATTAAAAAAAAAAAAAAGGTTCTCAAGGATTTAAATTCTCAGAGTCTTCCCCAGTGGGTATCTATCTCCTCCAGAATGGCCTCACGTCTTCATATTCCCACACAGTGCCAGCAACTAGGATCCAAGTATTTGCACCAAATACAAGGGGAAACTTCTCCCATTCAAAAGGCCACACATACCAAGAGGTACATTTCCATGGTGACTGTAAATGTAGTCAAGTTAACTAGGAGATTAACTATCTTATATGGTAATATATAAAATTCATGGCAATGTCCAGACATGGGTAGCATCTTTTCACTAGCACCTTTCATTTAGATCCTATTAAGTATCTCTATATACTAACCAGGTGTAATGTGTGTGTGTGTGTGTGTGTGTGCGCGTTGGCATTTTAGAAATTTATGTGAAGCAGCAGAAGATAAATTGGTAATTCAAGATTACTTTTATGGATGTCACATGCAATGTAAACCTGATGTCTAATTTTGTTTGTGAACATGATACACCTGAAAGAAGGATGTTCAATTGAAAAGTTGCCCCCCCCATTAGATTGTCCTGTAGACATTTTCTTGATTGACAATGGATGAAAGAAAACCCAATCCACTGTGAGTGGTAGCGCCCCCAAGCAGGGAGAGCTGGGCTATACAAGAAATGTAGCTACCTCTGAACATTGGAGCAAGCCAGTAAGAAGCATTCCGTCTCCACTTGTTTCTTCTTCAATATCATGCCTTGGTTCTTGGTGATGGACTGCAGTCTGTAAGATATTATATACCCTCTTCTCCCCAATTTGCCTTTTAATAATAATGTTTATCACAACAACAGAAATCAGACTAGAACAATAAGTCATTAAAAGCAGAGCAGAAAACATTGAGCTTGTTTGGATATTAACTCAATTCTCTAAAGGATGATTCCTGGCATTGTCTTTCCAAGAACCACGGTATAAAGAACAGGCTGACATTTAAAGGGTCTGCTGTGTTTGCTAAGTTTCAACAGTATTTGTGAGTCATACTAACTATTTATCACAACCTATAGTAACCAATTCCAGTGTAAACTCATATTTTGTTCTTGTACTGATAGGTTAAGTGTCTATACCAAGTTCATAGTCAAGAATTGGAAGGGTCAGGCCCCTAAAAGAGGAGGAAAAAGTGTGTACCTGGATTTTAGGTGTTCTGTCTTTTGTTAGGAGTACAATTATGAATATAGAACAATGCATTTTATTAATATCTAGTTGGCTCTTTGATTTATATTCACAGACTACTTAATATTAGTATTCAAATGCTTGACTCTTATATAGCATATATGCTCATTAATGCCAAAAGAGCTATACTAACATCAAAACATTTGCTTAAATCAAAGAAAATTCTAGAAGAACTGATGATACTGCTAGTGATATGGACCCACATGATACAGTCTTAGCACTAAATTCAATCCTTAGAACTCACACAATGTAAAGAGAAAACAAACTTGCACATACTGTCCTTCTTTGGATCTTTATATTGTGGCATAATATTCTTATACACTGCATGTAAATTAAATGATATATTAAAAAAAATATCTTAGATCCAGCAAGATGGGTCAAAGAGAGAAGATGCCAGTCATCAGGCCTAGACATCTGAGATTGACTCCTGAAACCCACATGATAGATGGAGAGATACACACAAAATAAATAAATGAATAAATAAATAAATAAATAAATAAATGTATATAAAAGAAACTAAAAGGAAAGTGAAAATAAGATTTATTCTAATTATATCAGGTTAGTTCAATAGAATATTTACATTATGTAGAGCTGAAATTGCAGTATCAAATGGGATTCTAAACAGGATGTCATAAAAAAAATTGGGTCATCTTGGAATCCCTGCTTGGTTTTTTTTTATTAATTTGATTGTATGCATAAATATGTTGTGAAAATGCATGAAGATGTTATCAATTTACAGGTCAGGAATCTTATGATATTCTGTGGTTATCTCCATCCTTTATTTAATATCAAATGTGAATTATCCCATCTGAATTGTTATCTATAGGTTTGTCATTCATGTCCATCTCGTGTGTGTGTGTGTGTGTGTGTGTGTGTGTGTGTGTGTGTGTGTGTGTGTCTGTGTGTGTGTTTCCTAACAATTCCTTCTAAGGTCAATGGAATCTGCTTACCACTTAAAACAAAAACTAAGAAAAAATGTTTTAAAAGTTATTTCTTATGTACTAATATAAAAAACATTATAATGACTATCATCATCTTTATGATACAGAAAAATATATTTCCAAGCTCCATTCTATAGAGAACACACGGGGACCCCAATGTTCATTACCAAACAACACTATCACCCATGCTAATTGATGAAGCCTTTGCTGGAAGATTCTGAGGTCACAGCCTTGCTGCTTCCTGTTTGTAAATACACAAAACGGGATCTAATTAGACACAAGAGGAAACGCTGCCTAGGGAATATATCTGGAATACACAAAGGTGTATTCAAGGCCATGCTGAAAGAGACTGGTGTTTGGTTACGTGATATGCCTATTTTTATTTCCCTCTAAGCTTTATGGAATAAATGGATCTCCACCAAAGAATAGAGACAGCAGGGCTGAGCTCAGTCACTTGTGTTAGGAATAATGGGGAGAGACTGCCCAGCATGAAGCACCTGCTTCATTGTGAATAATACAAAAAACCATGGAGCGCTATTACCGTGTAGCATCTCAGTCAGAATTGAATGAACACGATCTGCTGTGGGTTCGCCTTTGTACAAAATTTTCTAGTTGTAATGATAATCATTGTGGCATATAACATTTCAGGGGACATTGGATTACCAAGATGGAAGTTTGACAATTGGCCTACATCACTCAAGCAAGGATGGAAAGGGATCTTACAAGCTATCCTTTCACTCTGACAGTTAAAGAAACACCATAATAATTTTCAGTGCAAGCAGAAGGTAAGAGTGTGCAAACTAAATGCTCTCAATACTTATGTGGGAACTTGAAGAAATATCTTCTTGATAAGAAGTTATTTTTCACTGATTCTAGGCCTATACTCATTGTTATGGAGTAAAAGTTCAATCTACACGACACTATTCATTCTTAGAAGAAAAAGTAGAAAGCTACCACAAATAACTTTTGTAATACCATTGCATAGATGAGGTTAGAAACTGACAACTTTTTCTGTTACTACTTGTGTGGCACACTGCTGATGTCACATATGACAAAAATCACCATACTGCATAACAATAAATGCATTACCTAAGAAAAACCTAACTCAGCCATTTGACTAAGTCACTGTTTCCTGCTTGTGATATCTACCAGGTACTGAATTTTCGAAGTGATCTGTCACACATATTTTGACTTCTTCAACACAGTATTAGTGAAATCACATTTAATTTTTATTTAATTGGACTTACTACTTAAGAAATGTTGAAAATCCAGTAAAGTTAAGTTTGTATTAAGTGCAGTGTGAAGATTTTAAACAGACGTAGGACAAACGAGACAGGAAAACAATTGGCCTCTCCGTTGAAGGGAGACTTTAACTTTCCAACGGTGTTATAACAATGGAGTCATCCAAGCCAAAAATGAAGGTAGCATTTGAAAAAATGAAGGAGCATTTGAGTTAATTTATCCAAAGCAAGTCTTGTAAATGATAGTTGCAATTATTTTATAGATTTGTATATTTGTATGTTGTAGAGTTAGGAATGGACTCATGTCTTTGAAAATGGCAAAATTATACAACCAAAATTGTGTCGGTGTGTTTGTGTATATGTCTGTGTGTGTGTGTGTGAGAGAGAGAGAGAGAGAGAGAGACAGACAGACAGACAGACAGACAGACAGACAGACAGAGACAGAGAGAGAGAGAGAGAGAGAGAGAGAGAGAGAGAGAGAGAGAGAGAGGATGTTGATCTAACTACACGTTGCTCTTGAATCTCGCCTTATAAATTAGACCACAGGGAAGGAGATGTGATGTGCCTAGCAGGGAGGAGTGAAAGGGATAGAACGAATTGCTGCCTGTATCCTTACTGAACCTACAACCTCACAGCCCTTTATATACTTTCCTTTCCAATTGAGCCAGATGGCCACAGGCAATAAAACAGCAATTCAAGTTGCTTCATTTATTTTACATTTTCTGCCATTAAACTCCATCAGTGAAAACAATTTAATAATGGCTAACCTCAAAAATATTAAGCAAAGACTAAAAATACATTTCACTCTCTAATTGTGCTCCCATTAGAATTCAGGTCACATGGAATAGATGTGGTAAGTAAAATGCCATTAAGTTGACATAAGGTATTCCTTAATGTAGGATGCTTTGTGTGCATGGAGCTTTGATAAACAGCCATGGAGAGCTAGTAATTTAGAAATTTTGGAATAGAATATTGTCCCAAATGCACGTAATTTTCAGTCTTGCTTTCATGTTGCACAGAGATTTTTCTATCTAGTAGTAGAATTCTAGTTGTAAAGCATACAAATAAAATGTATATAGCATATCCTTTAGCATTATTGTTCATAAACCAGTACTTGTTCAAGACAATAGACTATTCTTCATGCTTCTTTACCAATTTTCCCTGGCATCTACATTCTCCAACAAAGGAAAAAATAGATTAAAGGGAATGTTATCACTGACTTCTTTATTGAAAATCTTTCCCTTTAACTCCAATTGTTTCATTTTTATCTTGGGATATGGTATGCAGAGAAATAAACTCTAACTATCTTTAGATGTAATAAATTTATATAGCTATTATTTGCATAATTAAAATATGAAAACATATGTTGTCTAATGTAATTATACATACCTAATATCTACCCACATATAAATTAGATATAGATACAACATATAATAAATATATGATAAACAGATAGATGATAGATTATATAGACAGACAATAGTTGACAGATCAATTGGTGAGTAGATAGGTGATAGGTAGATGATAGATAGATAGATAGATAGATAGATAGATAGATAGATAGATAGATAGATACATACATACATACATAGATAGATAGATAGATAGATAGATAGATAGATAGATAGATAGATACATAGATAGATAGATACATAGATAGATACATAGATAGATACATAGATAGATACATAGATAGATACATAGACAAACAAATGACAGGTAGTTGTGATTAGGTCAAGGCCTCTGATACAGTGTATCACTCTATAGAAAACACTGACATCAAGCCTGCCTTTGTCTCATAAGGGCTGGCTTCACACCCAATTATTTTTCTTTCTTTTTAAATAACCTAAAGAAAATTTTTATAGGCTGAGCCTTTATTGCGGACAATGTAAATGTGTCTGAAGGAAACCTGGGGTGCCCAGTATATCACTGGTAAACTCTGCACAATCATATTGTTATTTAATTCTCATCTTGAGAAAATGTCAGGCAAAAAAGGAACACTCTGCTTTACCTGATAGGATACTTCTACATATATGCTTCCCTAACAGAGTAAAATCACGTAGGTTTTAATAGTCTACCAATGTTTCACAATTCATCCATTTGAAAGCAGGCATGTTGGTGTAGCTAAAACACATCCTTACACTTCGGGGTATCATAAATGCCCCTGTAGAGTATAGCAGCGAGTGGAGCACACTACTATAGCTGCAAATTTTTCAATATATTAATAAGTATCCATCATGTGACCTTTGTAAAGCCCCACAGCTGAGACAACTGAGGTTCAAAATCAGTCACTTGTCCAAGAAGAGAAGTCAAATTATGGTTTTCTTCAAGCAATTTAATACATGAACGTATGCAACCTTTTACCCAAATTAGCTCCTAAAATAAATATTATGCCTTAAAAGTTCTAAGAACTCTCATAAATATAAGTCAAGTGTATACATATGATTTAAGTCTCAATTATTCTTGGTAGCAAGTCATATTCTCTAAGTTTTATTACTGAAAATAGAAAGTATAAAATTGGTTTTTAAAAAGTGCATTGGCGGTCTATAGGAAGAATACAGAATAGACAAAGGAGATGAGAACAATTCCTGAAATCACTGGTTCCTAGGCTAACATCCCTTGGGAAATATACTTAATATGGCTAACAAAGAAAATAAAGATTTCAAAGCCTTAGAATAACTAAAGGAATAATCTTGTAGCTAGCAGACATATGCTGCTGTACATTGTTTTTACAGGGTTCTGGATGCCTATTGACCAAATTACCTATGTCTCCATAAAAAATGAATAATAGCACTTTATCTAATGCTTCCCCACTGGGATAGTGAGGAGTTTAGCTCCACACCATAGATCTTGTTGGATAATTGTCGTCTTCGATATTGGGCTGTGGCTTACATAACAAGCTACTCGTAAGACATTAAATCAGTTTGTTCTCTGTTTTCCTTGGAGCTGAGTCACCATGCACCCTTTTGACTTGTCCTCTCCCAAGAGTTTTGAGAAATGGCTAGTGGCCAACAGAACATAGCCCTTCAAAAAGTGATAGTATGTCTGTGGTTTCAAATACTCTGAGTAGAACATAGAATCCTAAGTTGGACAATTAATAACTTAAAAGCAAAATGCATATTTTTCCCTTCTGATTTGAATTGCTAAAAGATTAGTTGTGATTTGAGGTTATAACCTCTGGGCTTTAAGCAAACTAGATCTGTGAATTGTAAAGTTACACAGAGACTCTCATGAATCAATACTGCTTCCCCAGGAAGCTACTGCTCACCAGCTTATTAAACAATGATGTCACCATGGGGCACATTTAACATGAACAGATAGATCGACAAGCAGCTCATGTAGCTCAAATGAAAATAAGCTAATGGGGATAGATTTCCAGGTATGTCATGGAACATTTTAGCTTTGATTTTTTGAGGACATTGTTCTGAAAAATTATATTAAGTGCAGCTTGAGCCAAAGGAGTTATTTTTTCCTTTTAAATGGAGTAGAAATAAAGCAACATTATAAAACTTCTCTCTCCGGGGGAAGCATCTGGAGAGAGTTGCATAATACTAATAACTGAATCTGGTCTCCAGAAATTCTGATATATTGGGTTTCAAATACAATAAGGGCATTGGGATCACAAAATTCCCCCAGGTGATTCTAATGTCACCAAGGATGGGGACTATCGGATTAAAGTGATGTGGGAGAGGATATGACATGGCAAGGATGGAGGAAATAGATTAAGGAAGTCGTGGCTTCTGTGATAACAATAGCAAAGCAACTTGGGACCAAACCCCACGTCCTCTGACAGCAAACAGATGAACCAATGACTTTATTGTGAGACTAATGCCTCATTATTCTTTGATGAGAAGATAAATAAACTCAAGCTATACAAGGGCATCCATCTCACAAGTACTATGTTGATTTTGGGTGTGGGGGCTATAAGAGAAAATGTTTAAAATGTTCATTTCATGAGGTTCGAAAAAAAGATAAAAACACTTATTAAAAGACACACATATTTATTTAGAAGTTATAAACAAGAGTAGGGTACCAATGAATACAAATTTAGGGTACCAGCTAGTATTCTATCATCCAGGATTTAGTGTATTAATTTGGGTGGTAAGGAGAACGTTTTAATGAGAAAACTCTCTATAAAAGCAGCTGCAATCCCTCTGTGATCACTTTCTATCATGCCACCCCAGGAAGCTGTGATTCATTAGCAGCAAGAGGTTGCCTAACAGAAAGCAGGTGTGTTAATACAGTTTGAAGGTGTGACTATAAACAAAGAAGGGAAACAGAAATTGTACCTGAAGTGAGAGGATGTGAAATAAGGTAGCTCTCAGGAGTTCTAAAGATGACTGTTCAAATGTGTTATTGAGGAAGGTGGATGGAGCATGGGGAAGGAGCCTAAATAAAAATAGATAGTCCTCCTCTTGTGCAACTGAATGTAGTCACAAGGCTTTCTAGTTCAGTGCTAGGAGACTTGAGTTCAAGTTGATTCTTACTACCTCTCTACCCCTTAAGGTTTTTGTCTTGTTGTTGTTGTTGTTTTGGTTTGTTTGTTTGTTTGTTTGTTTGTTTTCAAATAAAATTTCAGTGATAATATTGAAATTGGCACATCTCTTAGAGTCCCTGACACATGCAAAATGATCAGTAGAGGTTGACAGTTATATATTTCATACCATTTCGTATATCATTAGGCTCCTTACCCTGGTACATGTGTGTCCCCAGCTTCATCTGGTCACAGCCAGATCCCAAACTGAATTCTGTGAACTCCTCTTAACACACTGTGTGATAAATGGGGAGACTCCCATTGCACATTCCATAGCAAAGGCTCAGACATCCCCAAACTGCATCTTGAGTTCCTGTACAACTCTACTCTGGAGTGCTACGCAAATTCTCCAATATCTTTTCTACATAACATGCAGAAAGCTACTTATTCCACTGAATGGATTTCTCATTTCTATGTCCAAACAGTGAAGAAGAATGTATAACCAGTGCCTTCTCTGAAGAGGCTCTCTGATGTGATTCTTGGATGAGCGTGGTGAGTGTCCTCTGGGAGCTTCTGAAAAACAAAATGTCAGATCTACCAGAACCATACTGAAACATAGAATGCACCTTAGCAAATCTCTGAATGTTTCTTAGACACTGTAAACTTAAAGAAGCAAGGTTCTTCACTTCCAAACTTAGGAAGCACTTCTAAGGCTCAAAGACTTCTCAGGATTTTTTTTTTAACTTTGGCAGATTATAACTGGTGCCGTTACAAGCAAGATAAACTTATTTTTCAGAAAAAAAAAAAAGAATTATGCTTTTCTTCTCAAATGAGTTTCTCTATGACACCTAACCTCACTAAATAACCTTATGGAGTGTCCCTAACTACTGACAAATGTTCACACTAAGTGGACTTTGAATGGTCAGCTCTAAACAGGACATTGACATCATACCTATTAAGATTCAAGGAACATTGCAGAAGAGTGAGTGGAAAAATTTTAAGAGTGGGGACCTGGGGAGAGGAGATGGAAGATGCTATCTTCAGAGGATGACAGCCTCTGTAAACATGACATCATAGCATCTGCTTTTGCTAGCAACAAGACTGAAGTTGTCAAGAGTCACTCCTAGACTGGGATGGGGCTAATGAAACCTTGCCCCTTCTGCTAACCTATTGGCTATCAATAGGTTTTTGGAGAGGGTTGGACACTATCACCAGTTGTGTATCCACCCAGTAGATAAGACCATCAGGTTACAATGGACAGCTTCAAAACCAGGGTTATACAGACTGTCCTGCTAAAATTAGTGAGTTGCGAAGCAAAATGGTATGGATATTGATGAGGGACCTGTTGAGAGGTGGGAGGAATGGCAGAAGTAGGAGAGAGATAAGGGAGAGGAATGAGAGTAAACAGAACACACTAAATACATGTATGAAGTTGTCAAAGAACCAAAGCAATCAATTTTTTAAATGAACAGCTTTTCATTTTCCTCCTCTTTATTATCCTTTCTTTGGCTAACTCGGTGTTATCATCCTAGCCGAGAGAGAGAGAGAGAGAGAGAGAGAGAGAGAGAGAGAGAGAGAGAGAGGGAGAGGGAGAGGGAGAGAGAGAGAGAGAGAGAGAGAGAGAGAGAGAGAGAGAGAGAGAGAGAAAGGAAGAGAGAGAGAGAATAATCTTTCTATCGAGAATCATTCAAAAAGAATATATTTATTTTGTTCTCAATGTGTGTGACAGCTTAGTTTGACAATCTCAATTGAGGTGACTGGAATTTGAGTTGCTGAACATATAAATTCTTTCATGGCTGGGAATGAAAGTGGGAAGTCCCTTTTGATTCTCCTTAGGGTGGGATAATCTTGTTCAGAATAATGGCAAATCACCTTTCCTTTTAAAAAATCACTATTGGGTTTTATTGAAATCACTTTCCAGACAAATGAATACATTTCACAGTCTGATCTCTTCCTAGAAGTTTACCTCTTGCTAATGTGACAATGTTGCTTTATGTCATTTTCTATTGTGTCTTCATGTTTTGTTTTGTAGACAAAGTGAATTCAACCTGTGTGCAGCCAATAATCTGTTATGACATTATGATCCTGCCACTTAAAATTCCAAATAAAGAAGATGAAGATGAAGCTAAGCTATAAATACTTTGCTTTTGAGAATAAAAGGAGTTTGAGCTGGTTCGTAGAGAGTTCTGCCATTTTGAGAGGGAGCAAAGACCTGTAAAGAGGTTAAGCTTTTTAGAGGAAGTAAATCACTAAGTGTGGGGAGGGTTTCCTGGTTTTGAAGGATATACCTGATGCCTGATCTCTTCCTTTCTTTCTGCTTCCTGTTCATCATTACAAGAGCAGCCTCCTCCACATGCCCCTCTTGTTAAGATATTCACTCTGAGAAGGAATCTGCTGGAACGATAATAGAAAGTCATTTAGGTTGCATTCTGGCAAATATTTTTGTCTACCTATTTTTTCCTGTCTTCATCCTGTGTGGGAGGCTTACTGTAAAAGTCATGGACTAATTAATTTGGCAGATATTTCTTTCTTTTTTATAAATTGAAAGTGTTTTTCATAGAACATAATCTGTCCACGGTTTCCCCTCCCTCATGCCTCCCTTATAGTATAAGACCCAAAGTAGAAGACCAAAGAAGGTAAAAAAAAAAAATGCTCAAAAATTTATGAGACTAAATTCTTCAAATATACTATTGAGTGTGCTCTGTTTTGGCCATCTACTTCTAGGCATGGAAAATAAATATAAGAGTGGGGACTCGGGAGAGGAGATGGAAGATGCTATCTTCAGGACATGATAGCCTCTGTAAACATGATATCATAGCAGCTGCTTTTGCTTGCTGTAGTCTTGAACAAGGCTGAGGCTGTCAATAGTCACTCTTGGACTGGGATTATATACCCCTTGTCATTAAGTGTGGTTTATAGACCCCTTGAGATTCCACTGGAGAAAACTCATTTTTTTTTCATTAGAAAGGGATTGCCATTTAGAGATAATTTCTTGGTTAGGAATAGGGGCACGCATCCATCTCCAACGTCAGTTCTGGGTCCCTTTTGGCTTGGATCTGTGCAGGCCATGTTCATGTTGCCATAACTGGCAAAGGAAATCTAAATAGATAAGAGCATTCAGGTCTTTGTATAGTTTCGAGAGCTATTTTCAGTCTGGTTTTCAGTGAGACTTGGAGGGGAAGGCAGAGTGGAATTTTTGTAGATCCATCCTTTTGTCTATATAGAGTTGTCTGTATAGAGAGAAACCTATATACAGTTAGGATTGATAAATATAAGGTTTCAAGGGAGATAGTAGTAGGCTAAAATGGAGCCGAATTCTTTTAAATGCCGTTCATTTTTTATTCTACATATGAGGAAAATAATTTCACACAGAATGATGTGAGTATGACATATGACACTTAACACCATGATTTTTAATGTCATTCCTTTTGTGTGTGAAAAATCAAGAGCAAATATTTTGTATTGCATATTAGCAAGATGCTCCCTGAAATTCATGAGACCTCCCTTACCACAACTTCAGGGGTGCCAAAGTTTAAGTGGATTTGAAGGACTTTCCCTTGAGAAGAGAGGACTATAAGGGTATTTTGTTCACACGGGGCTTGATGTGGGAAGAAATACTTTTCTATATTCGGCAACCCAAGATCTCAGAGGCTACAGGAGCTAGGATCTACAGAGATCTGGATACTGGTCAAGCTGACAGTGTATCTTGATGTCATTCACATGGTGTTTGTTTTAGAGAAATCCATATGTCAACCATTGTGGCATCTTGAAGTTTTCCACTGATATTTAAAAAGAAATCCTGAGTGTCCAGCTACCATACGAGTAGGCCAGGATCCCTGCAGGATACAGTAATGCTTTGATATTTGATCCTATGAAGGCAAAGCCTGAACTACAGTGGTGCCTGAGGAGGTTTCACATGCTAACAACATAAAATATCTGTGGAGAAAACTCTCAGGAGCTAAGAAGCTACTCCACTAGAAACAGTTGTAGCCTATAAAAGTCCAGGATATCAGCACAGGACCACCCAAGGCTGTTGAAGTTTATAGCACTGTCCCATGTGTCCAGTATGACGGATACAGAGCTATAGGATCTGGTAACTTCTCAGTACTTACATCTATCTGATGCCAGTCTTAATTTCATTTTTGGTGCATCCTCGTAGAATGCAAATGTTACTTTGTAATTATGCACTGGAATAAGATATATTTTACAAACTGGCTCAAAGCCAAGACTTTGCCTTGAGTGTCAGAGGAGTATCAGACTTAAAGACAAGCTTCAATTTGAGCTTTTTTGTTTGTTTGTTTGGTTTGGTTTTTGTTTGTTTGTTTGTTTGTTTGTTTTTGAGACAGGGTTTCTCTGTATAGCCCTGGCTGTCCTGGAACTCACTCTGTAGACCAGGCTGGCCTTGAACTCAGAAATTCGCCTGCCTCTGCCTCCCAAGTGCTGGGATCAAAGGCGTGTACCACCACGCCCAGCACCAATTTGAGCTTTTTAACCATGTTGGCACTGCTAAATGTTTTGGAGACCTTTAAAAAATCGACTAAAATTATGATTTTATTTTGAGACAGATGTGGGCAATTGCAAGTTTCAGAATGCAGTGTTATGACTTGAATATGATGTGTTTCCCATGGATTCACCCTTTACCACTTGGTCTCCAACTTGTGACATCACTTTGCAAGATGGTACAAACTTAAGGATGTTGAATGTCACCAGAGGGGATGATGGTGGATGTCAGCACAAGATTTTACCAGCTCCTGGATCTTTTCCTGTCTTCTATGAGGTAAACGCAACCCCTTGCATAAATAAATACACATCCCCATTACTATATGACCACAGGATGAAGGTAACGGAGCCATCCAATCATAGAGTGGACTCTCTGAAACCAGGAGCCAAAATAAATTCCACTTCCCTTAGTTAATATATGACAGGGGCCCTGCCTCAGAGATGAAGAAAACAATTCCAAGCGCTAACTCTTGGCTGACCTGAGAAAATGACCTTTGGTTTGGTTTTCTTTAGTTCTACTTCACTCTGAAGAGCATAGTGTAGTAAGGGCATTTAGGTTGACCCAGACTTTTTAACTGTGTTCATGTTTTAATCTTTGCTAAGTGCTACCACAGCCACTTGAGCAAGCTTACCTGTGATTTCTATATATTGCCTTATGAAACTTGGTCATCTTATGTAGAACATCTTGAATGGATAATGTAATTCTCAATTCTACAATATTGCTACCGGAATAAATTCTGAACTGATTTTCAGGAAGGAATTCTAACACTTGGTTCCATCTCACTATTCATACAGTCACTTCTTTTGAAAAAAGTAGTAACCAGTTAGCTAAATATCTTTGTCTTACACAGCCTATATAATTCATTGCATATTTCTGGCCATGGCACAATAGGCCGAACTCAAAATCAGATGTTTTTTTTTCCTTCAAGTCCACTCACCACTGGCTAGTGCTCCTTCACGAAGCCAAGAGTGGCCAGTGTTCTCTCCTTGTACTAGAGTGAATGCCTGAAGATGATCTCTTTTTTCTCCTTCTGAGTGTAAGATGAGGGACAGGCAGAGCATGAGGGAAAATGAAGAGAGGCAGCTCACAAAGACTTTAGTATCACAAGACATAGCCTTTCCTAAATAAAGTGGGTTTACAGCTCCTACCCTATTTACTCAGGGGGAAACAGAAAGACCAATGTAACAGACACCAGATGGAAATTGCTTTGCTGGCTTGCCCCAAACAGGGTCTCAGCTGTTATTGTGCCCTGACTGTTTCCAGTGAAATTTTTAGGCTTCACCTGTTGATGAACAACACGGAATTCTGTTCCTTCCCCCAACTTGACTTCCATCTCTGTGTTAACTTCATCATGAAAAGGCAGCAGACTGAATTCAGAGGAGGAGTCACTCACTACTCTGAAAGGCAGGCCAGAGTTCACACTGTGGTGTCCACTGTAGGGTCAATAAAGAGACACAGCACGGCCTTCCAATTCAGACAGCACATTGCTTTCTTCATCTCAGGAAGATGAGGAAAACTGCAGGACAATACTTCTCAGTTCCTCCTGGATGTTTCTCTCTGTCTCAATTTTTGAAATCTTTTACTTCAGAACATGATGGAAGATTTCCCAAGATCTGGGCACTCCTCACCATTTCGATATCACACACACACACACACACACACACACACACACACACACACACACACATACAGAGAGACAGACAGAGACAGAGACAGACAGAGACAGAGAGAAGAGAGACTCAGGTTAGAACAAAGCAATGAATCCATCCCTCTGCCTCTAAAGGGCAGATTTCTGAAATTCAATTTAAGTGAGAAGGAATGAGCCAAGCAGATTTTAAGCCAGAGAGAAGATTCCTTCATTGTTCCTTTAGAAAATAACCAGAGTTGCTGGCTTGCATCACTGGTTTTTTTTTTCCCCTCTTCAAAGATAATGAATTCTATTGACACAGCATCTGACATTTAAACTATCTCCTATTAGATCTCTAAGCAGCCAATAGCTGTAACTCAGCCTTGAAAGATGAAGGGTTGACAGACAAGATATTGAAATCTATCAGTATAATAAAGTTAATTACAATTCAATCAAATATTAAGCCCACCTTATATAACATCCATGCACTCTGCATGTGACCTACAATTTTTTTCTGTTGAAATCCATTATAAATTCTACTTGGGTTTGTCTGGCTAGCTCATCATTGCTGTGAATTGAAATGGCCTCTCAAATAAGCCAGCATGTCTCTCAATCTTTCTACTCTGGCTGGCGGGTGACCTCACTTTCTACCTTTCAATTGATGTCATGGAAAACCACTTATCTTTCCTTCAGGTGCTCCTATTGGTCCACGCACATGAATTCCTGTACACTCCGACCATCTGCTCCTCTCTGAGACTTATTTTCATAGAATCCTGTTAACTTCTTGCATTTCTCCCATCTATAATTTTTTTCAGTTTACTTTCTGAATTGTGTGATCTTTCTACCATAGCTGGTTCACAGACCCTTCAGCTTCAATGTATTTTAGTGTTTCTACCAAACAATAAAACTTGTAACTAAGATCATCTTCCAGCTTCTGCTTTGCTTCTTTTTCACATTTATAACTAAGCACCTCCTTGCTCTCTTCTCCTTCTGACCATCTTTCCCCCCCTCTTTCATATTTGCTATCCATTAACATCTATTACGAGATACATTTATATTGAGTGGTATGACTACTTTCCACTTCTTTCTAAGAGCTCCTCTAAAGAGAAGAAATGGTTTCAGGAGAAAGGACTTAGGATGCTAGGCATAGGCACAGGACCAAATGGAATCAAAGACATAATCTGCCTCCACAGAAAATAGTCATAGCAATAAGAAACACTTTCAAGGCTCAGCAACTCAAAGGGTGAGGACAGCCAGCATTTTATGATGTTTCTCTGGGAAATACTGGGCTCCAATACTCAAGGGATAAAAGCTACAGAAACATCCTAGCTGCCCACCTTCAGGAATCCGTGAGAGTTATTTTTCTCAACCATACTGACTGTAGTGATGAGGGAAAGTCTTTCCTCTGAGGTAAGTTTTTTTTTTTTTTTCAAAAGTTTTGCAAACAAGGGAAAATGTGGCATACCAGGTCTTATTGCCGAAAATTAAATCTGCCTGTGCATGGGAGGAAGGAAGGCTGTGTCCCTAGAGAGATAGCACTCAGTATAGCAACAGAAGTCAGAGGGATAGCTTAAAGGGGAATGGAAAAGGCGAACTTCAGTTAAAAACCCCAAACCCGTCACTCAGGGCAGCCAAAACTGCCATCTAGATCTGAAGACATGGAAGACAATCTCTAGTTCAATCTTTATATGCAGAAATAAAGTTGATAAGCTCATTAGTAACCCTCACACAGACACTCTGCGTTTATCACCAGCTAGCACCTAGCAGGATGATTCTGTGTAATTGTTCTGTTACCCAAGGACACAGTATGAAGGGGCTAATTGCCATCATCCCTGTCCCACACACATGCTGTATATAGTGCATAATTAACAGAGGCATAGAAGGCTTCTCCTAGTAGAATTTTATTTCAACTCACGAAAATTAAACAGTTGTCATAAAAAAATACCACTTTTTCCTTGTACTTCTCATGGAAGTCTCTTATAAGCACTCAACTACAAGAATCATCATGAAATATAACAGCTTTGAAAGATCCTTAGACTACATACGTGCTGCTGTGTGTTTTCTGCATCTGCTATAGTTGCAGTTAATGCTATGAAATATAGCTCTTTAACCCAGCAAGGTTATCTGACACCATTCCAGATAGGGAACCCTTCCCTACAGATAGATCCTGTGTTGCAGCCACTACACACACCACCCTGTGGAGGTATTCTGCCTTATAGAAGCCAGACCTCTGGCTAAGGGTAGCCTTGTTAAAACTTATTTTTATAATGAAGTGATTTTTTGTTTCATTTTATATGGAAATTGGCCTGTGAGTTATAGGCTTTGTATAACATTGAATATTGACGAATGAGATCTTGACTTTACCTACTATTTAAGTTATTGTATTTTCCCTGAGCTCCCAGTATGTGTATACTAAATAAGTGATTTGTTTATAAAGAATCTTAAAAAGTTAGGGCTAGAGCGATGGCTCAGTCATAAGTGGGCTTACTCTTTTGCTGCTCTTGCAGAGGATCCAGGTTTCATCTACAGAACAAATGGCTCATAGTCACCTGTGACCCTAATTTCCAGAGATCTGACACTTTCTCCTGGCAGGTGTACTGCCTGCACACATAAACTTATATAGACATATAAAGATCAATAGTATACACATAAATGAAAATAAATACAAACAAAAGCAAATAAACTTTAAAAAATATTCTAAAGAACAATAAACAATAGAGAAAACTCAAAATATAGGTAAGACTGTAGAAAAATGATTAACAAAAAATAAGATATTAAATTTGAAGTAAGAAGAACAGCTCAATTTGTTTGTAATAATGGATGCACACACTAGATATTCAAAATGAGAAAATATGCATGCTTAACATGATATCTAATTAAACAAGAACAAAACAATAACAACAACAAAATTTACTGGCCAGGTGTAGAACAATTCCTGAGCATCATACACTACCTTGGAGCTAGCAGTTGATGTGACTAGAGTGGCTCATAAGCAGTGTTTAGGAAGACTAAACATAAGTTGATGTCTTAGTCAGGGTTTCTATTCCTACACAAACATCATGACCAAGAAGCAAGTTGGGGAGGAAAGGATTTATTCAGCTTACACTTCCGTACTGCTGTTCATCACCAAAGGAAGTCAGGACTGGAACTCAAGCAGGTCAGGAAGCAGGAGCTGATGCAGGGCCATGGAGGGATGTTCTTTACTGGCTTGCCTCCCCTGGCTTGCTCAGCCTGCTCTCTTATAGAACCCAAGACTACCAGTCCAGAGATGCTCCTACTCACAAGCGGCCTTTCCCCCTTGATCACTAATTGAGAAAATGCCTTACAGTTGGATCTCATGGAGGCATTTCCTCAACTGAAGCTCCTTTCTCTGTGATAACTCCAGCTGTGTCAAGTTGACACAAAACTTGCCAGTACAGTTGAATATGACTTAGCAATGTTACCCTAGGTGAATAACTATAAAAAATGTGAGCACATGCTCTCCATGAAATTTCTACATGAGTTCTCAGATCGGTGCCCACAAGTACAGAAAATTAAAAATAAAAATTTCTGTGACCTAATATATTACTTACTTTTCCTCCTGACAGAGTACCTGACAGAAGGAATTTAAGGGAAGAAATGATCTCAGCCTAGGGGGGACATTGTCATTGTGATAGAAAGGACCAGATGCTCACTCTGTATCTAAGGTGGCTTTACAGGTCAGGAAGCAGAGAGTTTGGGTGGCAAGTGGAACCAGTTTACAGCCCTCAAGACCATACCCCTAGTTGTTCACTTCTCCTATCAGGTTCTTACCATAAGCTCTTCAACAGTCAAAACAGATATGAACTGGGAATAAAGTGTTCAAACCTATAAGCTTATATGGGTTTCATTTAAACCATAATAGTCAGTTAAATATTCAAAGGTTCCAGGAAAAAAAATGTTTTTAACTATATAATCTTTAGAGAGCTTCCACTGAGTCAGTCTATGAAGTTGTATGAAGAGGAATCAGAAATGTGAACCTCCTGCCCTACTGGATAATCACACCTTTTATGAAGCAGTCTTTCCAAAGTTAGCCAATCAGGATCTCATCAAGCCTTTAGACTGAAAACAACCCATAGTATTCAGGAAATATAAATTTGTTCAACATCACCATGGAAACCCATTCAACAAAATCAGGAATATGGAAAAGCTTGAAGATCAAAGACCTGGTTTTTCTGGTAAATAAATTATCAATAAAACAATGAGGGAAAGAATGTTTATCTTTTACTAATTCATGAAGTGTCACAATTGTTCTGTGTGGTTTTCTATGTCAGCGTTCTGTTCCACAGTGAAGTTAGTATCATCTCTCAAAGTGCCTATCAGAGGGGACACAAAGACTAATATACCAAGATCAGTTTCCTCAAAGAGAATGGGCAGATAGAATCATATATGCAGCTTAATGTTGGAAGTTCCGGAAAGATGAGGTTTAGTTCCAGAAGGGTGATATCCAGCTTTCTGGGTATGCAGAATGCACCGGAATCATAATCCTCTGCTTGTGCTTCAAGACAAAGGGGCACGCATGTCAGCTCCTACTCCCTAGTCATCCTTACTCACTTCCTATGATTCCATAGGGGAAAACTACACACAAAGAGAATTTACAAGGCTATCTTATTGTTTCAAAGTCAAAACAAATAAAACTCTTGCCTGTCAAAACAAATAAAACTCTTGCCTGTCAACACGATGTGGATAATATTACTTTTAAACTGTGATCAATATAATTGTGTCTTACTATTCTCTTCACCATCTCTTGGTTTTCTTAGCTGCTTGCATATAATTTTCTCAGCACACAGATGCAAAACTTTTAAAATAAGGGACTTACCTGTCTTTTGTTTGATGTAAGCCCAATTTGCTCCTGTTTCTTGGCAGATTTGCATCAACAAGCCGTTTTAGTACATTTGAATGGCAATTTTATAGGTACCATATTCCTTTGAACTGAAGTCACTGAAGACATAAGACAGTATCCTTGGTCAATATAATGTTAAGAATAAATGGAAAGAGGAGATGAAGATTAAATCCAACTGAAAGCTTTCTGTAGATTTTTCTCAGCATTTATAAAATGGTATACATACATGGTGCACACGTGGCGTATAATAAGATAATTTGATATATGCATGCAATGTGTAATGATCATATCTAGATAATTTACATTTCTATCTTTTTAAAAATATTTATTAAGTTCTCATCGTGGAGAAAATAAGATTTGTTCCATGTGTTAGAAACATTACAAAGAAACTACCAAAGCCCCATCGCTGTCAATGCCTGAAAGATAAGTACACTACATAGTTGTGCCTCTGGGTTTATGCAAGCATTCCATGTATAACCATATAAAACTATTTGCAAATATGCTTGTGCTCACACAGTTAATGAGAGAGAGGGAGGAAGGGAGGGAGGGAGGGAGGGAGAGAGAGAGACAGACAGACAGACAGACAGACAGACAGAGAAGGTACCATATGATAGCTTCAGAGCAATAAGGGAAAGAGTGTAGCACAAGATTGTCTGAGTTCTCACAGGACTGAAAAGCCATCTTGTTGTAATGTGTGGAACACAAGACAAGGGCCAGCATAGCTACAGAAGTGCAGGTCAATGCCTTTGATCTTCAAAGGCCTTTTAATCTTATGAGTTGGGGACACAAGACAAAGCTGGGTGACCTCAGATAATAATTTGGAACAGTACAAAATTCGGGGTACAATGAATGCTCAAACCTTTGAAATGCCATAGCAATTGATAGAAAGGGAGACCCCTCTCTTTTTAAAAAGACTTAAGACACAAAGTAAGACTTGAGTTTGAGCTCAGAGGGTAAACTGCAGCTGAGGATAATCAGGCCAATGGCTATGTATAGAATTATGAGGTCTCAGTTCCTGGCCATTGGGGCAAATGGCTTGTTTTTATTTACAATTAGCTTGATTTCATACCATTAAAACCACAAATAGTATCACTGGCTGAACTAACGAATAGGAGGTATTCTAGGTATCAGCTAATGAATGCAAGATTTGTGATGGCAGGAGTCTCTTATAAATGAGGCAAACTGCAGGGATGTCATGCCATGTGTATGTAATAAGCTTAATGTGTTTAGGAAAATATTATTGAATTAGAAACCAGACATTTTTAATTTAATAGCTACATTAGAAAGGCTCATAAATGACTCACCCAATTGCCTCTTCGTGGTGCAATGTTCATTTAACACCAATACAAAAATGCTAAGATATCAACAAAGAAGTCAACCTAAGTGTTTTGCCAATGAGCATTAGATTTTAAAGATAATATGGGGGCACATTTGCTGAAAGGTTATGTGAGGCTTTGGGAAAATGTCAGCGTAAGACAAGAGAAGTGAATTACCTCTGAAATGCAGGCGATTAAATAGCATGGTGCCCATTTGGGCATATGAGCTTCAATCAGCTGCAGGTCCCTTTCCATCTGGACTTTAATAAGCTTTGAGTTATTGCCAATAAAAGCAACGAAGCCTCTTCCGGTGTTCATGGGCATCTGCCCACATGCTTCAAACGAGCAGCTGATGGGTTACAGTTGCCGTTGAGGGCATGATAAAAGAAGGAGGCTAATATTTCAAAGTGGACAGAGGCTCACAAACTTTGCCTCGCTACAGCTTTTGGATGCTTCTAGCAACTCCTTCAACAAGTTTCTTAATTACCTTTTAAAATAATTGCAAAGAACTCCAAATCCACATTCGTTCGCTGATACTGATGTGTTGGAGTTTGACTTATCATCCCAAGTTAAAATGGCTCAGAAAGCATTCTACTGTGATGCAAATACTGATATCTAACATGTTAGGAGCACCCCACCCTGACCTCCATCTTTTCATAATTATCTATAGAATATAAATAAGCCCACCATGATGGTAAGCATCAGTAAATTCAGAAATTGGAAAGTATATGCAGGAAGATATCCAGCCTGAGGATATACAGCCAGGCTTTCTTTCTTATGATATCTCTGTATTTGTTGGGTATATATTATAAATTTCAAAGTGATTTGATAAACACATATTAATAGAATTATTATACAAACTAACTTTCCTTGCTTTTAAAAATATGCTTGTTAAGTTTTATTGCTCTATGGCACTTAGGACTGAGCTAAGGATCTTGAATATGGCTTGGCATACGGATGTGGGGATCCAGACTCTAGTTCTCATTATTGTAAAAGAGATTATTATCTGATTATTATCTGTATTATCTGATGAGAGATTATTATCTGTATTATCTGATGTGCCACCTCTCTAGCACCTGTGAACCAGCTTATCAATGTCCCACAGGAAAATACAAATTTTTACTCATTAAATTCGTGTTTCCATCCAACTTCCCTCAGAAGAATTTTCTCTTAGAATTCAGCAGCTTTTCCCAGTGTTTCATCCCTTGCTTAACCTGCCTTCCTATATAATCCTGACCATCTACTCAAGATTAGACTGCCACTAATGATCTGTCCCCTCCCATACAAATCACTGCTCATGACAGTATGTAACAGACTTCTTCACCATGCCAATCTTATAGAAGCACTTCTCATTTGAGACTCCCTAGTCCCAAATGACTTTAACTTGTGCCATGTTAAAATAAAACTGGCTAGCACAGATAGATAGGTGATAGACGTTAAATAAGTGAATCGATGAATAGATAGGTAATGGAACTAATAAATAGATAGGTATATAGAATATAATAGAAGGAAGTAAAATTCAAAGATAACTGCTAAAATTTTCCAATAGCAAATTTTGGAGACTGCAACAATGTCTAAGGCATATTACATTTCAAAAGTGCTGAGCAGATTAAATCAGAATGCTTAACAAATTTGATCAGGGGATTATTAGTTTTGAAACCTACTGGAAATGGAACATTCAAAGTATTAAAATAGATGGGAAACTATGCAAATGTATCCTAACAGTAGTAATACTTTTTAGATTAAAAAACAGCCTTATTCTAAATGTTAGTGTCTTGGATTGGCATATTTGCTTGGCTATTGGTAGAGAGCTTTTACTTACTTGGTGGTACATGCTGTTTGTTGAAGTCCCTGCTGAGCCCAGCACTTGATCTGAGCATGCTCAGGTGTTTAGGACAATCGATTTGTCTGAAACAAATGCCTACTGCTAACTCTTTCCTCTTCTCCACTCTACCTCCATTACATAACAGAGAAACTTTAAACAGCTACTGGCCATGAACTCTGTGTAATAAAACAAGCCTGAACTTTTGTTCCAAGTTGTCCTCATTCATGAGTGTAATTTACGACTGGAGCCACCATCACCAAAAAAGATTTTGAGATTTATAGGTTCTAATTTATATCATATTCATACTATTTCCTTTATTTTTCTTTTCATGAAAAAGGAGCAAAACAAGAGAAAGGGTCGAATTTTAATAGAATATGTGGGTCAAATTCCTAGCCGACCCTCTAAAACCAAAAATGTGATTTTGAAGTTTACATGTGTGCAACTTAAATTTAACTTAAGTCCTTATAAAGATTAAGAACTGATTACTTTATTTCTATGTAAAAGTATGGTAAAGTCCTCTGCCTTCCATTTTTTTCTTTTCCATTTAGAAGTAATTCACCTATCTGTTTGCTATAATTATGGAGGAAGGATAATGAATCATTACTTTTATTAAAGATTAAATACCCAAATTTACCTTAACATTAAGAAAACAGATAAAATTGAAGTACCCAAAATTACAATTTGAAAACAAAAAACAAAAAAAAAAAAAAAACAAAAAACTGTGTACATTAATGAACTTATTTATTTTTATTATGCAAAGTTTCTATCTGAAAAGAATATATCTACAGAAATTTTATAGCTTTTTTTAAATTAAAAATAAACTAAGAAAAGATTAAAAAAAAAGAAGTAGGGGAAACGTATTGCCTTAGAGGAAACTAAGGTTAACAGTGTGAGATACAGGATTTTATTTGTGCCTCTAAACATGTGAATTTGGGCAAGTACTAAACTCGGAAAAGACAATTTTAGTTTCAGCCATAATATGCTTTGAACGGATTAACCATCTCTCTGCCTTTCAAATGCAGTCTTCTCAGTTAGCGTGGCTAATAACTCTGAAAAGGAAACATTCAGTAGTTTCCTGTATGAACTGATGTTTATGTATTTTGTTAAAAGATTTATTTTATGTGTATGAGTGTTTTGCCTGTATGTATGTATGTATATATGTATGTATGTATGCACATTTGTATATATGTGCACATTGTGTATTATTGGGGCCCAAAGATGTCAGAAAAGTACATTAGGTCCCCTGGAATTAGAGTTATAGATTGCTGTGAGCCATCATGTGGGTACTGGAGATTGAATATGAGTCCTCTGCAAGAGCAAAAAAACCGTGCTCTTACCCACTGAGCCCCCTGAATCTTGCTATCTCTTTAAGAGCATTATTCTCTGAACTGGATCCTCAGCAGGCTGAAGATGAAAAGTCATTGCGTAACTGCCATCATTTGAATATTGTAAGCATTACCTGACAGGATTTACAGCAAGTGTTAAGCAGCTGCTGTCAGATAAATCTTCATTTACATGCTAATAAAGGGTGTGAGCGCCCGCAGAGGCAAAGGAGGGAATGGAAGTGTATAGAGAACTGCACTTGAGTCTTTTGAGAAATGACTTTTCTTCTAAGCGAATCCATGCTTGAGCTTTGTGTATGGGGGTTGGGGGGGGGGGGGGACCAGCAGATTCTAAGCAGATAATGCATGCAGTGGAGAAGGTGGGAGCTTCACCCACCCATTGGCTCCCTACCAGCACAGCGCCCGCCTCAGTCCTCCACACTTGTGCCCGTGAAGGGCAGGAGCGGAGCGCATTTTCAGGTCCTTCCCCAGATGCATCTCTGTGTCTCCTGACTGAGGCGAAGCGCCAGCAAATTGCACACAGTGAACTTTTGACTTGAGCCACATCCAATATTTTGGGGGCACGGTGATGTTTCAGAGAGAGGAGAGGACTTCAAGTGCTTAGTGAAGACACTTCCTACGAGAAACAGATATGTTTTCTCTATCTAGCCTCCGTTTAGAGACTGCAGGAAAGTCATGGGCTTTTGGCAAAATTGCTACTTTTATCGAGAGTAGTAAGGTTACGTTATTGAAGTGTAAATCACACTCAATTCATGACTTTATACATATTCCTAACATATACGGCGTTTTATTGATACTTTATGCTTCTATCTTTTAACTTTTTATCTGTTTCTTGTGAATATTACATCATGTACCCCATCCCACTCACCTTCCTGTCTGTTTGTATTCACCTTCCGACCCTGCAACCTGGCCCTCCCCAACCTCCCACCAAAAAGAAAATAAAAACCAAAAATAGAGAAGAAACTTAACAAAGGAAAACAAAACATAGAAAGAAAATCTCATTGTGGAAGCTGTACTGCGCGTTCCTTTTGTCTACACATCTTTCCTTGCAAATGTTCATTGCAATGGAATCATTGGTCTGCGTCAAGGCTTCTGGCTTCTGCTAGACTGAGTCCTTCCTACCTTTCTAACATGCTACTGTTCCTCTGTGTTATGATCATCCTGAAGCTTTGGGCCTACGGGGCCAGCCCTTTCAGATGCTACAGATACTTCATAGGCGAGGTGGATGTTAAGAGTGGCTCAACTCAGAGCCCTGGATCTGGGTCTGGGTGGTAAATGTTAGTCAGCTTGCCCGCTCTCCCGTTACCCACGCTGCCAAATGAACTCTTGGGTGCTGACCCAGCTAGATCACCCACATATATATATATATAAAATATATATTCTCAAGTTTCTGCCAAATTAATGCTTGCCAAATTACAAAAGGTCTTCAAATATATTCAAAAATACAGGAAAGTGCAGAATTTCCAAAGAAAATAAAAATGTGTGTGGGCCTGGGTACCAGAGGTTTTCTACTGAGATCTGTGTCCAGGTCTGGTGCGAGGGTTCCAGTGAAGAGAAGCGAGTGCAGGCAGGGAGAAGAAATCTCTGCCGTGCCTTCCAGGTCTCTCAGTAACTGCAAGCTGCTTTGAACTGAGTCAGGTCGGGCTGAGCTGATGAAAAGCCGACTATCCGACTATCCACTGAGGAGTGAATCAGGTGGCTCTTCGGGAGAGATCTCTTACCAAGTATTACATACAGCTCTTGGAACAAAAGACTCTGACGAAGGAGTAGTTCTCAAGTACCTTTAATTCCTCGGATGGATTTCTATACAGTTCTAGGGGTGATTCAGGGTTCGACAGCAGGTACCTCTCATTGACTGATAACCACAGTGCGTCTCCTGTAGGGG
Organism: Mus musculus; assembly: GCF_000001635.26. Classification (NCBI taxonomy): domain Eukaryota; kingdom Metazoa; phylum Chordata; class Mammalia; order Rodentia; family Muridae; genus Mus; species Mus musculus. The sequence goes on along the minus strand of NC_000077.6, from coordinate 111,294,897 downwards.
CTGTGGGGGCGGTAACATCGACAGGAGCCAGGGGTCCAGGAGACATGATCGATCGCCTTCTGTCCCATGTAGGTGGAAATTACCACCAACAGGGTCATGCCAGGGCTATACACAGAAACCCTGTCTCGAAAAACAAAACAAAACAAACAAACAAACAAAAAACAAAAAACAAAAGCCCTAAGATTGACTGGTGAACAGGCTGTCTGTGCGTAGCCCGTTGCCCCACAATGGGAATGTCCAGGATTCTGTTTAGGATATATTATTTACTTTTGCAAGTTTCTCCAGTTCTCTTTGCATGAAACAGCAAACCCATGTAAATTGCTTTAATGGGAGTTCTTGTATAGAGGAATTTTAATGCGGCATCATGACTTCTCGGTCTGTGTGATTCGGCTGGAATGATACACCTTTAATCCCTCTGGTTGGAATACTGACGAATCCTTAGTACACACCTTCAATCCGGAACAATAGGGCAAAGTTAGTTTGTAAAAGGAAGCATCCATGTTCAAAAGTTACAAAGTCTAATTGAGAGGCAGACAAATTGACGAATCACACAAAGATTTAAAAAGAGTCAGAGTCAGAGATAGGACATGCCCAATTTACTGGAGAAAAACACAGGAAAGAGGCTACTTGAGGGAGAGGGAGGGGGAGGGGGAGTTTTACAGAGACAGGTTGTAGAGAAAACAAGCTAGATACAGGTGAGAACCAAAGAGCCAGAGAATGAGGAGCCAGAAGATTGGAACATATTGCCAAACTCAATGTGAATCCAAGGAGATCAATTCAGGCAGAAGCCAAGACAAAGCATATTGAATCAGTCAGCTTGGAAGGTATTAGATCTTATGGAGACTAGAAGCTTCTAGGCCTAGTCCTAGGGATAGTTAGAACAGAGAAAGAACTGCTCTGAGCTCAGCCCAAGCCACAAGCCATATAGTCACACAGCTTGGTTATGGATCTCATCTCATCCCTTCCTTTGAGAAAATAAAAGTTCCATCTACAGTGTTGCCCTCTGTCTTTTTAGAGAATTTGATCTTTGGAGGAAAATCTCCAGGAACTGATAGTGGTGGACAGTGAGTTCCAGGCACACATTTCCCTTAGTCCACCTTGGTGTGCCTCTATAGTTAGGTTGCGTTCAGAGAAGAATTGCCCTCTTCCTCATTGTTAGGATTCCATGGCTCCCTCTTGGATCTCCAATTGCTGTGTTCACAGATGCTAATTATCACAGAATGTTTCATTATTCCTTGACACACTTTCAAAAACCATTGTAAGCCACTCTCACACTTAGAAAAAAGAATCTCTCGTATAACTTGATATTCAGGAGCCAACTCTGTCCACCAACCCTGTGATTAATATACTTTCTACTAACAAGAGCATGGTATTAATTATTATCCTCTACTGTCTGGAATCACTCTTTTTAAAACAATTGTTTTATTGATAAATTGAAGTAACAAATAGGAGATTATTGGTAGTGTGTGAAACTTCTGTTCTCTGTATGTTTTCTTTGGGGATTATTTCCAGCCCCAAAAACATTATCTGCTCATTAAGGGTAATTAAATAATTATTGAACACATGTTGAATCAATAGTCAAGGAAAGATGAGGTCTCTGAGGTCCAAGGGTACGAGTTGCCTCCTTTCCTAAATAGGTTCGCTTCTTTATTTAATTGTCTTCCATGGCACCTTCTGCCCTTGCATGGGCACTTAAGAAGAAATTATAACAGTGGAAGGAAAATAAAGTTATCTGCAGGAGGACTGCCTTTCAACTATGTGAGCCTAGACATTTGCAAAACCATCGCCTTGAGAGATGCAGATATGAACATTGTCTGATTCACTTACAATGTAGTCATAAAGAGGGTACTTATGAATCTTCATTGGTCTTTATATAATGTCAATTAAAATTAGCAAAGGACTGATTTCCCTAGAGAAAATTATATCTGGTACCTGAATATTTTTCTTTTTTTTTTCTATTGATTTATCATGCTACTTCTTTCATTTTTCAAGCTTAACATCATTGAATGTTTTTATGAGATAATTATGTAATTTATATTTTCCTATAAAATGATCCTGCAGTCATAATTTCAAATGAAATTATACATACTCCCTTGTATGCTTTAAAACAAAGTCTACCAGTACCACAGTTATCACTCTCATTTCCAGAATTTTATATTTTCTCTAAATATAAAAGATGTAGCTACACTGAAAATCAATGGAAATATATCACAACAACTGAAGTTCATGTTAATACTGTATTTTATTGTTGATTCTAGCTTAAAGCACTAACTGCTGCTAATGATTAAGCAGTCTACAAGCACAGATTTAATGCTTTCAAAGATCCAGAAACTATTCAGAAGTAATTTTAATTCCTATGAGCTTAGGGAAAATATCGTGAACTATGATAAATTTCTGAATGCATCATATGTTCATCAGACCAGTGACACATCTGTAGAAGTTTATAGCACATGTCACTAGTCCTCTGCTTGATGTGTCCTCCTGTTTATAGCATCCCCTTCTCACTTCTGTTTTGTGTGTTTTATCTCTTCACCTGTCCATAAAACCTTACCCTCTTATGCTCACTGACAAAGCTGTAAACACCCACCATTCTATTCCCTTTCAAGCGCTTGATTCCCTCCTTGGAAATACCTCAAATAACATTAAGGATGCTCGTATTGATAATTTGTTTTCTCTGCTCTGTTACATAGAAAACACACACTGACTTGGTTCCTCGAGGAATCCCGTGGAGTCAGTAGAGAACAGTGAGTGCTCAAATGTGCTTGTATTCCTTTCTGTTCTTCCTTTATTGCAAGCCAACTCACTAGTCAGTCTATAAAGTCAGGAAGATATATGTAAGACCAGCTGATAGTCACATAAGCTCAGCTGAATACAGCAGGAGCAATTAACCTAATGTTTCCTTACAGATTCTCTTCACGCTGTAAAAGGCCCATTAGTAACTTTTTTTCTGATACCACTTATATTCAATCAGGTATAAAGCCATTTCATTGGCCCTTAGTTTTAGTTCCCATCCTTCAAATGCCTTCAAGCTTTTACGTTATCAGATATATAAAAATTTAAAACACCTTTGACCCTTGACTCTTGTGTTCTTCATGCAATATCTGTATTTCACTATGGAGGGAAGATAGTCCTTTGTGTGTTGTTTTGTGTGTGTGTGTTTGTGTGTGTGTGTGTTTGTGTGTTGTGTTGGTTTTGTCACCTGCCCTCAGTTGCTTCTCTGTTCTTTTGATACTAGCTTCATTTTAGTTTTCAACCCATGCAATAGATGGAATGAGCTTTGTTTTCTGCTAATCGTGAATTTATACTAGGAAAAAAAAATAACAAGACCTTCTTTAAAAAGATATTACATGTCATTATCTTCATGGATTGACCAAACAATAGACTTATTACTCAAGCTATCTGTGAAGATGAATAACTGGGAACTACTAAGGAGAGGAGAGTATCTTTCTTGTTTGGTTGTGTAAAACATAGGAAGAAATTCTAGCATGGATGTGATATATTTTCTGCTGTCTGATGGAAATAGTCTGAATGAAGACAATGCAGAACATATCTGTGTTTAAAATACACAATGTGATGGTTTGTGTATGTTTAGCCCAGGGAGTAGCACTATTTGGAGGTGTGGCCTTGTTCAAATAGGTGTGGCCTTAATGGAGGAGGTATGTCAATGTGGGTGTGGGCTATAAGAACCTCACCCTAGCTGTCTGGAAATCAGTCTTCCACTAGCAGCCTTCAGATGGAGATGTAGAACTCTCGGCTCTGCTTGCACCATGCCTTTGCCATGTTCTCATCTTCATGATAATGGACTGAACCTCTGAACCTGTAAGCCAGCCCCAATTAAATGTTGTCCTTTGTAAGACTTGCCTTGGTCATGGTGTCTGTTCACAGCAGTAGAAACCTAACAAAGACACATACCTATAGTTCTTTTCCTAGGTTGGGAATCCATGAGAATCGCCCTCCCATGTTAACATGTCTTTCTGTTGTCTTTCTCCAGGTCCTGTTCAGGCAGCATTAGGGAGACTTCATGGGGATTGCTTCCCTGACCTTTGTAAGAGTCACAATCTCACAACTGACTTCCTGTTCCTCCAAGATTTATATTTTTATCCACTTCCTCTTCCAAAATAACTACAAGCAGCTAAGGACTGTTGAGAGTGGGAGAAATAGTCTGACACAAGAAAAAGCACCTAATTGGTTACTCAATACCAAGTGGGTGGTCAGTTGTGAAATCATATACAAACAAGTAACATGACATGACTAAGCAGGTTATATTTATATGTTCAGGAATATATATATCTCATATATTTAGGAGTATATTTATTCTATATATAATAAAAAGGCCATGAAGATGAGAAAGATCTGATAAATATGAGATGAAAATCAAATATTGTAAGAATTGGAGGGATGAAAGGAAAAGGGAAATGATATAATTATGTTTTAATTTTACAATTAAAAAAAATAAGAGAACTGTCTGGTGAGCCAGAGAGATCCAGCCACCACTGAAGCTCCATCATTACTGAGAGACTGAACCATAAGCAATGGCAAGGACCATCTTAAGATTGCATATACATAATATGAAGTTTTCCATGACAATAACCCCTTTGGAGAACTTGAGATTTACCTACTTCCTTTCTGTGCTAACAAATAACAACCTTACCCGACCCCCAATTCTGGAGATCAAACCAAGCTCCTTTCAAATGCTAGGCAAACACTCCACTACTGAATTGCCTCTCCACTTTTCTTCTCTGCAGCCACCATGCTTATCATTAGCAAGTGACCTTCAGTTACTGAAGCTCTCTCAATTCGAATCACTTCTGTGGAGATAAACGTGCCCTTCACGTTTGTTCTCTCCACAAGTACAGGTATTATATAATTCTTTATGGATAAAACAATACAACGCAACCCTATAATACAAATTGTATACTTAAGACTCAGGGATCATCACAAAAGAGAGAGTGGGGTGATTATAAGAACCAGAGAACCAGGACATCTATTATGAGACAGTGTCTTAAAAAATACATACAGGAAGTGAAGGAAGTGAAGGGGTTTAGGAGTGGAAATAGGAGAAGAATTGGGGCAGAGTAAGGAATGAAAACATCAAAATACATAGTTTTTCAAATTTCCAAAGATATATACATATATACACATATACATACACATACACACACACACACACACACACACACACACACACATATATATAATTTTACAATTTAAAAAATTAATAAGAAAACTGTCTGATGAACCAGAGAGATCCAGCCATCACTGAAGCAACATCATTACTTAGAGACTGAACTGATATTTCTTTTTGACTTAAGCCACAAGCAATGGCAAGGATATATATATATATATATATATATATATATATATATATATATTATAATTTATTTCATAGGTTGTCTCAAAAAGTTCCCTTGGGATCAAGTATCAACTATTCATAGGAATGGTTAATGAATTTCTCATTTCAAAATGATTTTAAGAATTCTTCCCTTGGGCTGTAGCGACGACTCAGTGGTTAAGTGTGCTGGCTACTCTCACAATGGACTGAGAGTAGTTCCCATCACTCACATCACGGGTCACCACTTCCTGCATCTCTGGTTCCAGGGAATCTGATGCCCTTTTCTGACCTCCATGGACACCATACATGTGTGGCATGCACACACAGAGAAAGATACATGCTCATACACACTAATAAAAGTAAAGATAAATCTTTAAAACTTGAACTCCTATTTTACCTTTCTGGTCTCACTTCATCTTCCTAAATGTATCCAATGGATTAATTTCAGAAACTCTTGGCCTGGCTTCAGCTTTGGAAATCGTTGAGGATTTCTGGCCATTGGCACTGGGGAGTTGGTGTGAGGGCACGGGGCTCAGAAAGCAGAGTTTCTTCTTGATTAGATTCTGGAATTTCAACCCTTACTTATCACAATAACCACCAACTTCTGGTGAGGAACAGCAGAGAACATTCCAACCGGCATTCCTTTATTGCCTACCGCGTCTAACCTAAAGTTGGCTGCATAACCATGTAATAATTCCTGGCATAATAACCAGAATTTTAACATCTTAAACTTAAACTTTAAAGAAACAAGAAAACATAACAAATCTCTGAAGGCTCTATAGATCAGAAGTCCACCATAAATCTTGTTAAGTTAAAGTTGAAGACTCAGAAAGGCTATCGTCCTTTTTAGAGTAAAGATGTGAATTCTTAGTTGAGTGTTCAACTGAGACAAGGAAAAGACCCCTTGTCTTAGTTGTTATAAAGGGAGGACCAGTTCCAGCTTTTAGAATTGCCTATATTTTTGGATTGTGGTTCCTTTCCTCAGTCAGCAGAGCTGTGTCTGCCTTCTCTGACCTTTCAGGTTCTTCATCAAATCTCTCAGTGATCACATCTGTAGGATGTTTGTCTATTAAGTTAGGCTCCAGATCTATCTCTAAAGCGTCTCAAATTTTTCGGTTTTAATCACACCAGACAAGTCCCTCTTTGGGCAATGTTATTACAGTCTCATTGCTGTCTTCACCATGGGATTGTGTGCTGCAATACTTGATCTCTAACAGGAGTTGAGATGGTAGAGTACCTTTAAGACTGGAATCTAGTTGAGACAGGTTAGTCACTAGCAGTAGGCCCTGAAGAGAATATCAGTTTCTGGTTTCAAGTAGAACACTCAGTTTCCTGATCCTCCAATAGAGAAGCAAACAATGCTACAAGCTCCTGTTACCAACATATCCATGTCTTCCCCTATCATAGTGTACCCTGACCTCTGGATTGCTAGCCAAAAATAAACTTCTCTTCTGTAAAGTGATGTTTGTCAAGTGATGAGAAAAGCCAGTACTATGAGTGCTTGTATCTCTTCAAGATCCCTTATTCTGCTGGTCATAAGCATGGACACTGGCATGTTCACACATAAAACATGATAGGAACTATATTGCTCATAGTAGGAGCACACAATGCAGCCATCACCAAGAGTAGAACCAATTAATGATCTTCCACACTATGAAGACAATCACAACTTTAAGGTAAACTGCCCTTTTAAAAAAAATAATAGATAGATAAGGCAACTCAGCTCCAGCACTTAATCATAAGTATCAAAAGAATAAGTAGACAAAAGCCACAGACGAATCAGCTCCTCTCAGTTAAGGCCAGATCTGTGGATGGAAAAAAGCAGCACTACCATCCTGGGATGAGGACATTTGGTTGTAAAAGTGAGTCATGAACCCCCATATTCTCTTAAACTCTCCCAGACATTTAAAGCAATCCTCTCTCTTATTATTTTTTTTTTACAGACAAGAGCAGCCTCTCCTTACATGGAGACCCGGCAAAGATCTCCTCTCAAAGTAGAATCCTTGTAAGGTCATGCCTGCCTTCCAGAGTCTTTTCCTTCCTTTTCCATTGCTTCTAATAAGTAGAGATAGGTTTCATCTCAGCCCTAAGAGGTAAATGCAATTCCTAGCCTGTGACAAAAACATTATTCAACAAAACCTCATCGTGATTTGGTTGGTATGCAGTCAATCAATGCAGAAGAATGCACATGGGGGCTCATGGCTGTTTTGAGGCTATTGGAGTGATATTTGTAGAGTACAAGACTGGGCAAATTATGACGTATTAGTCTAGAAGCACCCTGCTAAGAATTCCAGATAAACATTTCAGCAAATACACCTGAAATAATTGTGTCCACAAATCCGGAACACTGGGAGTTAAATGAAAAGGATAGAGGGAGTAGCACAGATCTGGCTGGAAAAGGATCAAAAAAATCTGAGCTAGTATGTCAAAATGTATTTGCTACATGAAAGAAGAGAGTCCATCACCCATTGGTGTCTCTGGGAAAGCACAAAGGCCATATTCTTTGCTGAGGTAATAGAGACTTCAAGTAGAGAGCCCTACTACTAGAAATGAAGTAGACACCCTCTTTTAAGAACAGCTACTAGAGCCTGACCAATACAGATGCGGATGCTCACAGCCAACCATCAGACTGAGCAAGGAGACCACAATGGAGAAGTTAGGTAAAGGACTGAAGCAGCTGAAGGGGGTTGCAACCCCATAGGAAGAACAATATCAACCAACCAACCAAAGAGTAGGCAGGGAGGGACCCATAGCTCCAGCTGCATAAGTAGCAGAGGATGGACTTATCTGGCATCGATGGAAAGGGAGGCCCTTGGTCCTGTGAAGGCTTAATGCCCCAGTGTATGGGAGTGCTAGGGAAGGGAGGCAGGAGTGGGTGGATGGGTAGGGAACACCTTCATAGAAGTAGGGGGACAGGGATGGGATAAGGGGTTTCTGGGGGAGTAGGAAAGGGGATAACATTTGAAATGTAAATACATAAAATATCCCCCCCCCAAAAAGAATAGCCACTAAAAAGTGATAGGGACACAGCTTTCTTGCAGGTAGAGTTAAAATCTCTAATAGAAGGGAAGTGAGACTACTGTGACTTTCTTGGTTCTATTGAAAGAGCAAATCGGAGCCAATATTATCACTACTCTCGTGTGCTTAAATGAAGCAGGGTTGTATCTCTTCGCTGTATTCTAGCTCATTGCAAAGTTGAACAAACACTAATGTAACCAAATAGAATATTCAGTTGTCACTACAAGGGCTTGAGATACATTTGCTGGAATAAACACTTGGAATTCAGCTACTACCTGGTTAAGGTTCTTTGCTTTTTCTGGATTTCCATAGTGAATCTGCTAGTTATGTCACTATCTATGACTGATCATATTAACAGATTTCCGTGCCAGCCAATTGCTTTAATAACCAGGTTGAGGTAATTAGCATCAGGAGTGATATAATCTGGATGTCTTAGGGTTTCATTGTCATAAAGAGACACCATGACCAAGACAACTCTTATACAGGCTTAATTAGGGCTTGCTTACAGTTTCAGAGGTTCAATCCATTATCATCATGGTGGGAATCATGGCAGCTTCCAGGCAGGCATGGTGATAGAAGAGCTAAGAATTCTACATCTTGATCTCAAGGCAGCTAAAAGACTCGATTTTGTAGGCAGCCAAGAGGAAGATCTCTCTACTGCACTCGGTGGAGCTTGAGCCTAGGAGCCCTCAAAGCCCATTCCCAGAGTCACAACTTCCTCCAACAAGGCCACACCTCCTAATGTCAAACATTGAAACACAGGAGTCTGTAGGGACCAAACCTATTCTAACCATCATACTGGGTAAAGTCACACATTTTTATTTTGATTCATGGAACCTATAAAGCATCCAGGAAAAATACTGTCTGAATGTCTGAGCCATGCCTCTCCATTACACATTAAATCACACACTGTTATTTTGCTTTTAAAGCAGAAGACACATGTGTATGTGCAGAAGTATGCATATGACATAAAATAAACCATTTTAACAGTGATTACTTTGATACATATCACTAGTTATTTATCTGCTATATAAACTGTATTAGAGACATGTAAATATATTTGGGTATGAGATAGTAGAAGAAGAAAAGTAAAAATTTTGGTTCTCTGCCACCAAACATTAAAACTTAGCCTATTATAAGGTATTTTAATATTTGAATATTAGCATCCACCATTTACCCCACTGTTCTTAACTATAATCCTACTTTAGCCACACTCATTGTTTCTTGTTTGTAACTCTGTGTGAGAACAATAGTAGGTCTTAATATTTCAAGTTAATACATTGGAAAGTACTTAGGAGACAAGTCAAGAATCTCTCTGGGTATTGTACCCAGTGGGGTTTCTCATAAGACGGATAGAATGAGGACATGGCTCCAATGTGCTAGTTTTATTGTAGATATGAGAAACAGCACAGCCAGAGGCATCTGGAAGATTCCAAGCAGGGAGAGAAAGTAGTAGACTAAATATGGCCAGTCATCTCAACCAGGCCATTAGAGGAATGGAGGGGGCAGTGGGGAGAAAAGGGAGAGAGCAAACAATGGGCTGGGGGACAGACAGAGACAGACAGACAAAGAGACAGAGAAAGACAGAGAGACAGAGACAGACAGGCAGACAGAGACAAACAGACAGACACACACACACAGAGAGACACAGAGAGAGGGAGACAGAGAGAGGTAAAGGGAGAGAGATGACAGACACACAAGAGAGAGAGAGAGAGAGAGAGAGAGAGAGAGAGAGAGGAGAGAGAGAGAGAACCAGTAGTAGCAGGGCCCAAATGACTGAGTTAAGGGTTGTCCTGCAATTATCCAGGCAAAAAAAAAAAAAAAAAAAACTACAAAGTAATGAGAATGACAACTTGGTTCATACTGATTTCATCAACCTGGATCAGATTTGGGGAGTCTTCCCTCCCTCCACTCCTTCTGGCTGCCCTCCCCTCCCCTCCGCTCCCCTCCACTCCCCTCCCCACATCCACTCTCCCTCCATTTCCTTCAGAAAAGAGCAGCCTTCCAAAAGACAACCAAACAGGACTAAACAAGATACAATAAGGCCCCCCTATCAAGCCTGGACAAAGCAACCAATAGGAGGAAAACTGTCCCAAGAGCAAACAAAGTAGTCAGAGACACACCTGTTCCCACTTGTTAAGAGTCCCACAAAGCCACCATGCTAACAGCCAAAACATTTGCAGACCTGGTACAGAATATTGCAGGCCCCGTTCAAAATGTAACTGAATATTGGTCGTAATTTTGTTTAAAAGTTGTCTACATGAGCACTTTGGTTCTTTAATAATACTGACGAATTTGGTAGGAAAATTTGCAAGGATTCTGTCAGTCCATTCAATCTATTGCCAATACTCCTGTTAACAAGGTGAGAACCTCTTGTGTGTGTGTGTGTGTGTGTGTGTGTGTGTGTGTGTGTGTGTGTGTGTGTGTTTGTCTGTGTGGAGAACACTGTTCTTCTCATCTGTATCCTATTTAAGTCACACTTAGAAAACTCAGTTTAATTTCCTCCCTTCAAAAAGGACTGTTATTGTTGTTGTTGCTTCAAAATTGTACCAATTTCCTTTATTTATACTGCCTTTGTCATGCGTCAATAATGTTGACCAACTTTAGGATATTTACAGATTCAAAGCAGCTGCAAACATATAATTAGATCTTATCAACCTTGGCCATATGCTTGTGAACATAATTCTCTTCCCTCTGCCACCAAGGAGCTAAACACACTTAGGAATTTGGCAATGTTACAAGCTTCCGTATTTTTACTCTTCCTACTGGCATCCTAGGTCTTAATGAGCTTCTTAAGTTGGATCTGTGTAAAATTCCTTGCCTAGATTTGAAGGAAGTCATTTACTCAGTCTATTCAGTGTGCCCTGGTGAGTTTCTCTGTGTGAGACCTATATCCAAGACTGTGCTCCTGAGCGCAATTGACCAGTTAAGTCCTTCAGGTGTTATCTGCCTCCAAGGAAAGACTCAATTTGTAACAAATGATTCATGCTTACAGGTCCTTACCCACACCTCACTTTACAAGGCAGAGGTCTCAATGTTGCAAACTAAATGAAAGGATTCTTTCTTCTTAATGTGTTTGTAAAAAGATAAAGAGAGGAGGGATATGTTTTGATGTATGTATAATCAGGTATGGGGGAAGGGGGTGCCTCTGAGGGCCTATGCTGAGGCATTCCTTCCCTCTGAGGGACCAGCCACAGATCAATATAATATAGAATACAGTTTATTCAAAGCATGGGGAGGATGGGGAGGGGAGTTAAGAGAGTAGGAGAGAGAGAGAGAGAGAGAGAGAGAGAGAGAGAGAGAGAGAGAGAGAGAGAGAGAGAACCATGAGCACTTGGAGAGAGAAGGGGAAGAGAATGGGGAAGGGGCAAGGGGACAGAGAGGGAGCAGGAGGGCAAGAGCAAGAGAGAGGAGGGGGCAAACAGCCTCTTTTATAGTGAGTCAGGCATACCTGGCTATTGCCAGGTAACTGTGGGGCGGAGCTTAGACAAAATGCTAACACTTCTTATTGCTCTTTATCTCTGAAATTTAACTTTAATTCTCATCTGATCTCTTGTGTATTTATTTGTTTGTGTGTTTGTTTGTTTGTTTTTAAGATCCCTCTAGCTGGCCTATATTTTGTAACCCAGATATTTAGTTGAGCCTAGTTTTCAGTTTATAGTAATCCTTCTGCCTCAGTCTTGCATGTATAGGAATTACAGGCATGTGCCACCACATCTGTCTCCAATCAAACAAGTTTTTAATACCATGAATCTTGTAATATGTCTCAAGGACAGCAGATTTAGGAATACTGAGATATTTAAACACGTTTGTTAGTGTGATTTCTGGTTTCCCACTTAAGCTTTCTTCTAATAGAAGGCAACTCTGATACTAATTCACTTACTTGGTTGTTTAAAATGTGTACTAACCCGTATGAATTGTTGAAATTTTTTTTATTTTACTTTTACTTTATCATTTAAACAATATCCTCTAGCAAAATGAAGCCAGGGATGAGCTTGGGAGACCTTTATAGACATATTTTATCCTTGTTCCTCTCGGTAGCAAAGCAAAATGCAGAAGTAATGGAAATGAAGGGTAAGATTACATAAGGCACAGGGAAGCAATTTCAGTAGCAGAGTTCAGTTAAAATTGAAATTAATTTTTAAAGTTCTAGGCAAAAATAAATAAATAAATAAACTCAGCATAACAACTCAAAGTAGATAGGCTGAAATTACTGATTACTTTAAGAAGCAGGCATGGAGGATATTTTTTGGAGGAGGGGGGAATTCTTAGAGGGAGAAAACATGCTCACCCAGGTTCCCTGGAGGACACACTGGAAGCAGTGTCACCGAGGGGCTTATCTGGGGACCAAACAACAACAATGTCCGTAGTAAATCTCTGGCTTTATTTGGAACAGGTCAGAGACCCAGGGCTTGTAAGGAGTTGCAGTGAGTTTTCTGGTCGGAATTGAAGCCTCATATAAGGAATAGTCGCTGATGATGTCAAGAAAATAAAGAGCCAGTCAGTACCTTGCAGCTTTCTGCAGGAATAGAGTCATGTTGTCCTCCGTTCATCCTGGGGCTGTGGGTGGGATGCAGGATGGGGAGAAGGGGTGAGATGCAAGGTGGAGGCACAATTGAACAAAGCTGAATTTAGCTTGTATTTTAATTCATTTGTGTGGGTGCTCTTCTTCCAAGAAGACAGAATCCAAATGATCTTCTGGGGAAATTTTAACCATAACGAAAGCAAGGAAACTTCTAGAAATACCAGAAGAGCCAAGCACCTGGACTTTGGATTTTCAACGCAAGCAGCCTGTTTTCAAGTAAACAGTTAGGTCTAATGGTGCTCTTGGGCTGCCCTTTCCCCCTCCCCTGCAGGATCCCAAAGTTAGCAGCTCCTAATTAGAGCCTACTCCCTCTTGGGGTCTAATCTGAGACAGGTTTCTTTAGAGGGGAAAAAAAAAAAACACTTAAAGACTGACAAGCATTTGCTCTTACTTTTGTGCAAATAATAGAATGACACCTTGGGTTTTTTTTCCTAGGTATTTGTGACAGAAAAGCTCCCTCTGCAAATTCGAAATAGAGCAACAGAAGGCAAACAGCAAGTTTTAAAGGAAAGATCCTCACAGCTGAGGAGGCAGCTTAGTAGGCTAAGTGTGCTTCTTGCTGCATGTGCTTGAAGATCTGAGTCCTAATCCCCAGTACTCATGTAAATATTTGGTGTCCCTGTGGGACCTGCAATCCCAGTGCTGTGTGGGATGCAAAATAGGATTGCCAGTACAGCTATCTGGCTGCCCTCCTGCTTTCGGGCTCTGTGGGGGACCTGAAGGAACAAGATGAAGGCTGACCTAGAAGAATGCTAAAATCCTCCTCTGACCACCACACAGAAGGCCTGTGTGCATGCATCTGCATACACATGTGAACCATATCATGTGCCGAACTTGTGAAAAAAAAATTGGCATAGGACTGTGTCTTCTCCTGACTCAGCACTTCTGGAAGTCATAGATTCCAGGTGACAGAGTTGCAAGTTGGGGACAGCCAGTTCTGTGCTCCTGTTTGCAGAGAAAAGACCCAAGAGAGTCGTTGGACCCTGAGCAGCTTTACATAATTGGGAAATAAATGGTTGTGTGTCAAGCCACTGGTTTTTCTGTGGTTAGTCCATTATCACAGCATGACTAAATACTTCATGATTTATTCAGAGCATAACTGCCTAATTGTAAAAGTGTCTGACCCAAAAGTTCAACCTGTAAACAATTATGTGATAGTAGATATGAAAATTGAAGTACATTTTAATTTATCAGGAAACACCTTTTGGAACGACCATAATGTATGTATGCCTATATGTTTAGGTTTAGTAAAAGGATTCTTTCATGCCTTGCTGTTGAAACTTAGTGTAGGTAAACATTTTTGCATGTTTTTCCCTTCTATAGGGTTTAGTTCTACTTCAGTAAATCACAATATTAAACAAAAGGAACGAAGGAAATTTTATATAAGACAGATTTATTTAGAATAAATAATTGTTAGCACGAAAAGGTCTTAAGTATCAATTACAGAATATTTAAATAAACTAAAACAACTGTGTCCAGTGTTTTGTATTTATTATTAAAGTAGCATTTCCGAAAGCCGTGTATTATGTATTACATATATATTATTATTTGTCATTTCTAAGTAACGGTAACTGGATGGTTGTTTTCTGGGAATATGTTCATAACAAATCAAGTTAAAATGCCCTGAACAGGAAGGGAAAAAGAGATGGAGATATGGATAATTGCTAGAAAGAAGGGAACAGATAACCCAAGTACTGCCTGAGGGTCAGAGATAAGTCCTGGGCAGCAACATTATAGTAGAAAACTTGAAGCATTTGAAGAGGGAGCATTATTCAAGTCTCTGCTGTTAACCAAGCCACTTACTAATTGACTGTGTCCTTATATGAAAATGGGCTATGATGACAGTAATGTAGATTCTGTGTAGAATGTCTCCTCAAGTCTGTATCCTAGAGTCGTGGTGCCTGCCTGGCTACCACTATTAGAAAGTAATGGTACCTTTGGGATGTGAGGCTTTGGGGAATATGCTCAGGCCATTTGGAGTATAACCCTGAAGGAGATTTTAGAGACTGCAGCATATCTGTTCATTTTCCTTGTCTTCCCCCCCCCCCTTTCCTTTTTAATCTTTCTTTTACAGTGCTAGGGATTGAACCATGAAGTCATGTGTACAAAGCAAGCATCCAATGAGACCTTCAGCATTTTACATAAGTGGCTTTTTATGTCTGCTATGTTTGTCTCATTGTCATCTATCTAGAATGCCACTGGAGGCTCAGAACAATGGGCTTGCCCACTACTGGACTGGATCCTTCATAGATAAGCCTTCCTCTGTGGGAGTTAATTGCCTCAGGTATTTCACTCCAGTGATGGCAAACTGACTGATGCAGGGAAAGATACCTAGTTTTACTTTGAGCACATACCAAGGTGAAAAGCCTGTTGAGCCTGGCTAATCTAGTAGATGACCAACTGAGTTGAATATAAATCATAACATAACATAATCGAGATGCATTAGAAGTCTTCGGAGATGCAAGATAAGTTTTCTGCCTGACGTTTAAGTAGCTTCCGTCTTCTTGCAGGAGAAATAAACTGTCCTAATGGGAAACACAGTGTGCAGGGTTGGAATACAGATAATATGTGTGATCCTTCCAACAGAAAGATAAAAAGCAGATGATTCTACTGGAAGAAGGGTAGAAGTACTGAAGAGTGACGAGCATGGAAGAGAATGAGCACATACTCAGGTTTAAGACGGAAATTACTAAAGAGAACATCATCTTAGGTTAAGAATGGTATGGGGAGAGACAGGAGAGAGGGCCAGAGAGCCAAGAGAATGAGTGGAAGTCTGCAGCTGGCAGGGTAGTGGAAGGGAAGCCTTTTGAGGACATACTGGAGACCTTGGAGGGGAGGTTCCGCAGAAATCAATGGGGGGGGGGGGACTTAGCTGAGACTCACAGCAGTGGGGATGTGAAACCTGAGGAAGTTACCACCTGTAGCGAGGCAGAACCGCATTGGAGTGATAGAACATCAACCCATCCACAAATTTCAACCCCAAATTAATCCTGTCTACAAGAAATACAGGGACAGGGTGTAGGCAGGGCCTGGGGGACTGGGGGGGGGGAGGAAGGTGATGGAGCAGAGGCTGAGAGAATGGACAGCCAATGACTGGTCCAAGTTGAGACCCATCTCATGGGCAAGCACCAATTCCTGACATGATTAATGATACTCTATTATGCTTGCTGACAGGAGCTTAGAGAAGCTCCACCCAGCAGTTGATTACAGCTGATACAGAGATCCACAACGAAACACTGGAAGGAGCTTGGGGGTTCTCATGGAAGAGCTAGGGGAAGAATTGAGGGCCTCTAAAGGGATAGGAACTCCACAAGAAGACAAACAGAGTCAAATAACCTGGACACTTGGGGGCTCTCAGAGACTGAACCACTAACCAAAGAGCAAACATGGGCTGGACCTGGGTGCCCTGCACGCACGTAGCAGATGTGCAGTTGGATCTTTATGAGGATCCCCCAACAACTGGAACGGGGGTCTACCCCTAAAGCTGTTGCTTGTCTGTGGAATATGCTCCGCTAACTAGGCTGCCTTCTCTGGCTTCAGTGGGAGAGAAGGCACTTGATATGCTAGGGTGTGGAGATACCCAGGGGTCTGCCATCTCCTCAAGAGCAGCAGCAGAAATAAATATATTCACCTTTATCCATTTCACATAAATCTTGTCCAGAGCAAAATTTTCCAGTTCCTAATCTCAGTTTATCTCATCTGACTTTTGCCCTCAGTAGTTTTATACCCGATGTATTTACAAAAACAACTTTAAATGGCAGCCACTAAATTATATTTAAATTGGATGCAAAACAAGCCATAGCTTATGAAATTTAGAAGTCACCAGTGATGGGGAAGGTATAAAGACGTGGATGTCCGTATAGTCCCCTCGAAAGTTCATTTTTTCCTATGCACATCTCTTTTTCATGGAGGAAGCCTCTCCCTGGTGATGTTCTACTGGATAATCTTGGTGTATTGCCAGGGACTTTTTGAAACATCTTTATCCAAGCTCTCTGAGTGGTGTTTGCTATTGGTAATGGGAGCCTGGACTAGTATTGAGAACTGGATTATGTAATAAACACAAAGAAGGAAGAGAATTGAGTGAGAGAGAAAGGAAGATTTTAAATTTGCCACTAAGAGAAGACACAGGTACCCCAAAAGAACATTATGATATTGCTAGTCTATATGCCTTGATGGGGCCCAACACTCCCCCACCACTCTTATAAACATTTCATCTGTTTCTTTTTTTTTTTCTCAGATTTATAAAATTTACTCTGCATCAGTTGCAGCTGAAGATTAGTAAGTTACGGTAAGAGAGAAAGAAGCTTCCTTCAGAAGTAGAGAAAATATTTATTATACAATTCTAACTGATCTAGAAAACCACAAAAAGGACAAAAATATAGCAAATCTACAATACAAAAATAAAACTAATCAAATACAGAACAGATGTATGGTATATGTGTCTATTGGCTGATACAAAATTATGGTGTAAGTTTAAAGAAATAGTGAGCATAACGGGTAATTTAATATGTACCCCATTAAGCAAACAACATATCAAACCCTCTCTGCCGGTATTCGACAGGCCATCTGTAGAGCTTATGTTTTCTCTTTTACAGCATGTTATCACATACTCTTGCTATACTTACTATGATTTAAAATATATTTTCCAAAGCACATAACAAGTTATTCTACATCAAAAGTAAGGATAGAGAGAAGGGTCAGTGGATATGGAGGACCTAGTTTGGGTTCCCAGTACCCATGTCAGGTGGCATATATCCACTTATAAGTGCAGTTCTGGAAGACCTGAAGTCATCTCCAGGCCTCTGTAGGCATCCATACCCAGGTATCATGCACACATACTAACTTAAAACACATAACTAACTAAATAAAATAGATTCATTTATACTCACTATTGAACTTATTATTGTAAGATCCTTTATGAAGAGATATTTTAACAAGATCAAAGTAAATAGATTTAATTTTTCTTTTCAGAGTCTCAGTCTTTAATCTCAGCAGGTCCTCACACACATGAAACCACACACTCTCGGACGTTCAGATCTTGTTGAAAGCTGCGATGTCGACACTCTGCACGTGCTCCTCAAACTTGGTGATCTCCTCCTGGAGCAAGTCGGTGCCCACTTTGTCATCCTCCACCACACCCTGGATCTGCAGCTTCCGGATACCATAGCCAACATGTACGAGCTTGGAGGCCCCCCAAACCAGCCCGTCCAATTGGATGGAACGCACACACAAGTCTCTAGCTGGGCCATGTCAGTCTCATCATCCCAAGGTTTAACATCCAAAAGGATGGAGGATTTGGCCACCAGTGTGGGCTTCTTGGCCTTCTTCTCTGCGTACTGGCGTAGCCTCTCCTCCCGTAGTCCGGTAGCCTTCTTATCTTCTTCCTGGTCACTGCCGAACAGGTCAATGCCATTGTCCTCATCATCCTCTGCTGGTGTGGCTCCTTTCTTGGTTGGGGGCTCCACTTGACGCATAGGAGAGACGTGTTGGGTCTGTGGGGTCGTGGCTCGGGGAGTAGGTGATCTCTTCACCAGAGAGCTCAGCCGGGCCTCCAACTTGGAAATGGCCTGCTGCAAATCTTGCACCTTGCCTCGAAGGTTCTGGTTCTCCACTTCCAGACTGGTAATCCTCACAATGAGCTCACTGTGGTCTCCACCAGGTCCACTGGAGGCTCCAGGCCAAGGATTTCTGGCTGTTCTCTCAGGCTCTTGCAATGTCTCGGAGGATCACGCTGGCACCATTCTCCTGGCGGGAGCTGGGAGGTCACAGGCCCGTTCATCTGCTCGTAGAATCTCCTTTCTGCATCGTCATATTTAAACTTGTCAAACCAGATCTTCTCATGCGCTAGAAAGTTTGTAGCCATTTTTCTGACGCCAGCCAAGGACGCAGCAACCAAACCCTGGGACTGTGAGCTCAGGACTGCAAAGGAGTAGATTTAAATTTTTATAAAATAACTTTCATTCGCTTTAACATTATTATTATTTTATAGCCTTGACATTTTATCAGACCATTCCCAGTATCGTATAGGAAAAAGGGAAATTTTATTTTCTTTTATGTTATACAACGAAAACTGGAAGACACAGTAAATGAATTCAATTTGAATTAAACTGAAGTTGTTTCTGTTTCCTTCTCAATTTTTCTTGAGGAAAAAGTTTTTCCCTCATCAGGCAGAGGGCAAAAGAGAGATTAAGCAACAGGGAACGTAAAAGGACATTTTTAAAGAGAAGGAAAAAAAATGATGCTCAAATTACTTTTTAATCCAGGGATAGTGAGCCCTTCGTTTGGTAGCTGAAACCTCCATAAACAGCAATGTTTCAGCGGAGGAGAGATGCCTTTCCCCAGGAGTCCTGGGCACTGGGTGCCTTCAGGTGCGGTTTCTTGAGTGCAATGAGACATTTTCCCCCACACTCAAAGCAGGGAAACCCATTTCATTTATCTTATAAAGTTAGCGTCACTCTCATTGTCTTTCATTTCTCATTGTGTTTCCCTTCATTGTCTGCTGATTCTGGTCCTTGAAGATTATTTGCTTTGTTTTGTTTTGTTTGTTTATTTGTTTGTTTTTTGGGTTCTTTTTTTTCTTTTTGGTTTTTTCGAGACAGGGTTTCTCTGTGTAGCCCTGGCTGTCCTGGAACTCACTCTGTAGACCAGGCTGGTCTCGAACTCAGAAATCCGCCTGCCTCTGCCTCCCAAGTGCTGGGATTAAAGGCCTGCGCCACCATGCCAGGCTTTTATTAGTGGAGTTATTTCACATCCTAGCATGCATGTCTCTACACTTCTTCCACCTATAACACGTTATAATTGTCACTGTGTTCCCTGGCTTGGAGTCTCTGCTCCTACTTGACTAACTTGGGGCAAATTATTTTACTGGCTTTTTCTTATTCAATTGAAAAAGAAATGGTAAAACTAATCAAATTATTCATTATTTGTGGTGGGAGTAAAATAAGAAAATGCTGAATTTGCAATGTGCAAGGAGAGAATAATACAAAAAAGAAAAAAAAAGCAAGCTAAATCAAGTCAGTTAGCACTCACGTACTAGGTATCCACAATAATAAAAACGGCCAACGTTATCATTTAGAGACAGAGACCGAGTCAGTAGGGGGTCACGGCAGAAAATGAAGACATAAATTGAAGACAGCTTAAAAATTGTCTGGAGACATTGCTCAGGGAATAAGAATACTTTTTGCTCTTGAAGAGGACTCAAGTTCAGAGTTCAGTTGCAGGCATCCACATTTGGCAATTCACAGCTGCATCTAACTCCAGCTCCAGGGAGTGTGACCCCGTTTTCTGGCTTCTTGGGGAACACCCATGTGTATATTCAAAAAAATTAAATAAAAAATGTGTGGAGATATATATATATATATATACATATATGGTTTATCATACCTGTAGCATATAAATGATACTCAATAGAATATTAATTCTACCTTAATTACTACCAGCAGGTATCTTCCATCAATTTGATATGTTCCCGGTGCAATAACAAATCACTAGATAAATAATACTTAAGCAGCAACAATGTCAAATTCTATCGAATTACTTTGGACCCAGAGCATAGGGTCTTTCTCATTATACTTAATTAAAAAAATGGGTGTAAATATTCTAAACTACCTTATGTCTATATTGTCATATCTGGAATATGCTCTTCCCTAACTATCTGAACCTTCCAGAGTCGCTTAAATGGGGAAGTATGGGAATTTACAAGGTTTCATTGCCTTCTGGTCTCAGATGAAACTACAAACTCCAAGGACATTGGAAGAGCAGGAGAAAGGACACTAGGGAAGAGGAACGGAAGGCAGAAGAAAATTAGGTTAACACTAGTGGCTGTCTCCCCGGAGAGCAGCATACACTGTTAAGTTGCTTCCTCTCCCTGTCCCTGGAGCTGCTGCTGAGCCAGGTTGGCTCTGTCAGTCTAAGGCAGCCTCTCCTGAAGAGATGTGTGACTATGTGGATGCTTTTGTTTTTCTGTTGAGAGAACACAAAAGTACTTTGTGACTTCTGATGTAAGACAATTAGGAACTCAAAACACCATTAGGTAGGCAGAGAAGGCAAGCTCTTTTCCTGGCAGAAATGGAGGCTGCAGACAATGATGTTTATTGCCAGCCTTCTGCCTCTGTAATGAGGAGCTTCAGGCAGCTTTGCTGTGCAATTGAGATAGAGTGAACAAGATGCCCAATTAGGAGCAAATGACTGCAGTCTTTAGTGGAAGTGATGAACTGGAATTCTCAGATGTAAACAGAAAGGAGAGATGGATTACAGTGTTTGGAAAGGACTTTTGTACAGCAGTATTAGAGGTTTCAAAGCAAATGTTTTCAATAAAAACACTGCCTATTAGCTTCAAGAATTGTAAATTCACTTATGCAGATAGAATAAATTTAAAAATCATGCTACATCATTTTTCAGAAATTTCCTTAAGCTATAATCCAGTTCTCATAAAATGCATATTATATAAATAACATGGTGTGATGTATGTGAGACTTTACACAACATTAATTTTCAAAATTAGGGAAAAGTCAAGGAATCTAATTATACTTTTAATCGTAAACAATAAAGTAATGCTAAAAATGGCTATAGAGCTCATATGGGGATTTCGCAAAGTATTTTAAGCATGTACTAAATATTTATAGAACCTAAGTCATATTGGGTACTGTTTCAAGTGTTTAGAGGACATCAGTGAACACACACATTCCCTGGTTTTGATAAGCTCATATTCTAATAAGTGCTAAACTGCATTTTAAAAAATTACCATTCTGACCTATTCACAGCTTTCGTTACCTTACAGAAGCGTTTTGGTTTCATGAGGTCCCATTTATCAATTGCTGATGTCAGAGCCTGAGCGATCAATGTTCTATTCAGGAAGTTGTCTGCTATATCAGTGTGTTCAAAGCTCTTTTCCACCTTTTCTTCTATTGGATTTAGTATATCTAGTTTTACATTGGAATCTTTGATCAACTTGCACTTGAGTTTTGTGAAGGGTGAAAAATTTGCATTCTTCTGCATGTAGATATCCTTATTTTTTTTATAGAATTGAAATTTGTTCTTTCCAGGTCTCTAAAGAACTGCATTGGAATTTTGATGGGAATTGCATTGAATCTGTAGATTGCTTTTGGTAAAATGGCCACTTTCATTATGTTAATCCTACATATCCCATTATGTTAATCCTACATATCCATGAACATGGGAGATTTTTCTATCTTCTGATATCATTTTTTGATTTTTTTTTCTTCAGAGGCTTGAAATTCTTGTTATATATGTCTTTAATTTTCTTGGTTAGAGTTATACCATGATATTTATATTATTTTTGGCTATTGTAAAGACTGCTGTTTCCTTAATTTCTTTGTCAGCCCATCTATGGGGGTGCCTATAGCTGTGATTCCTACCAAAGGGGCATATACAGAAGTGGCCAGGCAGGACTTTTGGAGGAGGGAGACACATCAATCTACCCACAAAACTTACAACCCAATCTATATTGCCTACAAGATGTGCAGAAATAAAGATGGAGCAAAGACTGAGGGAACAGCCAACAAATGATTGACCCAAATTTTGACCCACCCCATGGGAGAGAACCAACCTCTGACACTATTAATGATCCTCTGCGATGCTTGCAGACAGGAACCTAGCATAACTGTCTCCTGAGAGGCTTCATTCAGCAACAGATAGAGGTGAACGCAGAGACCAAACATCAGGCAGTGCTTGGAAATTCTTAAGAGTGAGGGAGAGACGTGAGCAAGCCAGAGGGGTCAAGGACACCACAAGAAGACCTACAGAGTCAACTCACCTGGGACCATGGGTGCTCACAGAGCCTGGACCACCAACCAAGGAACAAGCAGGGGCTAGACCTAGACTCCCTACACATTTGTAGCAAATGTGCAATTTGGCCTTCATGTGGGTCCCCTAACAAGTGGAGGACTATCTAGGTCTCAGTTTCTTGCCTTTGGATCACCTTCTCCCTACCTAGGCTGTGTAGTTGGGCCTCAGTGGAAGAGGATGTGTCTAGTGCTGCTGGGAAAGTGGGGATCCCGTTTTCTTCCAAGAAGAGGATGGGGCAATAGGAAAGAATATTGTAGGGTAGGTGAGAAAAAGAGGAGACTGGGAAAAGAGGAGAGTTTAATTCTTACAGTAGTAGATCTCTTTCAGAGGAAATATCAGCAAGAAAGAGATTTAGGAGAGAAAGTTAGAGGTATAGATGGCTGAAGGAAGAGAGTTCTGTGTGGAGAAACAGGCCTTGGAAAGGCAGACGTGTTCCAGATGTTTGACGTCCAGTGTGGAAACTAAACTGTTGGGAATTATGGAAAGAAGAGTCCTTTGGGGAGGTGGACAGGATTGAGGAATGGAAATGGGACCT